>NC_139602.1:10193051-10500551 GCF_946808225.1 Silurus aristotelis
TTAGTTATATTCATGGTGTCCAGATATTTTAATTAATTTTTTAATGTATTTCGTGTACACACACATTAGTTGTGAAACTACAGTAAAAAGTGGTGTGTGTGTGTGTGTGTGTGTGTGTGTGTATCAGTAACTCTGATGGTGCTGTTCCGCTAACGGGCTCGTGCCCCTGCTCTTATCCACGGGAAACCCCGTGCTCGAGCTGCCAACGCCCGGCGAGGAGAGACGGAGCGAGCGGAGTCCGGTGAGTGTAGCTGAACCCCGGCGCTGTGTCTTCTCTCATCCCCCTCTCATCTCTATCTCTATCACTCTGTGTCTCTGAGCGAGGAATTGGACTCTGCTGGAGCTGGAACATCTCCGAGAAATCGCTTCGGGTATAAAGAAGGTGCGAATGACGCGTTCGTCTTAACAAAAGCCTTACAAATGACATCCGTTGAAAGTTAGCAGTCGTGCTATAGCGAGTTTTCTGGTAACCGGTGAGAGGAAAATAGTTGTGTGTTTAACGCGCTGGTTTTGTTGGTACTGTTTGTATTTGCGAGGTTTAAATGGTAAATATTTTTTTTATTATTACCTGATATTATATTATCCTCCATCATTATATTAGAAGTGAGGAGACATTTCTGTCCGATGCTAAAAAGCTAGCTATCTGTACTTAGCGTTACCGGGTGAGTTGAGTGAACTAGCCTCACTGCTTCACCAAACCGGGGTTATTAGCTGCTGATTATCAGCTCGTAACTGATTATATTGTGTATTTATTTCAACCTGTTAACATTTAAGTGAAGGTGATTTTAGGTTAGTGAGCTAGCTAGTGAAACAAAGTTAGCCTCCAAATCACCATCACCCTCCTCCTCTTCCTCCTCCTCTTCCTCCATGTTATTCTTAATACAGATTCATTTCTCATTAGAGGAAAATCTTAACTTCTAGTTTCAAAGCCTGCAAATAATTTTTCAACAGGAAAGCAACATAAGTTCCTACAAATATGTCTAGAGAATGATTAAGAATTGATGAAATAGTTATGCACAGAATCAGGAATGTAAACCAGGGCACTGCTTGTGACAATATTGTTGTTGTTGTTGTTGTTGTTGTTGTTGTTGTGTTACCTTGCCCATATATTATTAAGTGTGGTGTTAAGTAAGTGTATATATATATATATTTCAACTTATTTGTATTTATAGAAATCTTTAAACCGTTTATTTGGATGGATTATTATTTTTAAAACATTTAATGTAGTTTTTTTTTATTGTAATCCTAATTAATCTTCCACAAAAACATTCTGGACCATAATGAATGTGATAAATAAGCCAAACTCATGTTTTATTTACCTACAGAATGTATATTTATAGAAAAGGTGAGTATTTAACAGATAGAAAGACTGTCGGATGGAAAGATAGATAGATAGATAGATAGATAGATAGATAGATAGATAGATAGATAGATAGATAGATAGACAGACACAGACAGATAGATAGATAGATAGACAGACAGACAGACAGACAGACAGACAGACAGACAGACGGGTCGATAGATAGATTGATCGATAGCTATCTAGTTAGATAGATGGATAGATAATAGACATTGTCAGATAGAAATAATCAGAATGTTAGACGAATATAAAAAGATCCAGTTTCTGGTTTAATAATCCTTATTGATCTGCCACAAAATAAATCCAGATCACAACTTAACTATAAATAAACCAAAGTCAGGATGTTTTTCACCTTCGACTTTCTATTTATTGAAAAATATTCACACCCCTAATTGTTTATTAATCCCTGAGTTCCGATGATGCAGCAGAGAAATATTTCACCAGCAGGTTGACGCTTAGCTATAACTATTTGAGAGTTAATTGTAAATAGGAGGTAATTTATTTATATATATAAAATTGTGTGTGTGTGTGTGTGTGTGTGTGTGTGTGTGTGTGTGTGTGTGATGCAACAATGCGTTAATTCTGTATAACAGTGACGTCTCATACAGAAAAAATTGGTTTATAACTGAAGCAGCTTGTGTGTAAATAGAAATGATACCACAGTATATAAGTAAGATAAGAAGAAAGGATGTAGGTAGAAGGCTTTGTATAAGGCGTCTTGTAGTCTTGTGTTTTTAAATGTTTAAGCCAAAAAAAAAAGGTCTCTCTTGTGGATTTGGCAGAACTGTCTTAGAGAGAGAGAGAGAGAGAGAGAGAGAGAGAGAGAGAGAGAGAGAGAAAAGGCCATTTTAGGAAAAGGTCACTCTTGGAGTGAGTCTTGTGAATCTGTCCATCTGAAGCATGTGAATCTTGTGTGTGTATTGTTGTGTAAATTGTGTATCCCGTGTTAATTGTTCTGTTTCATTTGTGACTTTCTGCCACAGATGCTTGTTTTTGTTTCTGTCCATCATTTCATCAGAGGGCATGTTATCTTCTGTCTTTTTCCAGGGTGATGAGCATCTTATAAGTGTTCTCTTTAAAACTCCAGTTTAACGTCTTTAAAAATAAGAGACTGTAATAATATGTAAGATGCGTAATAGCCAGGATGCACGGTTCTAGAATTGCGATCGTCACACATCCTGGTTTGCACACTGCCAAGGCGGTCGTCTGATAACAATACTCACATGAGTGAGGGGGAGAGAGAAAGAGAGCTCACTTGGGTCTACTCCACCAAAATAGTGGGACGAGGTCAAGCCCGACTTCCGCAGATTGCTGGAAGGAAACAGGCGTCCCTCCCCGTCCTGCTCCATCTGTGGTTCTGCATCTGCTCTCCCGCTCTCTTTGTCATTCTCACTCTCATTCTCTCTCACTCGGTCTCAGGGGTAACTAGTGAAACACAAGAAAACCCAACAGACACCTAAAGCGTCCTCCTTATACACCCACACCGGGCCGTCTCTGCCTCTCGGTGCCTGTTACAGCCTCTGGTCCATGCTCGTGTTGTTTCTGCGAGCGTGTGCGCGGTCGCAGCTGAACGAATGACGTTATGCGAGAGAGCTTAAAGCTGCAGTGACCTACAATCACGCCGAGTAGGAGGCGTTGAACATTCTGTGGGCTGCTGCGTGTTCTGTAGTGATGAAGCAAAATTTAATTCCTAAAGGAATAGATTTGGAAAGCAATTCGGAAGATTTCGTCTGATCCGTTCAGCTGAAGGTCGGTGAGCTAAGCCATTATGATCTCACGAGTATATTCAATATGGTTTCATTAAAGCGCTCGGGGAAAACTCAGACCGGGATTATTTATATTTTATCACAACATTCAAATACATTCCTGCATCAAGAGGTTCATTAGTTCCACTGAGGGAAATGTGTTAATAAGGTTACCAACATTTTTCCTTTTTTTTATAAATTCTAAAGTCTTAAAACTGATTTTGAGTTGGGCAGATATTAGTTCTTTACAATACATATAAAGCAGCTACGATTCACCATTATTATGATGCAGTGTGTTCCGATCTCGATTTGATTCAACACCAATGAAGTATGAAGCAGTGGGAAAAATATGCAATTAAATATGCATGACCCCTTCACAAACACGCCTTTGTAGTGCCAAAAAAATATATTAAATAAAACCAGATCTTTTCTTATGTTTCCAGAAAGATGCAGCTCTACCTCTGCCATGTTGATCTAAATCCTGCGTCACCCTCATGACACGCCTCAGTCTCTATTGTAGTGATGCGCCATATTCATGTAGCCAGTGTGGTGCTGAGAGAACGCGCTTGAGTAACAGTTTAGCTGGGATAAATTCATTTGCATATAAAATATCTACTTATTTATATATAAATCTTTTTTTTATCGATGCAAATATGATTAACGATGCATTGCGATATAAATGCCAACTTGTATCTGATGCACACTATTTTTAAATCGACGCATCACATGACTCTTACCATCCCCAGTGTGTTGATATGCTACAGGGAGCACTGATGCATGGAAGGAAATAGCCGAGGTTATCTTTGGAACAGTTCGTTTGCGGAAACGTGGACGTGCAACATATCAAAACACTCGGCACAGTCTGGAGAGTCGCTTTCTGGACACCATATTAATTTTACCCGACATCACATAACAAATGAAATATGCGATATCGCAGACCACGAACAGCATGCGAGATGTCAAAACACCCAGCATGGTGTGGAGATTTGAGCGCTGGGTAACGTAGCGACGTAATCGGGCCCCGCCCATACAGAACACACCGGCGAATATATGCACACAACTTATATTTTCTACAGGATATGTAGATTCTAGTTTGCTTTGATAATAAAAACGATTACATTGACAGACAAATCAAACAATTTTCATGTTGATTAGTGCATTATTACATGTTTTTTATATATATTTTTTAAACCGCTTGGATTTACCCACAGCACGACTTGTTGCTAGCTCGTGTGAATATAGTTTCGTGTATTATTTGTTGCTCTAAAATCATTCAGTACTTGTGTCTAATATACTGTCATCGATTCAAATCCCGTTTAACATCTGCGGTTTTGCTGTTCCTAATTATAACATCTGGACCCATTAGTCATAATATCGTCCCAGATGAGCTTCATGCAAAGCACAATTCCGGGGTGGGGTGTTACACAACTTTGGCTAGTGTTTCAGAAATAAATTGCGTGCTGTGTGTTTTGTGAGTTCCTCTGGGGGTTCCTCATGTCTTGATGGTATGATGTTAATGACAGGCGATTTATCCAACATTAATGTAAAACTAGAGCTGTTGTGTTATAATCAGCAGAAGGCAAAGCTGATAGTATGGTGTTGAGCAACCAGGACAGCTTCAGCACACCTTCAGGTGTTGATTCTTAATGCTTAACTGGTGTTTTGATGGTGGAAATGATTAAAAATGTTAACCAACACATTACTCTGAAGTCAGAAGAGACTTGGATTAATCTTAAAGTCTGATTTGGACAGGAGTTGATTTAGTACCTGGGCTTTACATTTCATATGTAGGTGTTCGAGTTCGTACCCACAGTTTGACCATAACTGCTTGCCGTATTTCATATCGTAGCAAATGTACTGCTGCTCCTCCCCAGACATTAAACGTATCTGGAGATTCGAAGTAAAATATGGATGCTTTTTTGCTATTTTGTGATTGAGTTGTGAATTTATATTGGTGCTGGAACTTGAATGTAATGAGAGATTTTCTCTTCTTTAATTCATTTTCTAATTGGACCCTAAAATGACATAAAGCCTATAGTGTTTTTTTTCCTTTTCTTTGCATTTTTCACCCATCCAAATATCCGTTTATAGTTGTAGCATTTCAGTAGCCTCCCGCATCATTCATATCGCATGTATTGGACACTGTATGATACTGTAATAATCATAAATCTGAAACATTTGTTTCATTTTTTTATTTTTTTTTCCCCAGATCTTGAATGAGAAGCTTGGACTGTTAAACCAAAAAATCAAAGCACAGTTATGCAGACGATCAAGTGCGTCGTGGTCGGCGATGGTGCCGTTGGTAAAACCTGCCTATTAATCTCCTACACGACCAACAAATTCCCTTCTGAATACGTGCCAACGGTAAGTAGCAGCTCCTTCTCGCTTATTTAGATTTTTTAATTGCATTTTATATTGTGTGTGAGATTAGATCAGATTAATGACACGTTTATCCCGTGTGGATGTTTTCAGGTCTTCGATAACTATGCAGTCACGGTTATGATCGGAGGAGAACCCTACACCCTGGGACTGTTTGACACTGCAGGTACGGCTCATTCGGTAGATTTCGAAATAAATAACGCTGCACGTCCAGGCGCTGATTCTCATACAGGATAAGGAGGCGCACCAGGGGGTCCATCAGCAGCTCCACTCTCGTCGTTGTCCGAAAGACTTTGTGGGAACAACAAAAGCGTGCGTCAGTGCATTCCAGACATACTTATGGAAGGCAGAGCGAGCTTTCAGGATCTTCTGGACATGTATACATGGGCTGATGGCTGGCTGATTTGTCTCGCTTCCTTCCATACTTCCTGTCTCTGTGTGTGTGTGTGTGTGTGTCACACCCGTTCAGTGTTTGGTGGTCTCTTAACGGGTTGTGGATTCGCCGGGACGAAACACTCATAGGCAGGATCCTGATTCAGTGCATCAGTCTGCACTCAACCATACGCAACACTGCTCATGATGTAAACGGCAAGCAATACAGCAGTGCTGCATCTTTTAGAATAAAAATCACAAGCAATAATGAAACTACTCATCATTTAATAATGACATTTTTAATGCAGTGCTATTATTTAATTAATGCCGACACTTTCCCTACAATTTTAAAAGTTTAAGTACATTTTATTCCCATCAGCTTCTACTTTTTGGCTTGTAAATTATTTATTAAAAAAAATCTGTTTAGTTCCTAACTCGCCCAAGCCTCTGTACAAAACTGCTGACTAGGCAATCCCCTGCTTTCATATTTTTCAAAGCAGTTAAATATTATTAGCACAAAAGCCTGTTTAGAGATTTCAGTGTCACCATGATGAAGTCTTTGATCTTATACTTACACCTATCACGTATAACATTATGACCACCTGCCTAATATTGTGTTGGTCCTCCTTTTGCATGCTTACCGTCTTATCTGCAGTCTGTGGTGTTCTTGATTCAACCCTGTTTCATCTCTCCTCCCCCCACCAGGTCAGGAAGATTACGATAGATTACGACCCCTGAGTTACCCCCAAACAGATGTTTTCTTAGTCTGTTTCTCCGTCGTTTCCCCGTCTTCATTCGAAAACGTCAAAGAAAAGGTTGGTCTCGCGCTCGTCCGCGATCCTTCTCCAACCTTCTCGTCTTACCTTCTATCTAACGCGCGAACATCCGTTTCATTCCCAGTGGGTACCGGAGATCACCCACCACTGTCCAAAGACCCCCTTCCTGCTTGTGGGAACGCAGATCGATCTGAGAGACGACCCGTCCACCATCGAGAAGCTCGCAAAGAACAAACAGAAGCCGATCACTCCGGAGACGGCTGAGAAGCTGGCCCGAGACCTGAAAGCCGTCAAATACGTGGAGTGCTCCGCTCTCACACAGGTAAGACTAACGATAGTAGGAATTCCAGATTTGTTACTTTTTAATGTTCTGATAATAGTGGAGTTTTTCATTTCTGTCGAAAATGTGTCAAATGTCCCCCAAGTACATGTTGTCAGATTTTTGCTTATTTGTCATGTGTGTGGATTGTAGCGTCGTTTAGATTTTAATTCTTAAAACTTAAATAGCACATTGTTCACTGACGTCCGTTACGATTTCCGCTTCAAGGTAAGTTTCGCGAAAACACAGTCAACAAACAAAAGAATTTGTACAGAGGCTCAGAGACACAGGTGCTTCATTGCATTGTGGCGTGTGTGTGTCCTCACTTTTAGTGTCGATTCCTCGCTAAGCTTTTTCTCCACTTTCGAATCGTTGTGTATGTAAACGATATGACGTTTATTCAGAAGTGGACAAATCTGTAACCCAGGATGCCTGCTGAATGCTGATTGGTTGAGAGCAGCGTTTATTTAATTATTATTATTATTTTTTTTTTCCCAAATATTAATCCAGAACTGGATCATAGAATTGCAGTAAACCAAATTTACAGCTCACTTGTTGTTGATCATGGCCCAAACTTTTCAAAAAAGCTTTAGCAAACAGGACCTCATGAAACCCAAGGTCCACCCTACTGAGAGTGATGAGCACGTAGCAGCCACATTGTTCCGAAATCTGAACTTTCATAGTGTCTGAATTGACACCAAGGTTTTGACGATTGAACAAAAAATCGTATCGAGATCAAATAAAGATGAACAGATAGAACGATTAGCTTGTGCTTATTTATCACATTCTACATGAAATACTTTGTATTAGCAACAACGCTCTCGTCATTTGTTCGTTTTACTCGTTTGTCCTTCCCTGACGTTTTAATGCGGTCTCGAGCATTTTTGTTTTTTAGCGTAATGCATAAATTACGCTGGACTTATAGGTTTTTTTTTTTTATCGCTCCTGATTTGGAAAGACACTAAAGATCCATTCTTTTAAACACCAGTTTAGTTTTTTTTGCTTTCAGCCTGAAAATGAGTTTAAACTATATTTAAGACAGGCTTCAAAAGCAAATAGTTGCAAATTGACGAGCTGCTCTGGCAATGATGCAAGAGCTTTTGACACAAGTTCCCTCACCACGTCATTTCCATTCAGTGCTCCTGCGGTTCTTTTGGGTTTCCTTCCTCTTCGGCAGAGAAGACTTTCAGCTCTTTCTGTTTCGCCGCCGCAGAAGCCCTGTCCTTTTTTTTTTTTACAGAAATCATTGTTCTTCTTCTTCTTTTTTTTGTTTGTGTGTTTCTTTCCTCTAACATCTGTGTGCTGCAACTTCTAACCTTACTGCTTATTCTTTTCCCTTCTTCCTCTGTCTTTATAGAGAGGTCTGAAGAATGTATTTGACGAAGCTATCCTAGCCGCTCTCGAACCGCCTGAAACGCAGCGAAAACGGAAGTGCTGTATATTCTAGTCATTTCTCTTTTTCTTTCTCTCTGTCTTTCTCTTTTATTACGCCTAACTTTCTCACCCAGATGTTTGTTGCTCCCTAGTTTAGCAGTCATTGATCTTAAGAATGCTTCCTTTTGTTGTTTACGTCACCTCTTGTATTTAATGTAGGTTTTGTTTTCTCCGGTTGTGGAGAATTATTACTATTATTACATATTACTTTTTACTACCATTATTGTAAATTTGCTTTCATTTTTTTTTTCTTACTTGCATTTAAACCTTGTAACACCGATCAAATCACACGTTGTCTAAAGTTCTCATTTCTTCATTTCTCCTGTCCAAGAGAGTGGGCGGGGCCAAAGAAGTAAACTGACCAAGCAGCTCGAACAAATTGCGCTCGTCTGGGTTTTTTTTTTTTCTTTCTTCTTTTTCTCTCTCTCTATCTTCCTTATTTCAGTGTATTACTTTATACTGCAGTTATTGTGCGAACCTGGCGTTAAGGCTCCACCTCGCAATCGGGTGCCCCGTCCTGGGATTTACCTTCTATATCTTGTGAAATGATTTGTGTGATTAATAAAGGTCAGCGCAAAATCGGCATCTCGAGTGCGTCTCGTCAATTGTGCACATAAAGGAAGTGTGTTAATACAGGATAAAGGACATTTCAGTTCATTCTAAAGGTGTCGAAAGGGTTTGAAGTCAAGGCTCCTTCATGCCAACATTTATACACCATGTCTTCATGGGGATCTTGTAAACAGAAGCACTAATATATAATATACTGTAGGACTACCTTTTATTTATTTATTTTTAACCCCTGTGATGGTCGGGGGTGCACATACTTCTGGCCATATTTAAAGAATTTGATGCATAATTGCGTGTTCCTTGCTCATGCTGATTCTGATCCTAATAAACATCTGTCAAACCAAAGGTCTCCTTGGTGCATCCAAACTGGTCCTGACCTACATGAGAATCTGCATTGATTTGATTTTTGCCTTTTCTTTACATATCATTCATTTCAGCTCCTTTTTTTTCCCCCTTCTGCATCCTCCTGACCAGCCCTTGTGTCTCTGAGCACTGTTTGTATCACGTCCACTTTGTTTTTTATCACAGAATGACTTATGAGCATGTCCAGGTCCCAGCGCTCTTTATATATAACTTTAAAAGTACAGGATTGTGATAATGCGGCGGCTTGTGGTTTTTTTTCCAGAATCCCTCAAGCATGTCAAACTCCTTTTGATCTTTTTTTTTTTTTTTTTTCCCCTGTCGTTGCATCAACATCCAATGTTCCATTCGCGTTATTGCACTGTCTGGTTTATTCCTTTTTTCTTTTCTTTTTTGCGTCAGTGTTGATCCGCATTGAGTCTCCATGTCTTCCCTGCTTTGTGTCCACAGAAAGGCCTAAAGAATGTATTTGACGAGGCGATTTTGGCAGCCCTGGAACCCCCCGAGCCCAAGAAGAAGCGTAAATGCGTGCTGCTATGAACGCGCTTTTTCTTTCTTTCTTTCTTTCTTTCTCCCCTCCTTTTTATTTTCTCTGCTAAGGCTGGCCAACAGCTTTATACTCGTAAAAAAAAAAAAAAACGCAATGCCTAAAAAAAAGAAGTGACTTAATTTTTTTTTTTTTGCTCTGCAATAAAATATAATAATAATAAAAAAAAAACCTACACACACACAGGGCTCAGTTTCTGAGCTCCCTATCATTGTACCACACGTTTAATCTAGATTTACAATTTTTTTAACGCTTTACTTCACAGTGAAACGTGGATTTTGATGTTTAACCAAGTTTTTCGTTGCCGTAACGGATAATTGCGGGTTGGAAATGGGAACGGTCACTAGCGCGAGAGGTATACGCTAGTAGCGTCGCGGATCCTCCTGTGTAACTCTTACACAAGAAGGTCACCAGAAGTGCTTGGTAAAGATTAGCACCCCCCCCCCCCTCCTCCTCCACCACCACCACCTCCACGTTGTAGACTGTTTCAAAGAATGAGCATGTAAATAAGAGCGGGTTATAATAAAGGTCTTGTCGCACAGAATCGGGTTTTCTCACGCAGGGAACTTCTAACAGTGTTAGCAGAACAAGAGCCGTGTCCGTCTGCATCGCCAGGGACCACTGAAGCCTTTTTTTTTTTTTTTTTTTTTTTTTTTCTTCTTACTCTGAAAACTTGTAATGCATGGAGGTAAGCACCTCTGGTTTCTTTTACATAACAATTTCTTCATTTAATAATAATGTAAGCTGACGTTGTAGTCCACTCGTTTTTTACCAAAATGTGTTCCCTCCCCCTCCTCCTCCTCCCCTCCCCCTCTTCAATCCTTTTTTTTTTTTTTGGTCCACTTTTTGTTTTCGTCATTTTTGGGCAGGATCCCAGCAAAACATTGATCCACCTCTAATTTAATGGGCAATAAAAATCAGTGGTTTAATCCATTTCAGCGTTTTTCCTTTTCCTCTCGAAGTCTCTGTGTTTACTCAAGTAAATAGAGGTGGATTAAGGTTTATCTGAATTCCTGTCGTTTTTGTTTCAGTGTAAGACCAAATGCTCTGTATGAAGTCTGTCCTTTGTACTGTATATGCATTCTTTTAAAGATTATTAAACTTATACCTTAATTGCCCTTTTCATTTTCATTTTATCCGTCTAATGGACACATCACCCGTTTTTTTTTTTTTTTTTTTGGTTTGTTTCCCCCTTGTTTTTATTTATTCATTTATTTATATTTTTGGTTTAATTATTAATTATACAGGTAGGATTGCAAATTTCCAGGAATTTTCCAGAATGCAAACTTATGGAAATCAACTGGGAGTTTACAAAATTGCAGGTTTGTCATTAACCGGGAATATAAATGTAGTTTAATGTAAAAATCTTGCAGGATAATTTGGATTAAAAACAGATTTAATGCGATTTCAGTTGAATTTCTCTCCTGCATGCACTTACTGCGGGGCTACTGAGGCCACGCCCCCTACATACACCATGCATTCCTCAAATCACATAGAACACCATTTCTCAAATCCTGCACACACAATAACGTAAAAAAAAAAAAAGGCCATCTTGGGTTTTCTCATGAATTACATAAATATTACAAACATTTGTTTAGTGTGTGTTTGTGAGAGATTTTGAAAAAAGTCATTGTAATTTATTTTTTTTATCTATTAGTTTGCAACCATGTCATCTTAGGAACAAAGAGTAGTGGAGCCAGGCTGAGAGAAGAGGTGACCATCTGTGAGCAACAGTATGGTTTTATGCTGAGGAAGAGCACCACAGATGCATTCTTTGCTTTAAGAATGTTGATGAAGTACAGAGAAGGTCAGAAGGAGTTGCAGTGTGTTTCTGGATTTAGAGAAAGCGTACAACAGGGTGGAGAGAGGAGTTGTGGTATTGTATGAGGAAGTCTGATGTGGCAGAGAAGTATGTGAGGGTGGTGCAGGACATGTATGAGGACAGGGTGACAGCATTGAAGTGTGCAGTAGGAACAACAGACTGGTTTAAGGTGGAGGTTAGACAGCATCAAGGATCAGCTCTGAGCCCTTTCCTGTTTGTAGCGGTGATGGACAGGTTGAAGGATGAGGTCAGACAGGAGTCTCCGTGGACTATGATGTTTGCAGATGATTGTTATTTATGGTGAGAGTAGGAAGCAGGTTGAGAAGAGCCTGGAAAGGTGGAGGTACATGCTGGAGAGTAGGGGAATGAAAGTCAGTAGGAATAAGACAGAGTACATGTGTGTGAATGAGAGGGAGGGCAGTGGAGGGGTGTGGTTGCAGGGAGAAGAGGTGGAGAAGGTGAAGGAGTTCAGGTATCTGGGGTCAACAGTGCAAAGTAATGGAGAGTGTGTTAGAAGAAAAGAGTGCAGGCAGGGGGGAGTGGGTGGAGAAGAGTGATAGCAGGAGTGATTTGTGATAGAAGAGTATCTGTGAGAGTGAGAGGGAAAGTTTATAGGACTGGATGGACAGGATTAGAAATGAGATTATTAGAGATTTATGGATGTGGTGCGGGAAGACATGCAGGAGGTAAAAAGGGGCAGAGGTAGACAACAGTGGGTATGAAGACGGGTGATCCCCTGTGGCGACCCCTAATGGGAGAAGCCGAAAGAAGTAGTAGTTGTTGATATAAAATTGTAGTTCCTTTCCATACATTCCTGAAAATTTCCAAATAATTCCCATATAAATTTTCCAAAAATGTACCGGAAATTTCTCTAAGTACAGGAGCATTAAGGATCAATGTATACACCAGAACGTGGCTTAGAAGTGGACACATGGCTAAAAATAAACCTGTAGTATGATTTCCTCCACCAGAGGGTGCTGTTTGATTATCTATATTAGAGAGATGCCTAAACCTTCTCTTATAAAGGAACAAAAATCAAACTTGGTTGAAGGCCGTGTACCAAAAGTAAATATCAACATCAGAGCTGTCACGGTTCCTTTTTCTTTATAATTTAATAATATTTAGGGCTAAATAAATATATATTACTGTAACCTTTTTGTAAGTTTTATTTTCAAAGGTTTGTATTTCAGTGAAACTTATAGACCAGTGAGAACATAGAAATGATCGGTGAGAAGGTGAGGATACCTGGGGTGCAGTCAGCGTTCACATTGATCCCAAAGGTGTTTACTATAGCAGGAGATCTTCATGGAGCTGTCTTGGTGCACAGGAGCATGAAACAGGTTTGTGTCTCCTAGTTCAAGTAAAATGAGCAGTTCTTTCTAGAGCATCCAAAGATGTCCTACACAAATGTGTGCCTCCAACACACACGGTTGGAAAGGTCATGTGTCCCAGTGCTTTTGTCCATATAGTGTATGTTTAAACGGAACCCCACCCAGGAGCATATCCAAGAGCACGACGTGTTTGCTTTAGCACGTTTCAGTAGTTCGAAGTGTCGAGCAGACCTGAGCTATGGAACGTGCTGATCCATGTTGGACGTGTCAAAAGCACAGTGTCAATATATTCTGTAACTTTGTGCTCGACCATGATGAATGGCAAAGGATGCTTTGGCGCTCTACCCCGGAGATCAACACCGCCTCGCCGAGGTGTTGATGGATCTCCTGTCACCGCGAGGGGAGAACCTGTTTTTTTCTTCTCAGGTTGATTTAATAATAAACGGTTTCTGGACTGAAAGGGATGTTGTGGATGCAGGAGAAATATCGAGAAAAGATATGCACCTTTTTTAACCCATTATTACATTAATTGCTTAACTGATATTTATATACTCGTGTAGGAATTGAATTTATAATTTAGACTTAATTAAAATGATTTATGGTCAAAGTTCTGAAAGATCTACCTTATTTGGAAAAAAAGTTGTTGACATTTATCAAGATTCCAGAACTATGCATTATGGCAGTGTTTGACACGCGTCCACACACAGATACTTTTGATAACATTTCGTTTTCATTCCGCAGTGTTAAAAACAAATTGTTATCTGTGTGAACTGCGGTTTCAAATATCTCGATCAGGAAAAAAAACAAAAAAAAAGTAGAAGAAGAGCAAAATGTGAAACAAGGATCCTGATGTGTGGGCTGATGATGAATACAGGGTTTGCCTTGTGTCTTATCTGAAATCTCCATTCACAGTGTGTTTAGATTCTGTTCTATGGAAGCCCGTTTTCGACACACACAAAAAAAAAATTCCCTAATAATTTTTTTTTTTTTTTTTTTTTTTTTTGCAATTCCGACTTTTTTTTCCCCCCAATCACAATTTCGACTAAATTTTTTTTTTGTTGCCAATTCCGACTTATTTTCTTGCCATTCCAGTTTTATTTCTCCTAATTGTAATTTTATTTCACACCGCTGTTTTTTCCTCCCAGTTCTGACTTTATTTCTTGCAATTCCGACTTTTATCTTGCAATTCCGACTTTCTTTTTCTTGCAATTCCAGTTTTATTTCTTATAACTGTAATTTTATTTTACAAAGCTGTGCCTTTTTTCCTCGCAGTTCCGACTTTATTTCTTGCAATTCCGACTTATTTTTTTGCAATTCCGACTTTTCTTCTTGCAATTCCGACTTTTTTTTTCTTGCGATTCCGACTTTTTTTCTTGCAATTCCAATTTTATTTCTCATAATTGTAATTTTATTTCACACAGCTGTGCCTTTTTTCCTCGCAGTTCCGACTTTATTTCTTGCAATTCCGACTTATTTTTTTTTTTGCAATTCCGACTTTTTTCTTGCAATTTCGCACAATTGTAATTTTACTTCACACAGCTGTGCCTTTTTTCCTCGCAGTTCTGACTTTTTTTCTTGCAATTCCAACTTTCTTCCTGCAATTCCGACTTTATTTCCTCGCAATTAAGACTTTATCTACATTATTTATCTAATTGGGCAGCGTCATCCGCGCTGTAGTGCCAGAAATCTTTACACATTAAAAATTAAATAGGATACAATCAATATATCGATTTAAGAAACAATGGATAAAATCATACAAGACTATTTTTCTGTGTGGTTTCAGAAACTGTTCTGTCCAGAAAGCAGATGCAGCCATTGTAGCCTGAGCTCTTGTCTGCTATGTACACGCTTTGCATTGTAACAATAAAGTGGGAGCAGAAGTGATCGCTAAAGCTACCGCTTGGAAAAAAAAAATAACCAATTTACCAGAAAAAAGTTATCGTGGCTTAAATCCATGCTGTTCTATTGTCCATACCGTTCCATATTGTTCATACTGGTAACAAGTTCCCAGCGCAAAATTTGCACAAAAATGCACAAGTTGGCGCATAAAACATTTTTTACTCCATAAAGATTTGTTTACCTCCACCCCATTTTTGTTTTAGCTACTCGAAACTATGATGTCTCCGGACTGGGACATAAATCTCCCCCGTCATTCTTAGGTGTATGTGTTTTCAGATTGACAATAGAGGGAAATCCCATATACCGAATGAAAGAAAAGCCCCTCAAGACACATACCACGTTTTTGGAGCTTTACCAGGGAGGGGGTGTTGGGATGTATTAAGCTGACTGTACCAGGTCTCTTTACACATTCCTCGAGTGTCTTGGACGATATCTGTCAGCAAGCACTTGCGCTAAATAGCAGCAGAAAGCGATTAATTATGCCATGTGTGGAATGGCTGGTATTCTTTGCAGTGTTTAATTTTTTTCCAGCTAGGTGGGGGCGACCACCTGCACGAGAATCCTGGTTATCAGCCTCGTTATCACAATAGAGGCTGCTCTCACTGACAGCTCTGCCAGGTCGGGCACGCATGAAGTCAAGTTTCCATGCTCCGCCTGTGGAACCACGGCCAGCTGTGCTATGGTTATGTGAACTCTCCCTGTACTCGGCCATGATTATTATGGGTTTGTCGATCGAGGTCGTCCCAAGAACGAGTTGTTTCAAGATCGGGATTGCGAATGCTAATTCGATGCTTACGTTTTGTGCCTTTAACCTTCAAGTTTTCACAATTCTCGATTCCGAGTGGTCACAAGGTGTTGACTAATTTTCTTTGAATTACGAACACATGTTCGGAAAGGAGACACGCTGATATAGTGGTTAGCATGTTTGTTTCAAACCTCCAGGGTTGGGGGTTGCCCTGTGCGAGGTTCTCTGGGTTTCCTGGGTACTCCAGTGTTCTCCTCTGGTCTAAAAGACATTTGTGCCCAGCAATACCACCTTGTGCCCAGAATACCACAGATTTAATGGACGCTCTGAAAACCTTCTATAGGAACAACTTGGCCAGAACCTTGGTTGATAGCCGTATTTAATTGATGATCCTGAGAAAGCTGTGCTTATTTGAAGGAATCTCCAGTGTTATGGACTTGAGCAAGTCTACAGGACAATTTACAGGAAAGATGTACGCTTTACGGTTCTCTTGGTAACTTGCTATGCTACAGCCATTTGTTTGATTGTTTTTTAGGGTCTCTATGACATTACTCTAAATACATGAGATTTTTGTAAAAGATGTATCGTTTTGGATTGTAATTGTTGCAGTAATTGGAGAAACAACAGTAACACCACTCTCGTTAATTATTTTCATTTAACAGCAGGTCCCCAAGTAAAAAAAAAAACCCTGTTAAGTCAGTGCAACCCCTTTCAATCCCACCCAAATGACTTTTAATTAGTACAGCTGTTTGGTCACTACACGTGAATCCTCAGAGGTGTGATCGGATCACGATTGACGCTGTCCAGGTCGACCACAAAACGACTTCATTACTCACGCTCCATTAAAGGCACTTTTTCATTCCCCAAAAGTCTTATTTAAATGCTGCATCAATCAGGTAGCATGTGCTATTAGTTATCTAGTGTAGATTGTCCATGTGGCTGCTCTGGACTTTTTTCTGGACTTAATTTCAGTCTCAGTAGAGCTGACTTAAATCCAAAACAAACACTTTGACTCCTTACGACGTTCGCTTGTTCGATGTGCTCTCTCTCTGGGACGGCATTTTTCTCAACCGTCGCTGATCACATCTTGTTTTTTTACGCAGCACCTCCGGGAAGCCCATTTAGGACGAAAAAGGCCAAACCTGGGGCATTCAAAAGCAATTCGGAAAGCTCTGGTTGGCACCAATAGCGCTCGGAAGTCTGGATTGAGCTTTTAGTGTGTGCTGTCAGTGGCATGTCAGGAGTAAGTCAGCGCAGTGGGAGATGAAGTGTAGATAAGCCCCTCGCGATTTGCAAAACGGGCAGAGGGAAGCATCTGATGCCGTACGCCAGTCAAAACCAAACCTGTGGAGTGAGACAGCTATGCCACGATGAAATATCGCAGAGTCATAAATCAAAAAGCCCTCATCGCACAGCCCCTCCTCCTCTCCTCCCACCCTTTGGCCATCTGTGCCATGGCAACGTGTGAAGCCTGAACTCAGGAAGGTGCATACCTCCCGAGGCTGCATTGCAGGAACACGCATGCCGTCTTTACACCGGATCGGCTAATGGAATGCAATGCGATCCTCTTAGCTCGGCTTTGCCTTTTGCTTTTTGTTGCACGTGACACAAAAAAAAACGATACTTGCTTACTATTAAATAACGTTTAGTCGCCAATTAAGTGTTTGCGCTGAGTCTGTTTTTGGGCATGTTCCGTGACCCGGAAAAGCACACCCTCACTTTATTCAAAGCAGGAATATTTAAAAGACATTAAGTTTTTTGATTAGGTTGGCCCTTTTCGAGCTTGCTCTGCTCTTTTAAATCTGCATTTGTATATCATGCACATGCAGCATAAGACTGTTTAATGTCCTCCTCTGATGCACTGTTCAAATCAAGAGTGGTATTTTCCTTCTAAAACATTTTCAAAGAGTGTGATGGTAAGAAAAGCAGACAGAGCCACAGGGTCTGCACAGTGCATTTCTCACCCTGTCAGTACCGTGGCCCCGTGCCAGCTTCGGCATGAGCGTGAGCGGCCTCGCCGCAACAGCGCTGATGTTTACCATTAGGGAAGCCGACAGCAAAGAGTGCCGTGTTTCACCCTGGCCTATTACGACAGTAGTTTTCACTTATGCTGTTGGGATACATGCGTTTCATTCACGGGCCATCTCCTCTGGCGCAGGATTTAAATCCCGGCAGGTGTACAAGGTATCCGTGTTAACCGAGCTGTTCGAGCATCCATAACGTGAACACAGGACAACCGTGTCCAAACTAGTGACGCCAACCAGCATGGATGCATGGTACAGGTGGCTGGAGAAATCCTGGCTGAAGGATTTGTGTTGTGCATACTTTCTTTATTATGGCCGCCTTTTGGATAACAATCTCGGAATATTCCACACACCTGTGTTTTAATCATATAGTGTGATATTAAGGTCGCATTCCACCTTTACAGGTTTACAGGAGAAAGATCTGTGGATCCACTTGACATGTTACACTATGGAGAATTTGGTCTGAAAAACCCACTGGGGCTTTTGGTCTAATGAATGTCTTAAGAACCCCACACCCTTCCTACCACTGTTCTCTTTATTACCCCAATTCTCTTGAATTGCACATTTTGAAATATAGTGCTGATGGGAAGGTTTTTTAAGGATCCAATTATATACAATTTTGGACCCCCTCAGTGTCCAGGATCCTTGTTCTCTTGGGGCCCAAAGAATCCATTTGACCTCACACTACTATTTTGTATTGTGTATGTGTGGGATGAATCCTGTATTGGGTTTTACAAGTCTCATTCCAGCTTTGTAGATTTACAAGGGCACTAATAGGATTTTGGATGGGTTACAGGGGCTCGAAATCAGAAGACATTTTTGGACACTTCCTGTACACACTCACAATTGGTCACAATGCTGTCTAGTGCCTTGCATTTGAATACAAAAGGCACCTGTGTTTTCATTAGAGGTTAATCCCAGGTTGTTCAGGTCACTTCAAATGTTTATAGAATTACATGGGTTTATTTTGGGACTCCCCTGAGGCCCCCCTTTATTGCACTATTGGCAGTTTTTGATCAGTAGGATACCTTTGGGCTTCCTGTCTACTTGGGACCCTGGGAAACCTTGTCTCATTGAACACAAGTCCTGTAGAATAATTTAGGTGTACTACTGACATATTTACAAGGGCATCTATAGAAACTTTCTGTCGCCAGACAGCATTTTTTAATGCCCTTCTCTTGGACAACAGATTCAGAAGATTCTCCACATCTGTGGGGACCCCTAACACCCCACCAAGGTTATTCAATAGAACCCGTTTGGTCTTCCTGTGCACTTCAAGCCCTAAGACTTTGTCTCACCTCCTACCCACCCCCCACCTTTTCCGGCACGCTTCCAGCTTTGACAGTTGCATCACTGTTCAGATATGTGGATTCAAATTTAGCTTCCAAAGAATAAGCACATGGATTGAAAAAGGCTTCATATATCAATTCTTGACGGATGAGCCATTGTGGAAGCATTCTTGTGGTTTGTGCTGAAACAATACAACACATTGAGGGGCTGGCGTAGCAAAAAATCCAGAGGCTCGCCTTGACTTGAAATTCTGCAATGATTGTTCAAGATGCCCACTATGCCATGGTTTTTCAAAAAGGGAACAGGAAAAAGGGGCGCAAAGAAAAAAAATTCAGGCTCATTCCGTCTCTTATTCACGCTACCACTTTCTGCAACGTTCTGAAAAAGTTTTTCAGGTTGGAATTCTTTACCAAAGAAACTTCACACCGGCACTCACCTGGAAAGAAATCCAAAAGGATTGGGTTGTCAAGAATCCCAAAAGGGATTAAAAGTATTGTTTGCTAAGTACATGCACAGGCTTCTCTAGTCACTTTATCATTAAACGGTGTCAATGCTTTCAATGTTTTCTGGGGATCTTTAATAAATATTTCCTGGAAATTTTGCTTGGGTCAGTTTAGTAAGACTTTACATTTCCTGGCCAAGGTGGTAAAAATAACGACCTTTATGGCAAATCAAGCATCATCTCGAAGTCTTTGGTGTCCGGTCGCATATCATAAGAGCCTTGCTTATTTATTTATTGCACAACCTGGGGCTTTTGGTGACCGGGAAAAAGAAATGGATGGAGGAGGGTGGTGGGGGTGGAGGAGTAATGCAACTGTCATCACAAACAAGAAACATCTGTCTCATTTGTGTAACTTGTTTTCTTTTAATATGAGAAGTATGTTGGTGGAGATCTGTGAGTTTTGAGGCAAGCCTTGAAGGAGAGAGCGAAGCACATTGAGTCTCCTTGGCCTTTTTTTCCTTTTGCGATTCAGTCCAAAAGGCTTGAATTTGTCCCAAAAAAAATGCCAGGATTCGAGTGCCGAACTCCGCGAATTGAAATAGAAGAAAGCTGCCTTGTGGTTTTATATCTATTTTGCTTTCCAACTGCATGTGATTGCCAAGGGTCTTAAAATAGCTATTGTATAACAGTAGCTGAACGGTTAAAGAGTCTGATCCCTTTATTGAATTGTACCTTGATAATCATGTTATGTCTCGGGCAAAGCCTCTACAAATATTAAATTACCGTGGGGTATTTCAGTCCGAGGTGAAAAGGGGAGCATTCTGGATTGTATTTCATCACCGCAACTCTACACACAATCTCAATTTATCAGTGATATGTAACTAATAGTGAAGGGTCAACCTTCTAAAAATGCAGTACCATTTATTAGTAAACATCACATGACCTTATATCTTTAGAACTGCATTTAAGTTTGCTGAGGCCCCAATATCGGGACTCCCAAAAACAAGAAAAGACAGAATCCACAGGATGTGCTGGTATTACAAGGACTTTGTGGCCACAGTGATGCCCCACATTTTAATTTTGCTTACCACAATACTAGACAAGTGCCTCCACTTTTTTAACCGGCCCCATCCTCCGACCATAATCCCAAGCTTATTAGAGCCAGACCTTTGAGAAAACCTGCTCTAGGGTGGTAAAAGGGGTATTGGAAACCACATGCTGTTCAGATGCTGAAAAGAGCGCTTTAGATGAAGGAGGTCTTTTTTTTTTTTTTTTAACTATACTAGGAACAAAGCATTGATTCTACGAACTTTTTTGAAGTTTCTGGTGAATTCAACTGGCATCTATTTTCACTATTTAGGTTGTGAATTTCCCATTGGGATACATTAACTGTCTGTCTGTCTGTCTGTCTGTCTGTCTGTCTGTCTGTCTGTCTGTCTGTCTGTCTGTCTGTCTGTCTATCTATCTATCTATCTATCTATCTATCTATCTATCTATCTATCTATCTATCTATCACTGTTTAGTTGTTGAATCAGATACCCTTACGAAGGTGTAGTAGAAGGATGATCTTTAGGTGCTCCGGCAGTGTCTTCCTGTGTTACGCTTAACATTTAATCACTCCACTGGTTAACAACGAGCTGCCATCTATTTCTGTCTTTACCGTAGACGTTGTCCTTTAAGCACAGCGATACACACATTCATCCTTTCTAATAACCTTTTTATTTACTGAATCATGTCCGCCGTGGCAACGAGCTCATTTAAAAACTCAGTGCTTATAAAAAGCTTCATTAGGGGTAACAGCTGAGCCAGTTGTGATGTTGAGGTGAGGGCAGAACCATCTTTAGTATTTTAGCACCAAACCACATGTACGTGGTGGCCAACATCCCTCATTCCTGCTGCATAGTTTCCATAAATATTTATTGTTCTTGGTATGATGGGTGCAGTCCAGTTTGTGTCACTGGGCAGCTGGGTGTACAAACTGGACATGTCACGCACAGACCTCTGCCTTTTGTCTCGTATTCAGGCTCCAAAAGTCTGAGTCTGCTTCCAGTGGCATCATTTTAATCATGCACAATGTGTTCTTGTCGATGAGGATTGTTTCGGCTGCTATAAAGCCAAATGGGGTGTTCAAATATTTAAACACCGCAATGAATTACTTATATTACTTATCGCTCAAAAATGTTATAATGCCTCAAATCAATGTCCGTTTGCTTTGTCAAAGACGAAGAAATAAATGAGTGTTGTCTGTGTATATACACAATATGGACAGGTTTGTGCACACCTGACTGCTATGTGCTTCTTTTTGAACAGCCCATTTAGTCCCCTTTTGCTGTAATTGTAACCGCCACTCTAATGGGAAGATGTTCCACTAGATTTAGGGAAGATTTGTCCGAGACTCATTAGGCCACCAGGGTGTTAGTAAAGTCAGGTACTAATGTAGGTGAGGAGGCCTGGGGTGCAGTCAGCATGAAAAACAGGGTTGGATGTCTAATGCAGGATATTCATGGAGCTGGTGTTGTGCACAGAGGCATTGCCATGCTGGAACAGGTTTGGGTCTCCCTAGTTCAAGTGAAAATTGAACGCTACCACATCCAAAGATGTCCTATACATTTGTGTGCTTCCAGACTTTGTATAAAATGTACAGGTAGTCCAAGACTTTCAAGGGAGGTGTGTGTGTGTGTGTGTGTGTGTGTGTGTGTGTGTGTGTGTGTGTGTGTGTGTATATTTACTTGTCAAGAAATACAACAAATCTCTCACTTTTCAAAAGGCATATATTTCAGCATACATTCATATGCAGTTTAGTCCTCATCAGTGTAGAAAGTCTTATGGTCCTGTAGAAGCACGCTGTTTAACAAGGTTGTACTACAGAAAAATGTGGAATTAAGGTTTATTTTATGTTCATAAATAGTTCAGTCTTTCTGTTTCACGTTTGCTGAAAGAGGGAATGATCGGAGATTTTGTATCCTTTTTTTTTTTTTTTTTTTTTTTTTTTTTTTTTTTTTTTGCTGTATGTGCGTGTGGAGATGAAAAGTGCTGGAGCCGTCCATGGTCCGACCGAACGACTCTAACTAACTAACAACTTTTAATCCTGCCTTCGTTTGCCTACTAACACCCCATTGGAAAAACACAATGTTTTTTCCCGTTTCCCTACAAAAAAGAGGAGAAACTCTTCAATATCATATATTTATATATTTATATAAATTTATATAAAAAGACCAACGCTGTACATTACGTGTGAGTGATAAAAAAAAAAAAAAAAAAAAGCAGCATAAAAATGGCCACCTCTATCTAAAATGCTGTTGTTTTTGACAAATATTATATGCATGTACACCTGGACCACATCTCAGTCTGTTAGAAATTCCCTCCGTCACTCAAATATCAAATATTAAAGCAGCATCGATAGTGGGGTGTGGTGGGGTGTGGTGGGCGGCTGGTTTTTAATCACGTCATCTCCTTCTAAAACCACCCTGAAGTTCACTAGTCCAACCGAACCTCCTTCCACGTTAATACCACTCCCGCTGGAGCTAGTCACATTACGTTAAAAAGGAAAAAAATCATTCCGATTGCAATAAGTTAGAAAACAATACAAAAATAAGAAAGTAACCACAAAAAAAAAAAATGGAGAGAAAAATACTCTCAAGTGGGACTTGAAAAAAAAACAACAACTCTGTTTGCCCCTAAATTTGTGTCCCATGTATGACATGTTCATAAATGGATGAATTGGTGAATATATCTCTCTCGCTAGTTTCCTTATTTCTTCTTCTTTTATTCTATTTGGAGTCAAAGAAGAAGGAGTTCAGCGAAGGGGATGGTTTTTGGAGGGGAGCATCACCGACAGGTGTGCATCTCTACCATCTTGCGGCACTGTTTGCACTTGACGTAGCAGCACCAGTGGAATTTGCAGCTGCACCTGTCCACCACCTCGACCTCTTGCGTGTGGAAGCCCCGCCCGCAGCACATGAGCTCGCACCCATCGATGGCTTTTGAGGTCTTGTTACAGTATCGGCCCACCGTTCCCAGCATGCCTGGCGTCTTCGGGTCGTGCTCGCAGAAGTCGGGGCTCGGGTCCAGGTAGACTAAATCTTCGTCCGTATGCGGCTTGAATTGCGAGTTGCGCGGAACCAGAGCTCTGGTGGTGCCCACCTTGCGCTGCTCCACCTCGGTGGCACCGTCAAACTTCTCCTTGATGACATTGCCGACCTTGCGGAAGGAGGGCATGGCTTTCCAGCAAGTCTTCACCTCGCACGAGCCTGAAACACCGTGGCACTTGCAATCCACTCGCATGTGGCTTAGAATCGCCTGGGGGAGAGGAGAGGAATGGGGTTTACTTTCAGTTGAGCATTCACTCCTTTATCTTTTACACAAAATCTTAAAATCTCTTTGATTCGAGGGACAATACATGGAGATAGTTACAATACAAATGACAATATGGAATGATATTTCAACTCTCATCCCAATCTTCCTTCGCCGTTGGTTCACAGTCATAATGTCTATTACCGACATTGTAGCACAATGACGCCAAATGATAATCCTTAACAAGAAATTCTCCAATGTTTCCGACTTCAAAGATTTGTTAATTGTGTTAGACACATAATCTAGAGATTTACCAGCTGCAGTTAGATCCCACTTCATAAGGATTTCTAACATTGGACTTTTTAGATAAAAAAACCTCTTAATCAATTCTCCAATTGACATTCAACATATGCTGTTTCTCCATCATTGAACATTTAAAGGCTCGGGCATGGAGGATATGGTGTCTCAGATGTTAAGCTAACTTATGAGTTGCTCAAGAGCTCCTGGTTCTACAACTTCAACTGACTAAAGAAAGGACTCCCAATCAAAATAATGTTTTAACGACTCATAATTACACTCTTTGTGTCACCCAAATGAGGATAGGTTCCCTTTTAAGTCTGGTTCCTCTCAAGGTTTCTTCCTCATACCATCTAAGGGAGTTTTTTCTTGCCACATTCACCTCAATTAGGAATAAATACACATAAATATAAATATAAGTAAATTTGTTTTTATAATTCCATAAAGCTGCTTTGAGACAATGTCCAATTGAATTGAATGAAAGTTGAGACACTTAACTGTAATAGGGCTTATGTATTAGAAGGATAGTGAGCTGGTTAATAAACTCTTTCCCTAACAATCTGTTAAAAACACTTTCCAGAACTCTAATTGTCACCAAAAAGTAAGGATTTCCCACGCTCAGATCAGACCTTGATGTCTTAAATTTTATCTTGAGCAGAGAAGCCGAATAACTTTTTAGTTCAGCTTATCAACATGATTCACACACTATAGAGTGTGTGAGAGAATTGCTAATAGTGGAATGGTGTCTAATTAAGTCTCTGTGGGCCTCACCTTCCTCCCAGCCTCATTATTATGAAGATTCATTAGGGCTCGGTTGGATGACTGGCCTTTGCTTCTTTCCCTGACGTCTACGAAGGACTGGGAGAAGGCGACTCCGTAGGCGATGTTGTCTGAGCATCCTGACCACTGGAACCCTAGAGAAAGAGATAGAGAGAAATGTAAAATCTTCCCTCCATGCTTTGTCAAGAGCGTTCATAGATCTTTTCTGCATCATGACAAGTCTTTTGTATTGAATTTGTAAAGGTATTACTTTACCCTGAGGGCTCACTCCATGCACGTTGCGGTCACAGCCACACTTCTCCAGCTCGCCGCTGCTGCATGCCCTGGTCACGGCGTATGCGACGCTGGCAGCAGAGATGGCATACACAAACGCCGCCTCCCTCGTGCCTGCCAACAACATACAAAGACCCGAGGTAAATATGGTGCTGCAAGAGTCAGTGGAAAAGTTTCTCTTCTGGTTTACTTGTGCTTGTGTACCTTGCGTGACCACTTTGCCGAACACGGGCATGGAGTCCAACGTGGAACAGTTCCACCGCCGGTTACGGAACTGGTACTGGCACTCGTCGATGGCAAGCTGAGCTCCCCGCCGTACGGCGTCCATCACCTCCACATTGCGCTTGCAGATTTGCACCTGCCTCTGGATGAGACCTCGAAGTTTCTCGCAGGTCTCTTCATCTGAGATGCTCCCCACAGAGGACAGCTTGGCCAAATACCTTCACGGAAAGGAATAGAAGTGAGTCGAGCTCAGAAAACCACAAACATTTAACAAAATGTTTAAAATAGAGATGGCACTGCCTAGATGCTTGGCTTCTTTATCGGGAAAATACTAGTAAAACATGGTGGACTTCACCTTTGGAGAGATAAAGAGCTAATTCATTCTAATCCTTTACCATATCTAACTTGAATAGATTTCAAAGAATTAATAAGTTTTCGTGTGGAAAAGAGAAAAGTGGTACTGTGCCGTCTTTATAGTTTGGTTGATAGTAAAATACACACCAATCAGGTATAACATTATGACCATCTGCCTTATATTGTGTTGGTCCCCTTTTGCTGCCAAAACAGTCATGACCCATCAATCATTAACAGGATGAACTTCTTTAGCAGTTTGAGCTACAGGAGCTTGTCTGTTGGATCAGACCACACTTCCTACGTGCATCAATGAGCCTCGGCCGCCCACAACCCTGTTGATGGTTCACAACTGTTCCTTCCTTGGAGCACTTTTGATAGATACTGACCACTTCAGGCCAGGAACAGCCCACAGTTGTCTAGACGTCACAATTTGGCCCCTTGTCAAACTCGCTCAAATCCTTACACTTGCCCATTTTTCCTGCTTCTAACATGTCAACTATGAGGACAAAATGTTCACTTGCTGCCTAATAAATATATCCAACCACTAACTGTGACCTTCTGAAGCAGAACATGATGTTCTCCCTTCAGAAACTAGGCTGAACGGCAGTTTTCTAACATGAAAACGACCCAAACACACTGCCAAGGTAACAACTGCCTTGTTGAGGAAGCTAAAGGTGATGGAGTCACCAAGTTTGTCTCCAGACCTAAAGCTGAAGGTGGTGAAGCACCATGTGTCCAACATCCATCAGCTCCATGATGTCATTATGGAAGAGGATCAGAGCAACAACCTGTGCAGCTCTGGTGCATTCCATACCCAGGAGAATTTAAGCAGTGTTACATAACAATGGTGCTCACAAAATATTGAACACAGTTTTGACATGTTCACTGAGGGTGTACTCACTTTAGTTGCCAGTTTTTAAACCAAAAATGGCTGGATGTTGTTATTTTTATGACATCTGTACTGCTGTACAAGCTGCACATTGACTGCTCTGAAATATATCCTATTTTCATTTATATCGTATTGTCCCTTCAGAAGATATAATAAAACGGTTGCTGAAATGTTAGGGGTGTACTCACTTTTGTGGGATACTGTATATAAATATTTATAAACATTCAGCTAATTTTTTATAGAGTGAAATCTGTGAAAATGTGGCCTAAATTACACAAAATTCAAACCCAACATTCTTAATTTCTTTGCTTCTGGCAAGCTCAAAAATGTGAACTTATTAGATATGTTGCAAATGAATTTTAATATGGCATTTAATATTTTTTTAGCCTCCATAGCAGAATTCTGCCCCAACATTCTAATGATTCTTGAAGAGTTCCCATTAACAAACAGATACATTTTAGTTCTTAAAGAAACCCCTCCGAAATACCACGCAGATCATCTCTGCACCATTCCGCAGGTTCAGCGACCCGTCATAGCGGTCTGTTTGTTTTAAGCATCTGGTAAACGCAAACAGCATAAACGTAAACAGAGTGGAACTGCCGAGAAGTTCTTGGAGAGCTTATTGTCAAGTTCGAAAGGGGGAACTCCGACAGGGCAGCTGACTGCAGAGTTATCTCTTGCTCTCGGTGCAGGGGCAGACAGGTCAGGGACACGGTGACATGTTGAGGGGGTGGATAAAGGAGGGAGACGCTTGTGGCATTGTTCCGACTCACGCTGGTTTCTCTTCCAGGTCTCTCTCTTAAGAGCACCTTATAAAAATAGGTCGTTTCACAAGCTCGTCAAAAACACACTTAGGACTCCCCGTCCAAACAAGTGTCTTCTCCAGGAACGTTAATGGCAGTGAGTGGAGATGTCTGGGTAAAAACAAATCGTTTGAGAAAATGGGGAGGGGGGTTGTAAACTGATAAAAGCGGTTTAATGGACAGATTGAGCTGTAATGCAGTGTGCCATTTCCCTTCGTAAATTTCATTGGATTTTGTCAAAATGGTGGACTCTATGATTTCTGTACTGTTTGATATTTTTGTTCTTGCCCTTCTTGATATTCGGGCACTGATGCGAGTTACCTCCTCGTTTTTTCACCACCAGTAAGAGCCACCATGCCAAATCTGAGCTGTTGACAAGATCTAATTTTGTAGGCCAGGGATGGGAAAGACACCTTCCTGTCTCTGAAGCACTCATATCACTGCTCGTCTCACCTGATAACCTCCTTTTCAACATCCTCATCCTCTATCTCATCCCCATTTAGGCAAGTGGGGTGACATCACCGACCAAACCAGACCAGACCGGAACTGTCTTTACTGACCTTGTTGGACTTTCTGCTGGTTAAACAGTGTAGCGTAGAATATTCATGTATACTCTTGAAATGTATTTTTTCTTCTTTCTTTACCTCAGCATCTAACGTTTACCACTGAAAAGCTTCAGCAGTGTTGGTCTGCATTCCCTCTGCCTGCATGCAATTTTAATTACAAAAAAAAAAAGACGGAAGAAATCAAAGCTGAGAATATTGGTACCAGCTGCTCGTATGATGCGAGAGTTCATAACAAAAAATCTCTCAGAAGCAAAACACCTGATAAACGACACGCAAAAGGGTTTTTGTTTCGTGTGGGAACAGTTTGGTCAGACCTTGGAGTGGTGGAGGGATGGAATTGTTGTTTGTGGTGCTTTATGTTTTATCTTTTGCTTCCTCTTCCCCCCTTGCCCATCGCTTTCCGAACACGTACACGTAACCTTCGCTGAGGTTAACAAAACATAGAGATTAAGACTGTGGGATATGGAGTGAGAACCAGAGTGCTTATTTTGACGCCATCAAAAGAGGGTTAGTTTGTGTTGGAAGTGTTAACTTAGTGGTTTTGACTTTTGGTAAGAAGGTCGTGAGTTTAAATCCCAGCAACAAGCTGCCACTGCTGGGCTCTTGAGCCAGCCTTTGACCCATAACCCTTACTGGTTAAGAAACTTAAGCCAGGTGCACACTGTGTGGTTTTGGCTATGATTTGGTCGTCTGAGAAAAATTTTGTAAATCCTTCAATATTTCTGTAGTCTGAGTCTAAAACCAGCAGTCATAATCGCTGGTTTGACATGTTGACCGACAGCCAATAAATGGGCGTAAATCTATAAATCTTTTTATTTTTTTAAATGTGTCAGGTGGGCAGTACAGCAAAAAGTGAAATGTATCGAGCTTTTGAGGGAAAAGGAGTGGTTGTATGACATTTTATTATAAGGGCATGTCAATAACCAAACGAACGCTACAGATTGTTTGTGTTTGCTGCTAGCTACCTTTAGCGACGCAACGCCGGTCTGAACGCATCACAGATTGATAACAAAACTTTTTCTTGTATCCCTGACTTTTTGACTGTCGTACAGTCTGACGTCATGATGAGTGAGACCCTACAGTGTGACATGGGGATCGTGTTCGTACAGTTTACAGACAAGCAACAGTCACAAAGGAATATTAAAAATGACATGATTACAATAAGAGAGCATCTTCCGAATACCATAAATGCAACTGTGTTGAATTATCCTGCTTTGGCCCCTGCCTTCCCCAGGAGACAACATTTAAGGCATTTGGCATCACCCTTATCCAGGGCGATTTACATTTTTATCTCATTCAGACAACTGAGCAGCTACGAGGTTATGAGCTTTGTTCAGGGGCCCAAATGTGGCTGGGATTTGAACTCATGACCTTCGGATTCTAAGTCCAATGCCTTACCGCATCTGAGACTATATATGCGACAACAAGATCAGATTTGACACACATTGCTAGATGATCACTAATCATACATATTCACTAGATGTTTTTTTTTTAACAACTCTCCAAGCTAGCACTATTTGCAAATCCTTCCTTCGAGGAAAAAAAAAAATCTGTGTAACCAGATCTAAACAGATTACTTGCCAGATAAAGAGGCTCGCAACGAATCAAGAGGAAAGCGAGGCCCCCATGTCGCTTGTGTTTACACCAATATTTGCTATTTACATATTTCTCGGCTGTGCGTCGCAGCCTTTCCCATGACAGCGTGTTGAATGCCGTGTTTATCCGGAGCCGTTTCGCAATACGTCTGCGAGATTTCTGTTTCGACCCTTCAACTATTTTTCTTTCTCGCACCATTCCTTTCACAATAGTCGTTCAAGGGGTGAATCGTCAAAAACAACCCAGGTGCCACGGTTTGATGAGGGCTGAGAAGAGAACAACGGCTTTTGTACGACCGCGGTCGCAAGTCGGTGCTCTTGTAATGACATAATTACCAGTCATTATGTTGTAAAAGAACATACACACACGCATACAGGTATTTCTGGATTATTAGCATGAAACAGGTCTGATGTCTCACTCAGACACCCCTGATGGGTCAGATCTGAGGCACCACACGCTTGCGTCATGTGACTCTCCAATATTATCCTGGTGAAAATTTTTAATGTGTTTAGAATTCAGGCAGGTCACACATACTGCTCAATCATTAACGTTTCCGACACGGAAGTTGACATGAACAGGACCCAAAAACAGGATCCCATCACTACAGCGCTTGTTTGAACTCTAGAGGGCAGTCTTTTCTTAGTTTCTCCCTCAAGTTTTGATTGGACAGCACTGGACAATTTTCGACAGTGTTTTTTTTTTTTTTTTTTTCCATCATTGAAGACATTTCGGAGGGAAAAAATTAGAAAACGAATTAATGACAGTATTTCTAAGTCAAACGATTCACCATTTTGTTCCTATACATAATATGGTAATGATATTTTCACGATATACATGAACCGGAATCCACTCATTAAATACAATGGAAATGGATTGAGCTCGAGCGTTGTGGTATTACGATGAAGCGCAAAAAAAGAGCAAGAAAGACGTCTTCAGGAATATCATCTACCTAGACAGAAAGCATTCAGGCCCGTGCAGGTGCCAATTTTTTATTCGGATTTATTCAAGCAAAATATCAATTTACCTTCTCCTGGTTAACGAGCATATAAAAATCTACATACATCACGGCTCGAACCTGCAGCGTTCAGCAGACGACCTCGGTAGTACTGATGCAAAATCACTACTGCGAGTTAGAAAAACAATCTTTTTCGTGGGGACCGGGTCTCATTCCTGAAGCTCAGCTGGCCTTCTCCGACGTTCTGCTTGATAAAAACGCAGATCCCGACGCACGACGACAGATTGAAGAGAAGCCCCGGACGAACGTGGAGAGAAATTACAATGATTTCTCGGAGGAGGAGGATTATTTTTAACCCAAACGGTTTATTCGTGGGTGGAAATTAAATATGAAGGTGTGTAGGAATCAGTTAGAAGGTGAGAAAATGTTGGAGGTGTTTCTTACAAAGTATTGGCTATATATACTGTACTGGAGCTTCTTGGAATAAAATCAAGGGATTAGTTAGAAGTGGTAGCTCCGAGGATAAATGTTGGACTTCTGTGTGGAAGGTGGTGAGTTCAAATCCCAGCACCACCAAACTGCCACTGCTGGGCCCTTAAACAAGGCTCTTGGCCCTCAACTGCTCTGTGAATTTTATAAGTAAGAGTGTCTGGTGAATGTCGAAAAAAAGTAAATATGTGTTTAACAGGATCACCTGCTGAAAGGACCATGTACAGGAGCCCACGGCTTCTCTGACCTGCTGCTCACCGCGGTTATTTGTGTTAGCAGAGCTGGGCGCCAGGATATATTTTGCATTAGCGGTTTTCTTCTCGTGTTGCTCACGAGCTGTGGACTATTTATTGAACCTTTGTTCTTTCCATCGCAGGTGGCGTGACACAGAGATGGTCGCTCGAGCGTGACTCTGTGCTCACCGACCAAGATCATGAGCAAACAAATCGGAAACAGCTAAAGGCCTTTCTTAGGAAGAAAAAAACAAAAAACTCTTTTTTATAAATAATGTTATAATTCTTTCTGAACTGAGATTTGTTCAGCCATGAGATGCTTAAAATAAGAGAAAAAGCAGCAAAAGGTGCATTTCTGGGCGTTTCTACCTGATAAATTAATTTGAACGCTCTCTGGAATACATATGCCCCCCCCTTCAGGAATGTGTCTGAGCAGCTTGTGGGTTCATCATACGATAGAAGAAGTTTCATCATCGTGTCTTTCTCGTGGTTTTTCCGTACTGAAATAAGTGACAACCTACTTACGCCTTTCAGAAGAAAATACATTTAAGTAGCGATTTTATTAAGGACTTAAATATCTGGGGCAGTACAGTAGAAAAAGGGTACTAATATTTACATTTTGCATCTTTAGTACCCAAAAAATGTCTCTACTGTAAAGCTTTTTCAAAGCAATAACCTAGAAATTATGAAGTCTACAATTACCGCGTTAATCAGGTTTTAACGCGAATTCATTTTAACGGCAGCGCGCATATCAATATAAAAGAGGTGAATTTAAAACCTTCAATGCAACACACATTTATTCACAACGTCCTTTTTTTTTAATTCAAATATAAACAAGAAAAAAACTCCACTGAAAAAAATGTGTAATCACTAAACATTTGTTTTACTGATGCGCCAATTAAAACCGTCCGTGTGGAAACAAAAATTTCCATTTGGTGTCCTGATGATTGGCATCATTTAAAACTCCAGAATTACTTTAAAACATTTACAAGAAGATTTTGTCTTCATGCTCCATGTTGAGTTTGGTTTCACTAATAATAAACATACATTTACATAAAGCATTTTTGTTATGTTGATTAGAGTATAAAAAACAAGAGCGGATAAAAATGTGCGATTAAGTTGCGATGCATCACGAGTTAACGAGTGCCAATCGTGCGATTAATCGCGAATTTAGAGAGAATTTAGAGAAAATAAAGTTTTGAACGGTAAACGGTAAGATCGTCACCATGGTGACAAACAAATTTACTTCTTACACTCTGAGTGTACCATTAATCCTCAATAATGTTGTGGTTCTTCCCCAAACTGTTACCTCAAACTTGAAGACACACAATTATACATTACAATTGTCATTGGTTGTGGTACCATGAAATTTTCTCTGTTCCAGCATGACAATACCCCTGTGCACAAAGCCAGCTCCATAAACATCTGCTTTACATGGGTTGGAGTGGAAGATCTCCTTCTATAGAGCTCTGACCTCAACCCTATTGAACATGATGAATGTGAACGCTGACTGCAGCCCAAACCTTCTCATCTCACCTACATCAGTACCTGACTTTACTAACACCCTTGTGTCTGAATGAGCACAAATCTCCACAAAATCTAGTGGAACATCTTCCCCCAAGAATGGAGATCACTATACATTATAACAGCAAATGGGGAAAAAAATGGGGTATGTTATATACTCAGAAGCACAATGTTCAGTGAGGTGTTCACAAACCTTTGTCTGTATAATATATATATTTATATCAATATATACTATTTAACACTTTACTCTGTCCTTTACACCGTTGTGTTTTTGCAGCCAAACAGGAATGCAGTGTATTTCTATGAATGAATGATTAATCCCATTATCCCGGCATCTCTGCGTGAATGACTGAGCTCATTAAATTGATGCTGCTTTATTAATGATTAATCCCATTAAAATCAAGCCATGTACAGGTGCACTAAAGCGGCACTGATGGACAAACGCTTTTAGCTTCTTTAATAAGTGTATTCGATAAAGCGAACACGTTGGCACGCCGCTCCGTTATCTCGCTTTGGATCGATTTGAAATAATCCTTATTTTTTGAAGGTGATGTGTAAATACGTTACTTTGATAGGACTTTAGTCAAATTCTAAACAAAGACTCAAAGTCACATGACGAGCAAAAGGACTCATTTTATATCATATTGTGGTGTATTCCAGTGAATTATCAAATATCAACTTGTTGTTGATGACAAAAATAATTATAAATATTATTTATTGGCAAGTTTGCTGTCAAGTTGTTTATGTAATCATTTAGAGGATTATGATCTGGATTCTCTAAGTAATCCAACAGAGGATTATAATAATCTGGATTCTATAAATGATCAACTAGAGGAACATAATCTTAAATCTCTGCATAGTCATCACAGGAATATATTAATCTTGATTTTCTAAATAATCAGTTAGAGAAAAAAGAATAATTTGTATTCTCTAAATAGTCTGTCAGAGGATTATAATAATCTGAATTCATTAAATAATCCATTACAGGGATATAATCCAGAATCTCTAAATAATCCCTCAGAGAAACATAATAATCTGGATTCTGTAAATAATCCATCAGTGGAATATAATCTGTTTTATTTAATAATATCAGAAAAACACAATAATCTAGATTCTGTAAATAATCCAGAGAAATGTCAGAATCTGGATTTGTGAAATAATCCATCAAAGGAATTAAATAATCTGAATTCTTTAAATAATTAATTAGGGGAATATAATAATCTGGATTTTTTTTTTATAAATAGTCAATCAGAGGAATGTAACAATCTAGACTAATTAAATAATCAATTCGAGGGAAATAATCTAGATGATCTGAATTATCCATCAGAGAAAAACAATCTGGATTTTTTTAAATAATCATCAGAGCAATTTAATCTGGATTCTCTGATTGACAGTTTCATTACTGCTTTTACACACATGACGTCTATTTTCTTTCTCTTACCGGGACACTTTTTTTTTTTTATCAATAAATCAAATGCGAAAGAAAGAAGGGAAAAAAAAAGAAGAAACGTCCTCGTGTATAGACGTGAATAATCATTTCCCTACAGCTCACTCTCGCTTTTCAGCAATCCGGATTATTCAGAGCATGTCATTCAAGTAAACGAAGCATGCGCAAATCAATAAACATCGTTATTCGGTTTGGGATCAGAGTTTTGAGTTGAGAACAGGTTTTTTTTTCTTTTGACTGTTTACATACGTGATTCGTATTCTTTGAAACTCAAAACTGCATTGAGAACTGACAGCTCTCTAAGCAGCTTTTATCTCTTTCATTCAAGATCCACCACAGTTTGCTCTACAGCTGAAGGCAAACTTGCAGCCAGGGCTCATGCTCGCCATATTGCGCGCACACACACACAGACACACGCACGCACGCACACGCGGCTTTTTTCTTCTTCTTTCTTTCCTTCTTTAATATTTGTAGGCTTTGCCAAGCGTGATGTGAAGCTGCCTGCTCCTACCTGCTCCTCGGGGCTCCCGTTCAAATTGTTCTGTCAAAATAATCATATTTCTGTAGACAGGTAGGTTTTTTTTTTGGGGGACTTATCCTCTCATGTTCTGCAAGCCTGTGCATGTCTGAGAGCTTCTCCTGTCACCACGCCTAAAGCTTAGGTCGTCCAAAAACACGGGCGAAGAAAAAAAAGAAGAAAAAAAAAAAAAAAACGACTGACGGGCACGAAGGAGGCTCGAGGGGGAAAATTTGCGCAGATGAATATCAATCAGCCGCTTCTGAAAACCTGTTCCAGTGTCGTCTCACCTGCGAGCTTCCAAAAGCTTCTAAGATCTTGTCCACATTCTGCAAAACAGCTTCACGATCAGGAACTTTCACTCGCTTTAATATTCTGGAAGAAACCTCTACATGTTTGTTCAGCTACAAATCTAAATTTTACACACCTCTCATCAGCAGGGTTCCAAACCAGGAAACCTCCTAGATATACCAAGAGCTCACTTAGGAACCATGATTTCACTATCAAGCTTTAGAGAAGATCTGTGCAGGGGTTTTTCAGGAAGCATGCAGTAGCTGACATTTTTGGAAAACCTTTTGATAATCCAATGTTCATGAAGAACAATTATGAGCCCAGAGGTTTTTTTGTATGACGTGGAACTCGTTAGATATGATGATTAGTATATCATGAGTGAGTGAAGATATTTAATGTGTTCTTGCATTTCTTGTCGAAATTACAGCTCTTTAAATGATCATCTGTACTTGAAGAACTATTACAGCTGAAGATGAACCCATTTGAAACAGAAACTCCCAGAAAAGATCATACAGGTTGAAGGTGCGTTATTAAAACAGAAGGTTTCTAGAATATCTTTCATGGTTTTGCCTGGAACCTTTACAGGCCCTTTATGGAGCTCAGTGATGCTTAAACGGTTCCTTAAAGAACCCTCAAACATGGTGGAGTGATTTCCTGGGATCTGTTTACGATTGAAATTACAGGGGTCCTTTAAGGACCTACTGGTACTTCATGCAACTGAATCCTGATGTCTTTGAACATATTCTCTCCTGTATGTGATGTACATAAACTGTCCAAACTCTCAAGGTGACCTGAAGGTTTTATATATGTTCTCAGGACTTTTTAAATCAGAGAATCTTTTCACAACCTGGTGCATGAGCAGGTTCTTGAAGAACCCTATATTGACCCCCCCCCCCCTTTTAGCTTCTTCTGAGGTTTCTCATTAAAACTATAGGGTTCTAATTTTTTTCAAGAACATTGTCTTGAACTTTGGGTTGAACCAATAAAAAACTACTTACAGGAACTTTTAGTTTTAGATACATTTTTATAAAAGAGGAGATATTTTAGAAGAATGTTCAAAGGTTTGTTTTGGTGGAGACGTAATTTAAAAAAGTTCACGACTTTGAAGAACCCTCCTTTTAATAAATGAACAAGCACACAAAAAAAATAATGCAGCATGCTTTACGACTGAGAAACAAAGACCAAATTTTTAAAGGGTTTCTTCTGGAAATTTGAGGGAACATGTTGCTGACCCCATTTTCTCCACTAAGAACCCTTCCAATATCACCTTCTATTTAAATCATAAAACAAAAAACATGTCCGGAAAACATCTTTGCATGAGCTTGACAGCGTTTCACGAGACCTCTATACGGTCTGTTATTTCTATAAGAGCTGCAGGTGCTTAGGCATGAAAGGTTCCTCGGGTGGTTCTTTGGGTGGGTTTGTGCTTTGAGAGTTTCTTCTAAGAACCAAGTCTTGTTAAAGTACTTCAGGACGCAGCCTGGATCCTGACAGTTCCTTGTTTATAAAAAATTGTTGGTCATGTGACCAGAAACCTGGTGCTTTAGGTTTGCAAACAAATAAATAAACAAACAGAGTTATTAATGAATGTAGCAGTGCATGCACAGGTTCACGTCTTTATCTATCTATCTATCTATCTATCTATCTATCTATCTATCTATCTATCTATCTATCTATCTATCTATCTATCTATCTACTGTATCTACTGTATCTAAGTACTAAAGAAATAGATTCCAAGTTGAATGGCAAGTGTACTTTGATTCTGAGGAAACATCACACCACTGCAACTCCAGGTGAAAGTTTGCTGGAGAATGCGCGCGTCCTGGGCGCGTGCAGGAACAGACACACTCCCCTGATCTGATCGGATTTATCAGCTGGTGCACTGAGATGCAATGCACGGGGAGAATAAAACAAGAAAGAAAGAAAACGGAAGAGAGGAAACGTGAGAAAAACGTGTTTCACTTACAGCCAGTTGCTGGCGTTGGCGGAGAGGAGCGCCAGGAAGAGCATCAGCAGAGACCTGAACAAGCAGCCCGAGCTCATCTTCAAACTTAGATCAGAATCCACACGATGGAGGGGAAGCGTGCGCGCGTAGTATTCTTTTTTTTATTAGTAGTAGTAATAATAATTATTATAATTATGATATCTTTCGGAGCAAATCCCACTTTCAGAGATTAATCCGTACACGGGTATCCCAGGCGGAGGAGCGCGCGCGCCTCGGTACCTCCTCATACACCGCTCAAACTTGTCAAGTCCTCGTATGCCTTCTTTCTTTTCTTTTTTTCCCCCTCCTTCTTTCTTTATTGCTTGCTTTCTTTCTTTGCAATATGCGGTCCAGGTTTTTATTCGTCTTGCCCTCTGTGAACGCGCAGAGCCTCCCTTCTCTTTCACGAGACTCCTGTCTGCAGAGCGCGCGCTGTCAAAGAATCAGACGCAGTGACGCGCCGCCGCTCTGAGCGCCGAATTTAGTCGCTCCTGAAGGATTTCGGAGGGGCGGTGCGACGTGTGTGTGTGTGTGTGTGTGTGTGTGTGTGTGTGGGGAGATAGAGGCGGGTTCTACAGCGCGTTGTGTATGATTTATTCGCACCAGGTTACTATGTTTGGTCTAACTTTCCTCTTCTGGCTTAAAAAAAAAAAAAATAATAATAATAATATTGACAAGTATTATTTTTATTATTAGTATTGGTAGTAATACGAGTTTCAGGAAGTTGTGTGAAGGGGGTTTTACCAAAAAATGCCAACTATTATTATTATTAATATTATTATTATTATTATTATTATTATTATTATTATTATTATTATTATTACTACTACTACTATTATTATTATTATTATTATTATTATTACTATTATTATTATTATTATTATTATTATTATCTACATTAAATTAGTAGTAAAAGCTCATTAAACAGTATTTATTATTTTATTGATATTATTTATCATGTCACCTTAAGATCAATTAATAATAGTATTAATCAGTTGAATAATTTTATATGATAGTAACAAGAATTAAAAAATAAACCTTTTATTATTAATAATAATATTGCTATCATCATTATCAACGATATCATTAATTTGTAATTAAAAAACAATTAAACAGTATATATTGTTTATTTGATATTCATAACATATATTACCTTTGAATCAAATAATAATAATATTAATAATAATAAATAAATAAATGACACATTTTCTTTGCATTTATTTATGAATTAAAAAAATACAATCAGCCCCTTTAGTAATACAACAGACTTATTTGTATTAAGTGTATTACAAAATGTTTATTTATTTATTTATTTATTTATTATTATTGTTTTGTTTTGTTTTTGTTGGTGTTGATGTGATATTTTGGATACTGCATCATGCTGAGACTCTTCACCCTGACATTCTAATGACCTTCCTAAAGCTGGACGTTTGGGATCTTCTGACTAAATGGATTGTGTGTGTGTGTGTGTGTGTGTGTGTGTGTGTGTGTGTGTGTGTGTGTGTGTGTGTGTATGTGTGTGTGTGTGTATTATACACTGCTGAACTTCCCAAAAAAATAAAACATGTAGGGTGCATAATGACTAATGCTGATGGTGTGTGTGTGTGTGTGTGTGTGTGTGTGTGTGTGTGTGTGTGTGTGTGTGTGTGTGTGTGGTATGTTGAAGGGGGTGGGTCAGTTGCCTCTAGAAATGACCAACAGAGGGAGAGAGTGAGTAAATCTGAATGATGCTCTCCTCATGTGAACTGAACTTTGACACAAGACTTAACAGTAACTTGTAATGTGGATTATTTAATAGAAATAGAATTATCTATGATCTTATCTTATGATACTTTCTGTCTAAAGTGACTAGTGGTGAAGTTTTCCACAAGGTTGTTAGTGAAGTCAGGTACTGATGTAGGTGAAGTGAGGAAGTCTAGGGCGCAGTCAGTGTTTACATTCATACAGTCAAGGTGTTTAATAGGGTTCTATAGCTCTATAGCAGGAGATCTTCCACTCCAACCTATCTTGGGATGTACAGGTCTGGGTCTCATTGTTCAAGTGAAGGGAAATTTGTAATCCACTGCATCCAAAGGTGTAATATATAACTGTGTGCTTCCAACTTTTTGTGGAAGAACCACATATGGCTGAAAAGGTCAGGTGTCCCAATACTTTTAATAAAACATCATTATAAATGGATAAAAAGGATCTCTTGATTATATTCCTATCACGTCACAGCGCTCTTCGATTCTCGTTCGATGAACGACCTGCAACTCCTTCACCTTTACAATCACACTGTAACCCCCTGCTCCTGTCAAAATGTCATCGTCAGGGAGTTTGTTGCTCCGCTCAGACTCCAACAGCTCCTTCAGCACCCGTGTGGTGTGAATTCACTGAGCTTTTGGCTGCTGCACACTTACAAAAAGAGGTGCGATCTGTTATCCCTACAGACGCCGACGACGATGCCGGCAACAAGACTCTCCGGAGCCAAGGAGATGGGGTTTGGCTTCCGGACAGCTCACTTTTCTCTGCTCTCTGCTCTCTGCTCTCTCTCTCTCTCTCTCTCTCTCTCTCTCTCTCTCTCTCTCTCTCTCTCTCTCTCTCTCTCTCTCTCTTTAACACTCTCCACATTTTCCATTTAAAACAGCGCATCAGTCTTGGAACCGCAAACAACGCAGGCAGCTTTGCTTGTCCAGGGCGAGTGGGAACGGCAGGCCTGCTTTAGCGCTAAGGTCTCCCAGTGGCTGTGGCTGGCGCTTTCCACTCGGATCGACACTTTCAGAATATTTGAGTATCACTCTGAGCTTCCTGTCCCTGTGTTTCACAGATGACCTCACTCTCATTTTCTTTCGCCATAGAAACAGGAGTTACAGTAGGAGTTCGGCAGGGGTTCGATTTATTCAAACGACAGGAAGCAAAACGGAGTACAAATATATGATGTCCGCCTTTGTGAGAATTCTAGATGTGTATGAGATGCGTAATTGGAGCCGTAATCGAATATCTTTCATATAGAACTACACTGTAGGGACAAAAGTATTGGGACATATAATTTTTTGCAGCCATGTTTGGTTCCTCCCCCCCCCCCCCCCCCCAAACTGTTACCGCAAACTTAAAAGCACACAATTGTATAGGTCTTTGGACGTGTTAGCATGAACATGAAAATTTCTCGTGACTTGAACTAGAAGATCCAAACCTGTTCCAACAATGCCCCTGTGCACAAATCCACCTTTGGGATGAATGTGAACGCTGACTGCACTCCAGGCCTCCTCACCTCACCGACATCACTAAATGACTATACTAACACACTTGTGGCTGAATGAATGTCCACAAATCTCCACAAAATCTAGTGGAACATCTTCCCAGAAGAGTGGAGGGTATTATAACAGCAAATGGGGACTAAATGTGGAATGGGATGTTCAAAAACTTTCAACTGTCTGAAAAACTTTTGTTTATATATATATATATATATATATATATATATATATATATATATATATATATATATATATATCTCCACAGCACCAGGCCATGAGGGGCACGACCTGAAAACCAAACAGCAAGTTCCCAATCCATCAGGTTGCCTTCACATCCCTTTTCACACATTTCCACACACACACACACAAAACTCCTCGACTAGCCAATGCCAGAAGTGCAGAGGTTAGGGCCGAATTGAGCGTCCCTGCCCGTGATAAATGAACTCTGGTGTGAATGGAGAGGCTGAAACCGGGGGGAGAAAAGGGTCTTAGTCATGGAAAGGCTTTGCTTAACAACCCCACCGTCCATGGCAACTGGGACCGGGACATATATCTGGCCACAATGACATTCCAAAGCTGGACAGATTTTATATAGCCCCAGATTACGCAGGCCGTCGCCAAGGCAATGGCATCCCAGAGGTATGCTAACGGTGAAGTGCGCGACCCCCTTTAATATTTGCGCTGAGCTTTGGCCACTATAAACACACTCCGTCCTTCCCTAGCGCCCGGCTCTGACTCACAGCTGTATTGTGACAGACTTTTTCATCCCCAGTCTCTCATACACACCTGGTGTCAGTGAAATTCTTGATTCTGATTGGCCCAAAAAGGACAGTTGTTTTAGCGTCTCTGGTAGTGTTGCAGGTCCGTAACAATGTACTAATTATCGTTTCTATAGCAACAGTTCATTACAAATATGAGGACGTTTTTTTCTGTAAGGACATTATGGAAGTAGTTTCCAGTGCCAGAGGTAAAGCTGTAAGATTTATCTTCGGGTTTTTACGCTTTGCTTAGCTTTATAAACTACAAAAGACAGATAGCAAGAGAGATTAGAGAAATATGTGGTCATGTGTTTTTGCATGTAACTATAAATGGATAAAGAAAAGCATGTTCTGATGTAATTTGAATTGGTCTCTAATTGTGTGGATTGTTGAAGGAGGAGGAATTAAAGACTTCAGGACCCACCGTTATAGGAAACTAATCAACTCCAGAAAACTTCATCACCCCGATGGTGATTCTTTTTTAAAAGCATGACGAAGTGTGTGTTTTATTCCTCTTATTCTTGCTTATATTATATATTTTTCAACACTGTGCCAGGCAAAGATAATGATGTGTGTGTGTGTGTGTGTGTGTGTGTGTGTGTGTGTGTGTGTGTGTGTGTGTGTGTGTGTGTGTGTGTGTGTGCGCGTGTGAAAACTCCTTCTTTTCTCAAAGAGGAGATCCTCACTGTGGATCACGGTGAAAGTGTTTGCACATCGCTTATCTTCACAGATCACACCAGGTCGCGTTTGCTCCCTGCTTTGTTTCTCCACTCAAATATAGCAACCCAATTCTTTCAGAAACACACAAATATTGACCAGATAAAGAGGTAACGAGCGTGTGTGTGTGTGTGTGTGTGTGTGTTTGGGAAGAGAGGAGGAGGAGGAGGAGTGAGCGATAGGGTTCTTGTCTAACCTAAGAGATGAAAAGTACGGCTATGTGTCAAGACTAAAAAGAAAATAAACTAAATGAATCATCAGTAAATAAATCAGTGATAGAGGCGTTTTCTAAACAAATATTCTTCCCTTTTTTATAAAAATTAAACCATTAATTGAAATTTCACAAATCAGCATTCAGTAGGTAATAATACACTGATAAAAATGTTGCAAATATATATATATATATATATATATATATATATATATATATATATATATATATATATATATACATACACAAAGTTAAAAATCACACTTTTAACGATTCAGTCAGTAAATAACATTAAAGACTCTCCATCAATGTTCTGTTAGTTTTTTTTTTTTTTTTTTTTCTTTGTGAATGATTAAATTATAATTTAGGTAAAATAAAAATAATAAAATAACACAACAATTTAAGTTTCGGATTATTTAATATTCAATTCATACTGAATATTTAAAAATTCAACTTGCTAAAAAAATGATTTGCATTTGAAAGAGTAACAGGAATTATAAAATTTTTTAGATTCAAATGTCTATATATTAATTGATTAAAAATTTTTGTGAATTATTTCCAGAAATGTAAAAAATTTGTGCTAAATTGACTCTTTCTTTCTTTCTTTCTTTCTTTCTTTCTTTCTTTCTTTCTTTCTTTCTTTCTTTCTTTCTTTCTTTCTTTACTACAACAGCAATACAATTATTATATTTGATTTCTGTACTATAACATTAATATTTATTTGACTTGTTATACAGAACATTTGGACATCTGGAAAATTGTTCATAATTGATTGACTGTTTTCTTTTAGATTTTCAGCTCCGGTTATTTTCTTCTTCTGGTTTTGTTCTTTATGATTCGAAATCACTTTGTACTGTAGGTTGAGTTTATTTCACGTCAGCACTGATCCACGTTTTTCTTCCCCCTAATGATTTTTTCCATGTTCCTGGTAATGATAAGTGGCTCTGCACACAGGTTTCAGTGGCGCCCCTGACACTGACCGACACCCCTGACCATGCACTCCGCTTCAATTTCACCCCGAGCTGAGAAATCAATCAGGGGAAAACATCCTGACGCAAGATAACACACAGATGTGCTGTTGTTCCCTCGTCTAGAGATATTAGACGTGTTTGCTCGTCCGTGTAAACGTTTGCTCAGAGTAACATATGCAGGCGCTCTGAAATGTCTGTGTTTCAGCACCCAGGTCTGCTGATATACACGATATGAATAAAAAGCTTGTGGACACCTGAAACAAAGATTAATATGTGCTTCTTTTTGAGCATCCCATTTCAAATTTAGTCCCTGTTTACTCTTATAGGATTTTCCACTCTTCTGGGAAGATTTGTTCTCATTCAGCTACAAGGGTGTGAGTAAAATCAGGTACTGATGTAGGTGAGCAGGTGAGAAGACCTGGGGTGCAGTCAGTGTTCACATTCATCCGAAATAGGGTTGGAGCTCTATAGCAGGAGATCTTCCACCAAATCCAACTCATGTAAAGCAGATCTTCATGGAGCTGGCATTGTGCACAAGGACTGGAACAGGTTTAAATTTCATACCATCACATCCAAAGACGTTCTATATGATCGTGTGCTTCCAACTTTGTAACCGTTTGGGGAAGAACCACATATGGCTGCAAATATCAGGTGTCCCAATACTTTTATTTTCTCAATATCATGTATATTAACAAATTAATAAATTATCATTTCTATAGTAACAGCGCATTTACAAGGATACTGGATGTGCTGCTTACAAAAAAAAAAAGCATTGAAATGTGTAGAATTGTTAATACGTTTCCTGTTTATGGAAGGAGTCTCCAGTTCCAGTGCTTAGTTTTTTTCATGTTTTTCAGAAGACACTTTGGTGTTCTCAGTAACAAAATATAATATATTAGAATATAGTGATTTGTAACAGAACTATTGTTTGTAGCTTCTGTAATGTAAGTGGGAATGGAAACTAACCTGTTTAATGAAAGTTAAATGCAAATATAAATAGATACAAAGTCATATATGTGCTGTTCTTTATTAACTGACAAATTGGACAACAGCAAAATTAGCTTTTATTTTGAAGAAATTTGATGGATTTTTCTAAAGACGTCCAAAAAATGCACAGCTATGAAAATATTTCGAGTGTTGTTTTTGTGTACAGGTATTGTTTCTTTAAATGTTTGTACATTGAAGCGATTCCAAAATGAAATTTGACTCCTATTTAATGAAATTTATTTTTTCGATCCACTAGTGTGGGTTACATTAAAGTTGCACATATTTTTAGGAAATTATTTTTTATTTTTAATCAAATATATTTATATCTTCAGTTATATAGGACATTATTTTTTTCTAAAGCTATTTTTTTTTTTTTTTTTTTTTTTTTTTTTTTTTTTTATATATAAAGTAGTGCAAATAATAATAAAAAAAAAAACCTGCACTCGGAAATGTTCTCAAGAAAATAAAAAAATGGATCCAGGTCATATTGTGAAGGTAAAGTGTAAATTGATATATATATATTATTATTATTATTTTTTTTTATTATTATTATTTATTTATTTATTTATTTTTCTTTTTAAAATTTGTTATTTTATTTTATTTCATTTTTTTTTTACATTTTTAAATTAACTAATTGTATTTATCTGTTTAAGGTAAATGCTGTAAAAAGTCTATAAGCGGTCTGTTCGATTCCCTGCTTATCGATGTGATCCGAACCACAGGGGAGAGAGCTGCAGGTGACAGAAAGGCAGATGAACAGAGAGAAAGAAAAGTGCAAGTAAAGTAAAGTAAAGTAAATAAGTGAAGAATGCACTTTGGTGATGGAGAGTGGCTTTATGTCGTAATGCGATACGTTTCTGTGAGAGCTGGAGCTCCTTTGCCAGTCTGAGTCTAATCCTGCACTGGCCCAGAACCCTGCTGTGAGAGGGAGTTACTGAGTAACCCAGCTCTTAGGCCATCATAGGCATTCTCTCTCTCCGAACCGCTGACCTCGGTGTGCCCTGGCGCTCGCCTTTCTCACTCTCGCTGTCTTGGGCTCTCTCTTTCTCCCTCTCTCTCTCTTTCTCTCCCACACACACAGACACAAAACAAAACAAAACGTTTCAGTTTCTAGGTCTAAAGCTGTAGTACTGGAGATCGGGATAAAGCATTGTCAGTTTTGAGCTCAAGAATCAGTTACCTAACGATGGATTATGGTGCTGTGGGAAGCCGAAAAGCGTTCATCAGTGTATGTGTGTGTGTGTGTTGGGTGATGGTGACGGGGTTGAGGGGTTGAGGGGTTAGTCCCTCCCGAATGAACAGCTGAGTTATCTTATTTAGTCTGTATAAAAGCTGCCCAACTGTCATAACAAAGAGGGCCGGACAGCAGGCCTCTAGAGCAGACAATAGGGAGTCAATGGCTCCAAAGAGCATCCTGAATGTGCTGATTCACTGAAAGGAGACGCCGCTTGAACAGTGAATGGGACGGAGGGGATGCCCATAACAAAGCTCAGATCCGAACTTAATTGGGGGGCATCAATCAGACGGTTCACACCACTCACAAGCTCGGAGCTCACTTAGTGGGAATTCGGGTTTAAAAGCAGGCTCCTTTCGAACACTAGGACTTTGGACTTCATGTTTTTATGTATACAGTATGTATATGTATTAGGGGTGTAACGGTACACAAAATTCACGGTTCAGTTCAATCTCGGTACAGTCGGGGGAAAGAAACTCAAAACATAAAATTGCTTATTGTTTTTTAACGTCATTTAAAAAAATAAAAATATTTTCAATAAAATGCTTGGTTTTAATAAATAAAAAATTACAATAAAATAGAATAAATCCAATGAATACAAGACACTTTTTTTCTGGGGAATAAACTGACTAACTGATTAAATTGGCACAAATTAAATAACAAAAGTGTTATACGAATAAAAATCTAATTAAATACTTTTAATTGATAATAAATTACATCATATTAAATGCTACATAGTAGTACCTGAAGGTTAACTGTAGAACCGTTGTGTTGTTTTGGTCGTACTTCAGGAGGAACCCTTAATGATTCTGTTGTAAACAGTGCTGCTTTATCAGATCTGGTCATTTAACACCGAGCTGTAAAAGAAAATGACCTTAAAATGATTTTTTTCCCTCAGAAAACAGGAGGCAGAACAGGAATCCATGAATTCAGGAATTCAGGAAAAGGAATTCTTGTGCTTATTTGTGGGCGCAGTTGAAGTTAATCCAGATCCCAGTGTCACACTGTGCTTTGTGATAGGAGTGGGTTTATTACAGCTCACAGCATACAGACTGCAGGGTCTCGAACCTGTGCTTTCTTACCACACGTTTTGCCAGAAGAATGGAGTGACTTTCCTCACTGAGGCAGGCCTAACAGGATTTGGTGTGAGGCATGACCCCAGGCTTTGTTGTATTGTCTGGCCATCTTTCACATCGCACTGAATTTAGACTTACTTAAATCCACAGCATATCTGGCTTTGTTTTATATTCAAATGTCTGCGGACCGTGCCAGAAACTTTCCCACACGGTAGAGACGTAATGCTGATATCCCAAACCAAAATCTATAAACCCATTTATGAGATTTTGTTTTTATTTACATGTTACACAGCATCTCAACTTTGGTTGTATATCCCTCAGTTAATGCACTTGCATCCAACTGACCTCAATTCACGTGACATGAGTACGAAATTCAACAAACAATGACAGAGTACAATGTTGAACTTCAGGTTGCGTGTTTTTTAAGATAGAAAATAAATAAACGGCCGACAGAAACGACGTATGGACTGAACGTCCCACAGAGGTTTTTACTCGTGCAGAATGGGGATGCGAGCGTTTCTAGAAATATGTCTTCTCACTAAAAAATATAAAATTAACGTTGAAGTGGAGCGTCGGCTTTTACGAGTCCCTGTGAATAATCCGTTATTATAGAAACCTAAAATGCAAATAAAAAATACATGAATATAATCCTGAACTTCTGGTGAGAGCTGTTGCTCTAGAAAACCCATTCCAGGATTCGAGAGCGTTGTGTTGTTGCTAAAAAGTGTAACCAGGGGAACACAAGAGAAGCAGTGATGGAGTGTAATATCAGTGGAGCCCCATGACAGCTCGCCTCCGACATTGAGCGATTAATAACGAAGAAGACGCGGGGTGCCACGATGTGTGTTTCCAGAGCTGAGGTTCATCAGTTATCCGAGATACGGCCTCCCATCCATCCGGCATGCCCCCATTATCCCCTTTATATACCCCCAGACTGCCCCAGCAACCACTGCAACATTGGTTTATAACTCAGAAACTATGAACGTATTACCCCATTTTTTTAGATTCACTGTTTCTTTTCACATTTCTTTCAGATTTTATTCATTTTTCAGAATAGATTTCAGCACAAATCAGTGAAAACTGAAACATGCTGCATTAAAGCTCACCTGATTAAACGTCATAGAACAGGTAAATCTTTCAACTTTATATAACACTTACTTTAGTAACAGTAATACGATTACTGATGATTACAAATTCCACATTCCGCGTTTGCTGTTATAATCACCTCCACTCTTTTGAGAAGATGTTCCACTAGCTGTTGTGGAGATTTGTGCTTTATCAGATACAGGGGTGTTAGCAACGTAAACCCACTAGGAGGTGGTTAAGGCATTGGACTTTGAAACAGAAGGTCATGAGTTCCAATCCCAGCACTACCAATAAAACACTGTTGGGCCCTTGACCAAGCTTCTCTACCTTCAACAGCTCAGTTATAAGTTCCTATGGATAAAAACATCTGCCAAATGTTGTAAATGTAGGTGAGGTGCTCTATAGGGGTTTAGAGCTTTATAGCAGGAAATCTTCCACTCCAGTCCATGTAAAGCAGATCTTCATGAAGCTGAGAGGTACTGTCATGCTGGAACAAGGTTTGGGTCTCCTAGTTCAAGTGAAGGGAAAATTTGAAGCTACAGCATCAAAGACGTCCTATACAATTGTGTGCCTCCAACTTTGTGGTAACAGTTTGGTCCCAATACAAAACTCTGTGTCGTGAACAGTGAAGTGACGTGAAATTCATGTATTTGAGAGTAATTGTATTATATATGATTGTCATTTTAATGAGAAACGTAAATAATGTAAAAAAATAACTTTAGTAGTTTCAAACTTACCTCTGACACTGGAGACTCCTTCCATCTCCATCAACACCATTCGACCAATCGGAATCGAGAACTAGACAGCGTTTTTGTTCTTCACAGCTATAAAAACGTAGCCTCATAAAACCAGTTCCTGAATAAAAAAACGCATCAAGCTTGTGCCATGAGCTCTCTGAAGCGAAATAACGTCTCTTCATCACGAGCAGAGAGGGAACAGGTGCTGAACATCTGGGCCTGAGAGAGAGAGAGCGCCATGCCCTCGCTACACCCTCACACATTCATCTCATCACTCCTTCATCCTAAATCTGATCCAGAACATTTTTCTGAGATTGGATCCAGCTGCTGATCGTACCTCAAGATTTTGATCATGAATGGGATTTCGGAGAGCCGAAATCAGTACAGGGGTTTTCCAGGAGTGTTTGATCGTGCTACACACGAAGCAGAATGGTGCATAAAAATTGTGAATTGCGATGCCTTTGTTTAATTTTTGATTGAATTGAAGCAATTTCAAATATTTTTTAGATTTGATTTCATTTTGAATGCAAAAACATAAATTGTGAGCACACGTGAGCAGAGAAAATGACCAAAAATATTTATTTTCTTTATTCGTTTAACCACAAAATGTGCACTAATCAAAATCTTACAATGTTGAATATGATCACTGGAAACCAATAGAAATTTAATTGATGCTTTTTTCATAGGAAGAAACATCCAGTCTGGAGCCATTTGCACAAATAATATATATAATATGATACACATAAAAGTGTAACTCGTACCTGAAAATCATACTTGAGCAAAAATATAGAAACCTTCCTGCAAAGTTAAAACTCCCCAATTCCAATATGACTTGAGTAAAAGTTTTCGAGTATCTGATTTGAACAGTATTTGAGTATTTGACTTGTATTGAGCATAGGCTGAACGATGCACTAATCCTCAACACCAAGACGCACATTAGTGACAAATCAGATTGTACAACTCAACACTGCATTAAACATCAACACAACATCCAACGTGCCAGAATGAAACAAAGCTCAAAAAATAAAAATAAAAATAAGGAGGGGTCTTCAGATAACAAATAAAATAACAGCATCATGTCACAAAGTAGGAGAACATTATTTGTTATTCTTCTGTATTCAATCGTCAAATTGAATAAAAGTAAATCATTTCAAATAAAGTAAAATGAAATATGATGACTGGGATTTGATGCAGCTCTGTTTCTCAGAGACGAGCAATATTTATATTCGACTTCAACCAAAAGCTGCTTCTCAGCGTTTTTGGAGATAATTTGAGCTCTTTTTGGACTAAAACGAGGCAAAAACAATCGGTCAAAGCCAGCAGATGTGGATCGCGGAGTGTTGAGGCTTAATGGCATCTTTAACAGAGGTGCAACATGTAATAGGTAACGTTTATTGCCCAGTGAATTATAGTGGAGTAAAAAGTGCATCTATTGAATAATAAATGTCGTTGATTCCAGAGTAAATGTTGCTTAGAACTTTGATACTCAGTAAAACTAGAAAGTAGCTAAGAAAATGATTAAAGTGCAGTAAAGTACATTTACTCAAATACTTTACAGCACTGAAAACAAACTAGACCAACATATCCAGAGAAGGCAGACGATCTAGTAGAACATGGGGCAGGACAAGGTTGCTCTGTAGTGAGTGTGGAGATTTTGTGTAGTATAACATTGTAAAAAAGTGGAAATGTGTGAGACTTCCTGGATTTCCTGTCCTTCTCTTATTGCTTTTAAAAAGCACCTCGTGATCCATATGAAGTTCTCAGAGTGAAATCAGAATATTAGATGAAGCCACTGATCTATTCTGCTTGATCCGATATTCCGATCAAATGGCGTCCCGAAAACCCAAATAACCCAAATTCGAAACAAGACAACAAGAAACTAATATAAATGTTAAATATTTACTCAAACAGATAGCAAAGAATTGATTTGAAACATATGACATCATTTCAAAAAAGAAAACAAACAAAAAAAAAGAACGCTATGTACACAGAGTCTGGATCATTTTAATAAGAGTAAAAGGATATTGTGCATAAGCAAGAAGGGAGGAAATAAGTGAAATGCTCCAGTTGAAGCAGTGGGTTTTAGTAGACCATGGATAGAAATATGAGAAAAATGTGTTGCTAAACAATCACATTAACCATGATGGATTTTTTAGAGAGCGAAAAAAAAAGCCAACACATTTCCCAAAACACAACTAGCAGCTGGACTCAATTTTCATGATTGGTTTCATTTTATAATTTTTTTCCTCATGTCCCAAAAAATTGCACCACCACATTCTGTAACTGGAACTTAAGGAAACCAATTTACACCCTGTTAGTTATCTCTCTCTCTCTCTCTCTCTCTCTCTCTCTCTCTCTCTCTCTCTCTCTCTCTCTCTCTCTCTCTCTCTCTCTCTCTCTCTCTCTCTCTCTCTCTCTCCCCCTCTCTCTCTCTCCCAGGCTGTGTGTAAGAGAGCGCTGGGAATTTGATGAGTGGCAGTTCCACTAGAGAATGAAAGGAATGACTTGCCACTTTTACAGCCTTGTGGTTAGACCTCAGAGCCAGACTTCCCTCCGTACCACATTCTCTATTGTTTATAACCCAAAATGTGTCACATTATACACACACACTCACACACTCACACACACTCAGAGTTCAGACGTCTAATTACCGAGGTATAAACCGAATGTTTTCAGCAGTTTTATCTACTCTGTAAGCGGAAAACGGGTTGTGTTGTGATGCTCTACAGAAACCTTTGCCTGTTTAATATTAGGGTCTTCAGCGGGTTTCTTCCACAAACAAACAAATTACTTTTTACAACAAGGCAATAATCCATCTGCCATGCTTTGGAATTCCAGTACAGTTTCCACACATTATCTTTACAGTGGCCTGCAAGGACCCAAGAACTTTAAATGGATAAATTATACATTAGCAGAAAATGCAACAGCCAATCGATGGACAGCGAAATCGAAAACGTAACAGGAAAATGTCACAGAAAAACATATCAGGAAAATTAAAAATGTAACAAGAAAACTAAATGTGTCACAGCAAATATGTAACAGAATAAAAACCACCAACAACAAAACGTAACGTAACAAAGAAACGAAAAGCGTAACAGCAAAATGTAACAAGGAAACATAACAGCTCAACCTAAAAATGTAACAGCAAAAAATTTACTAGAAAATATAACAAGAAAACGAAAGAAGGTGAACAACAATTTTAAAAGAAAACCAAAAATGGAACAGCAAATTGGACAATGTAACATTCAATCAGAAAACAACAAAAAACCTTAAAACAAAAACTAAACAAAACAGAGACAAAACCGTAAAATCCAAAACGCAACAAAATCCAAAAACGCAAATGCAAATCAGAAAACTGATGAAACAGGTAAAAAAAAAAAAAAAGCAACACAACAACACAAAAAACATGAACTACAGCAAAACCAAAACAGGAAGTAAGCAGGAGCAATTCTTTCTTTTGGCGACTCGGATAAAAAAACGCACAAATACACTATTAAGACAAAAGTATTGAGACCATAAGATTCTTTTTGAAGATTCCGTTCTACATTTAGTTTTTGCTTGTTGTTTAATAATCACCAATCTACAGGGAAGATCTTCCACTAGATTTCGTGTAGATTTGTACTTCATCAGTTACAGGGGTGTCAAGTCAAGTCAAGAAGCTTTTTTTATTGTCATTTCAACCATATATATCTGACACAGTGAAATGAGAAAACGTTGCTCCAGAACCCTCCAGAACCCTGGTGCTCCATACAACAACATAAAGCTACATCACAGAAAACACAGAGTACTGAGTAGTGAGGACTAGGAAGTGTCCTCGCCACATGAAGTGCATCGTGTGCAATCTGGTGCAAATAGTGCAAGACAAGACGGTGCAAAAGACAACACAAGACAGTTTAGGACAAATACACAAAACACAACTGAACTGGATGCAGGTGTGCACTTGTAAATAAACACAAAATGTAAACACAAAAGGTTGTGCAAAACAACAACAGCAGCAGTCAAATGGATGTGTGTGTGTGTGTGTGTGTGTGTGTGTGTGTGTGTGTGTGTGTGTGTGTGTGTGTGTGTGTGTGTGTGTGTGTGTGTGTGTGTGTTTGTGTGTGTTTTGTACAGTTCAGGTCCGTGTGTCGAAGAGTCTGATGGCTTGATGGGAAAAAACTGTTGCACAGTCTAGATTTGATGCCCGAATGCTTCGGAACTGCTTTCCTGATTTCAGGAGGGTGAAGAGTGTGTGTGAGGGGTGTGTGTGAGGAGTGTGTGTAGGGGGTGTGTGAGGAGTTTGTGTGAAGTGTGCGTCCACACAGCTGCTGGATTTGCAGATGCAGTTTGAGGTATAATAGTCCATGAGGGAAAAGAGACTTCGATGATCTTCTCGGCCGTCCTCACTTTCCTCTGTAGGGTCTTGCGATCCGAGACGATGCAGTTCCCAAACCAGATGCAGCTGTTCAGGATGTTCTAGTTAGTAGAACCTGGTCAGGATGGGGTGGAGGGAGATGGGCTTTCCTTAGTCTTCTCAGAAAGTAAAGATGCTGCTGGGTTTTTTTGCTGATGGAGCTGGTGTTAAATGACATAGTAAAGTTCTTGTGAAGTGAAGTGAGATAGTAAACCCACTCGGAGGTGGACTTTAAAACAGAACATCATGAGTTCCAATCCCAGTTCTACCAAGCTAACACTGTTGGTCCCTTGAGCAAGGTTCTCTAGGGTCAATATGGTTTAGATCCCTATAGCAGAAGATCTTCCACTCCAATCCAAGTAAAGCATATCTTCATGAAACTAGCTTTGTGCACAAAGGGAAATGTCATGCTGGAACAGGTTTGGGTCTGCTAGTTCCGAACATTTGGAAACATTTGGAAATATTTCATGCTATCATATCCTGACATATACAATTGTGAACCTCCAACTTTGTTTGGTGAAGAACCACATGTGGGTGGAAAAGTCAGGTGTCCCGATACTTTTGTCTGAATAGTGCAAAAGAAATCTCTTCATTGTTGAGCTCGAGCTTTAATATGCCACACAGCGTAAATTGATTGCAATCTCTTTCCCATTAGATCATAGCTCTGGAATCCTGACTGGATTCAGAGTTCAGCGCTCACACGGCACGTCTCGCTCCTCTATTAAAACGCCACCAAAGCACAGGGGGTTCAAAGCGACGCCATGTCTTTCCTTTCAAAAACCCGTCGTTCTCACCCCCCCCTACTCTTATCCAGCCCAACAATGAGGTTAGAAATGCTCTCTAAAATAGTCGGGCACGGAGGTGAGAGACCAGCGATCAGGGGAAAGATTAAGATACCATCGTTGTGAGGTGCCAGTGGGGATCAGAGTGGAATTACTGCCAGGAGCTCAGCCTCTGAGGTGCCACTCACAGAGAAGCGGCTGTGATGGACACGGCTGGTACGCATCGAAGTCCGGGAATGGCAAAGAACAGCGCTAAGTTTCAGAGCAGAACTATTTTTAGGGGGCATTGTGAACAGGGGAAGCATGCTACACTGCGATGGAACCCGTCCTTACTTTTCTAGTGTGCTTTCACTACGAAACCAAGTCCCCTTGAACAAGTGGTTACTATGGAAAAGTAAAGGAATTAGCATTGGGGGGACGTGGTAGTTTAGCATTGGACTTTGGACCCAAAGGTTGTGAGTTAAAATCCCAGCCACACCAAGCTGCCAATAAATGCAAGCAATCGGTCTATCAATTGCTCGTAAATAATTCACAACGCTGTAAAATGCTCCATTTTGATCAGTTTTGGAGTACGGCCATTTTTACATGAAGGCATTCCATAAAAGTTAGTACTCAGAGAGATATTTTAAATATTCAAGTAAGGAGTCTCCGGTAAGTTCTGTATAAGTTGGAGGTAAAGTTGTAACTCGTTATTGTACTTAAGTAGGTCTTTTCGTGTATCTGTACTTTACTATTTACTTTACTTTACTGAAGTATTTACATTTCGAGGAGACTTTTACTTCACTACATCTCAAAGTCAAATACAGTGAAGCAAATAATTATTTGATCCTCTGATGATTTTGTGAGTTTACCCGGGATAGGATGGTCAGATCCCTTCATGATCGCAGACCCCAAGAACTGCCACAAATGGATATCCATTTCAGTAATCTTTTACAGCAGTGTGAGAAAGACCAACACACATCATACTTCACCCACACCAGTGGATTCCCTCATTGTTCCATCAGGTGGGCATCCTACACCCCCTTACAAAAAAATTTAATAGAATTTTAATGGTAGGTTTATTTTAAAAGAAAGAGACAGAATATCGAAAAAAAAAAATATTAAAGAAGGTTATAAAATAATTTGTATTTAAATGAGTAAATTAAGTCACAGAATCAACCTCTTCCATTTAAACCTCTCCACCACCATTGGCGAGACCAAAGAGCTGTCAAAGGACGTCAGGGACAAGATTGTAGACCTGCACAAGGCTGAAATGGGCTACAAGACCATCAGTGAGAAGCTTGATGAGAAAGACAACACTGTGGTCATGATCATATGAAAATGGAAGAAATACAATAGAAGTCATTCGCCCTTGCTCTGAAGCTCCATGCCCAATCTCACCTCATAGGGATGATTCTGAGAGATCAGAACAGAATGACATGGGAGGAGCTTGTTAATGATCTCAATCGAGCTGGACCGCAGTCACCAAGAAAACCATGGTAATACAAGAGGTCCCTCTGCTCAAGACTGCACATGAACAGACCCGTTTAAAGTTTAGCAACGAACACCTGAATGATTCAGAGAAGACTTGGGAGAATGCCCTGTGGTCAGATGAGACCAAAATTGAGATCTTTGGCATCATCTCGACTCGCCGTGTTTGGAGGTAGAGAAATGCTGAATATGACACCAAGAACACCATCGCCACTGGAAGAAACCTTCTGCTTTGGGGCTGTTTCTCTGCTCAGAGTACAGGAAGACGTCACCACATGAACACGGCCATGCTCTGTTGAATCGGTTGTTCCTTTTTATTTATGAGTATTATGAGTGCTCTGGTTTGAACTTGTTTAGATTGGTGCTGGATGTATCTATTTATCACCAACATCATCAGTTCAACATCAGAAGAATAAATGATGAAGGAACTACAGACTCGAACTCGCAACAAAACACGTGGCCTCATTTACATGACTAATGAAGTAGTTGAAAAGGTTTTGGGTTCATGATCATTGTAATAGAAATCAATCAGTGTTTGAGTCATTAATATCATTCTATTAATAGATCAGTGTGCCGAGAGTCACATTCGAGTCTTTTCACATAACTGTTTTGATTAAAGTGATAAAAATTATAATAGGAACATTATAGTTCTAATAAATTATAGTACTTTGGATACTTAAGTACATTTGAAGGCAAATTGGAGTCACATTTTACCGAGTGGATCTACTTTAAATCAAATACATGGAATGTGTACTTTGTCCACCACTGATGAAAAACGATCCTCATTGGCCGATTGCTTTTTAGAATCTGATTTCACAACTTGCTCTGTGATTAACTTTGTGTGATTTTTCGGGGTCATGTGTTTTCCGCGGAAGGTCTGGGGTTCAAGCCCCGTTATCGCCAGGCTGCCACTCTTGGGCCCTTGAGCAAGGCCCTTAACCCTCTATGCTCCGGGGGTCCCTTACGAGGGAAATATCAAGGTCCGTGACGTCGGAGTGACGTGGGGCCGCCTTCCCGTGGACTCACCACCTGCAGGAGGGACCGTAAGGGACGGTGCTGTAAGGATTGGGCAGCAGTCGAAGGCGGGGGCCTGCTTAGACCGTTTCCCCCTTGCGACCCGAATTACGGATAAGCGGGATAAAATGACATATGTTTTTTCCGTTCTTTACTTCCTGCTTGTGATTACACTCTAGAGACAACAAGCAAAATAGACATGACCAGAATCCCTGTTTAGTATCTGGTGCGTGTCACCGGGACATGAACATACAATATGGCGCTAAACTGGACCACCCAGTGGAATAGCGACAAACTGTTCTTGCCTTTGTTCTTAAACGGATTTATTTCACCACTTCAATCGCACCACACGGAGAGTCTGTTTCTTGTGCCACCATCTAATTCCGATTGCCGATCCTTGCGGCGACCGAATTAAAGGAAAAGGAAAAACAAACAAGATGGCAGGGCACGAAAAAAAAAAAATCAAAGATTGCCCTAAACACGACAGCGACAAAAGCCTCGTCATGCTCAAGCGGGGGTCCTGCCTCTAATCCGTGGGGCTTTTGAGCAGCACGGACACTGGTTTTGTTGTTCTTCATCTGGGACAGCTAGGCGCTAAGCAGTTGCAAGAGCTACTGGCGACAGCTATGGCCCGGCGAGATGACTCCCTAATCCTAATCATGCTGGAGAATGTTGTCTGGGTCACATGACCTTTTTCGCTCGCTGTAATATGGAGGATCAGGATCGGGAGAAAGGTGCCAGGATATCTGTCCACTTGTTCATGACTCACCCAGACAGTAATAGGCAGGAGGACACGTGTTGAAGGCTACACAACACCCTATGGAAACGTGCACAAACAAAAATGACGTTCCTTTTATTTTTAATTGGAAACCTTTTTTTTTCATTAACTGTAGCAGTTCTCAAAAAGGGAACAGGAGGACTCTCATTAAGAAGTGGCTCCTGAATTAAAGAGTGTTTAAAGAAAGGCTTGATTTCTTCTTTTTTTTCACACCAAAACGTCCTCTTCAACAAGAGGACTTGTTTTTTTTCTTTTTCTTCTTCTTTTTTTTTTTTAACTTTGTTTCCAGTGAAAAGCTATTCAGGGCGTCTTAATCCTGTTAACAAGATCCCTGACTGTGGGTGTCTGGGAAGTTGGATCAATATCAAATTCTCCCTTTTCACTCTTTTCCTCAGGCGACCGATAGGCTACTTAAGAGGCTCTGGCTAAGATCTAGGAATCTCTGATCCCGGCATCGAGTCGCATTGATTCGCTTTATTTTTGAAAAGTGTGATGTTTTGTGTTTTTCGTTTCGATGAAGTTCTTCCAGTGAAATGATTGCATGTCTAAATACTTTTTAATCCATCAAAGGTTTAGATTTCCCAATAAAGTTTGGACAACAAAGTTCGTGGACACCTAACTATAAGATTATGTGCTTTTCAACCATCTCATTCCACAATCCAAAGCCCTAAGAGGCCATGCATTGTAATATATATATTTTTTCTTGTTTTCTCATGATCACGACTTAATATTCTTGTGATCGTGACATAACAAACACTGTTTCCTTGTGATCAGTACTTAATTTTTCTGTGTATTCGGCATAAAAACGTGTTCTAGAGGCAGCATCATGGATAATAACCATTACCATTCGGCAGCGGACACATGGACGCGTGCCGGTGGGGACTAGTGGAGAAAATTAAGTTGTGATCATGAGAAAGAAAAATATATTATAATGCATCGCCTCTTACGACTTCGGTAACATTTAGTCCCAGTTTGCTGTTATAATAAGCTCCATTCTTCTGGGAAGATACTCCTCTAGATTTTATGGATATTTGTGGACAATCATTCAGTCACAAAGGTGTTAGTAATGTCAGGTAATGATGTAGGTGAGAAGGTGAGGAGGCCTGGGGTGCAGATACAATTGTGTGGTGACGGTTTGGGAAAGTTCCACATATGGCTAGAAAGCACAAAAAAAGTTAGAATAATAAACAGAATATATAAATGTTAAAAAAAAAAAGTCTCTGAAATATTTTTAGACACAATTTCTCAATCATCAGTTGGGACATTACTCATTGCCATGGTAACCTGATCCTTGATTACTTTTAGTCTCGAGTGGATCATAAAAGACCCTTCATTTAGCTGTTTTTTCGAATTTCTGGTGACTAATGTACCAGTAAACGGTGCTACGCCGAAGTTTAAAGGGGACACGAGCCAAGTCGAGTGGAACTCAATTACCTCGGACAATACCTCCTAAATCTCCAGAAAGCCCAGACTGAGATTCCCATGTAACACGCACTCACTGTATAGTATTATTCAGCGCAGGAGACAATGCAAACCAGATCCATCACTTGTGGTTTGATGCTTCAGCCGCATAGTTGTGCATTACCGGCAATGACGCTGCTATCGGGTCTGATTTTTGCAATCGGATTCATCGTGCACAAACGAGAGACAAATAGAAACAATAATTGCACCAGGCAGGATGATGCATTCGTTCACTGCAGATTTTATCATGAAGTTCTCCAATCATTTTTTTGAATGCATCTGGAAGAGGTTTGTATTTTCCAGCATGGCCACAAAGGCAGTAAATACACTATAAGAACAATAGTTTGTAGACACGATTTTATTTAATGCTCCAACATCCAAAGATGTCCTCTAACTTTATGGAAGCAGTTTGGAGAAGAACCATATATGGCTGGAAAATTTCAGCACTGGATTTTCCCTTCACGTGAATTAGGAGACCCAAACTTTTTCCAACATGACAACACTCCTGTGCACAAAGTCACCTCCATGAAGATCTGCTTTACATGGGTTGGAGTGGAAGATCTCCTGCTCTAACCCTATTGAACACCTTTGGGATGAATGTGAAGGCTGACTGCATCCCAGTCCTCCTCATCTCCACAAAATCTAGTAGAACGTCTTCCCAAAGGAAAAGTTGAGATGATTATAACAGCAAATGGAGACTAAATGTAGAATGAGATGTTTAAGAAGCACATAATATTCTGGTATCTTATGGAATCTAATGGAGGTTTGTACACTGTGACAAGTTCTAGTCTTAGACCTTGCACTGAAGACTTTACTTCCTCTATATGTTCATCACTTGTTTCCCCTTCCTGTTGGATCCACAATCTGGAAGCTTCTCCTGTCCAGCAGCAGGTTCTGCAGTTCGTCATCCTTCCATAGATCGCTTTCTGACGTGTCCACTGAAGCTTTGGCGATGCTACTTGTTCTGTTTATTTGTATCTGTCCATTCTCCTCCTGTTTTCCTTTCAGCAGTGAACAGAAGATCACATATTATTTTTGTTTTAACCTCCACCTCCATTTTCGAAGCCAATATGAACTGCGTCCAAAATAACAGGCGCTCCGTGTGGGCTAATTGTCACATCTGCTTGAGTGTGTGCCTTGAAACAACAATCACTTAAGATAACAAGACTATATAAATTACAGCAGCAGTGAATTTAAATAGCAAAGCTCTTAAACCCTCAGTATTCGCAGTGTTTCACGTTTTTCCCCTCAGCGCAATCCAGGGAGTGAGTCAGATAACGTGGCATGAGCTCAGATATCGGCTCTATAGGGAACAAGTTACGGGATGTTTCCAGGGTTCGGCATGGTTTCAGACTCTTTATTAGTGAACCATCTTTGAAAGGTTTTGCCGTTTGTTGCAGCTTTTTAGGGCAACTTTCTATCCTTACTATAAGGAATCAAACACAACGGGGTGTAGTGATGGAGGAAACTGATCAGCAGGGTGAGTGTGATGTGGGCTCACGGCACGTCCCTGATTGTTTTATTCCTCTCAGGTCGCAGCAGTTTGCCAAAGATTACAACGCAATACTTATTAAAGCGTGGGTCTTTTTTATTAATTTTTTATCCTCCATTTCTAATTACATTAATAGTGTGCAATGTTCATAAAAATACTGAGTTCCTGTTCGCACTTGGCTTATAGCAGCTATAAACAGGATTTCTCACTTTAAACACCAGCTCATAGGGTTACAAAAAAGAAACAAAAGAAAAAAGCCATTCCCAAATGGTTAAAATAAAAACACAGCTTTACTCTAATAGTGTTACACTGAGCACTGAGACTGGAGACTCAGGGCACGAAAAAAAAAAGAATAACAAATAGATAAAATAAATAAGAAAGTAATAAATAAATAAATAAATAAATACAAATAAGTAAAGATTTAGGTAAAAAAATTCATAAAAACAAAGCTCATTGAAATAAATAAACAAAAACTAATGAAATAAAATAGTATTAATTAATTATAATTAATAAACAATTACAAACCCCATAAATAAATAACATTCTATTAATAAATAATATTAAATAAACAAATGGATTTAAAAGAATCTAACAAATAAGTGTCTACAAACCAACAAACAAATAAACAAGCAAGTAAACAAACAAATAAATATATACATAGATACGTGAATATCTATATATCTATCTAACTAACCAAATTAAATGAATTAACTAACTAACTAAATAAATACATTAATTAATTAATTAATTAATAAAGTATCCTTTCCTTTTTACTTAAATTAAAAAAAAAAAAAAAATTCCTAGAAATAAAAGCACATTTCTTTTGTGTAATTAAAGTCAGAAATAGAGCTGTGTGCCTGTTTCTTATTCAGTTTCCTCCCTAATACAGATCGTTATCAGCCCCATCGCATGGAATTATCACCCTTTCTATAAATACTTTTATTCCTCTGCTGACAGCCCCCTCAGGCTCTGTCTCTTTTTCGCTCTCGCTCTCTTTCTCACCAGATCCCAGGGGTCAGCCATGTTTTGACTACCGACTGTCCATCTGAATTCTCCGTCCTCTGACATTGCTCCCAGCAAAAGAGCTTATCTCGCTCTAAAGTGTGTTCATCCTGATGTCTTGAGAGTGGCACACACTCACGATGCCGTGGGCTTCATGCCGTCCCATTGTTACAGTCGGAAGAAGAATTAGAATTCCTTTAATTATCCTTTCTGGAAAGCAGTTTTAAAAGGAAGAACACTTGTGGTAAACATACTTCCCAGACATGTTAGGAAGTTTTTTGCCCTTTTGCAGCACCAATATTATTGTCACAGGCCTGAGCAGCAAGTGATGACCTTTGAGAAGAAGAAGAAGAAGAAGAAGAAGAAGAAGAAGAAGAAGAAGAAGAAGAAGAAGAAGAAGAAGGAGGATGATGAATGGACCGTCTGTGTTGTTGTTGGTCTTGTTGTATATATTGATCTTTTATGTTTGTCTCAGCCAAATGTCTTTCCTTATTCGCCTCCATTCAAAAAGTTGAGTCAGTTGATGGAAAGTCAGGGATATGGGTGGTCTTAGATATTGATTAGACGGTTCTTCGTGCTTCCAGTGCAGCTTCGTTTTTAGCTTAAGACCGTGAGGCTAATGCGTTTCCACAGCTCAACGGCTGTCGCTCCAGGCTCTGTTTTTCTACATTAGCACATTCCCTCGTGACAATCCTGTCGTTTTTTCCCCCACCATCCGAAAGCCACCCAAGATGAAGCCGAAAAACAGAACTGGAGCAGAAATGTCCTTGGGGCCACAGTTAGAGAAGAGGCTGTTTAGGGTTCCTCAAGCAACTTCCTTTACTACTCTTTTGTTAACCATCAGGGATGGCCTCTCTCTTTTGTCTCTCACCTTTATGGGATTCCAGTCGAACCGATCTGTTTTGGGCCTGCAGGCACCTCGTCAGACATGAACGGTTTGTCATGAAGAAGGCTTGAGTGATGTCCAGGAGGAGGGGATGGTGTTGTGGGTGGATGTGTTGCTCTTGTCTGAAGCAGGTCAGCTCCAGGTTGCACCTCAGCTTCCAAAAAAGGGCCTACGGGGGTTTTGCCTTCTTTCAGTGACTGGATGACATGAGCCTGTTTAGTCAACAGAGAATGGAGGCAGAATCTGATCAATAGGTTACGGATTTAACTGCAGTTGTCTAGCCTCCTTGTTTACCTGCTGGCTTCAGGTCCACTACCGAGTGTCTGAAGATGTTTGTAGGTTGTTTGAAGTCGTGCTGTTATACCGAAACAACGGACAGCAGGATGATATGATGAAGCGCTGCTACTGCTACTACTGGCATGTTTTCCAATAACCGCAGGACATCTTAAAAATGCAGAACATTGTACTTTAGATTTAGTTATAGTTACATTTAATATTTTAGTAGATCTGTGTTTTCATCCTCACTTATGTTATAGCAGCTATAAACATCCTTCCCTCTATTTTTTTCTCTTTCTGGAAATTAATACAGAAAATACTCAACCTTGTATCATTAATGCATATGACAGGTTTATCTGAAGGAGTGATTCTAATACGTAATAGTTTCTATAGAAACAACAGATTGACAAGACTTAGTTATATATATCAATGGATTTTAAAATAATTTATTATATATAAATAAGGTTTTTTGTATAGAGGTGGATATTAGTTCCATCTCATCATCAATTCACATTTTGTATTTCTACTCTTCAAACATTTGATACACGTGACACAAAGCTCATAATGATTTCCTTGAGGTGTCGATGTGTTAATCACCACCTAAAGGCCTGGAGAGCTTACGTAACTGCTTTTAAATAATTTGTGTTCCTTTTATTCAATTTCTTGAATAATATAAATCCACATGAATAATTCACTACTTACATAAGTATTGGGACACCCGACTTTTCCAGCCGTATGTAATTGGAGGCACACATTTGTATCAGATGCCTTTGGATGCAGTAGAATGAAATGTTTCTCTTTCACTTGAAAAATGAAACTTAAACCTGTTCCAGGATGACAATGTCCCTGTGTACAAAGTGAGCTCCATGAAGATCTGCTTTACATGGTTTGGAGTGGAAAATTGGGCTATAAACTCTACTTAACACCTTTGGGATGAATGTGAATGCTGACTGCAGCCCAGGCCTCCTCACATCATCTACAGCCAGTATTTGACTTTAATAACACCCTTGGGGCTGAATGAGCACAAATCTTCACCAAAATTAGTGTCTAGTAAAATATATAGGAACACTAACTGTGAAGACTAAAAGTGATGTTTAAAAGTGAGAAACACATGCCAATCATATGGCCAGTTTTCTGCAAATGTTTGTCCAAATAGTGGACAGACAAACAGACAGACAGACAGACAGACAGACAGACAGACAGACAGACAGAAAGATAGATAGATAGATAGATAGATAGATAGATAGATAGATAGATAGATAGATAGATAGATAGATAGATAGATAGATAGATAGATAGATAGATAGATAGATAGATAGAGAGGGGGAGAGAGAGAAAATGTGAAAGAATGCAAGTTATTATCTAAAACAACATATTAGCACAAGGCTGCATAACATGCAATGCAATTGTCTATGCAAATGACAAAAAGACACATAACACAGTAGAAGCCCGGACATGTGATATCGGTTACCTCAGAAGCATTAAATAAACTGTCACAACGTCTCACTCTGAAGACAATTATATGGTTATTTTATTTTTTGTGTAGTCGTTCTGTTGAATTCTGGCTGGATTATTGTGTCTTATTGTGTTTCATCAGGATAGAAAGTAAATCTAACTGGATATAAATGAAAAATAACAGTGGGCCTTGAACAGAACCTTGTGGGATGCCTTATTCAGCTTTTAGGACTTTTTTTCAAAATTTTTTTATTAAGACTAAAACTCCTAATGTTGAACCACCAAGTGATTAGGTTCAGCAGAACAAATATTTTATTAATTTTTTTTAAATGGTTTCTTCTATATATTTCACATAAAGATGGAATGCGTTTAGACCTGCAGCTGTGTATGTACTGTTAAGGACATGTCCACACATACACACACTTGCAAAGATACAAAATTTACATTAAAATTCTAAATTCTATGAATATATCTTTAAAATAGGCACAGCCTGCTGTTATAGAGCAGCTTCTGACCAATTAGATTTCAGATTTCAGTCATCTCTCCTGCTTGACCTCTCTATTATAAATAAAACAGTCTATGCTACACATTCCGGTTCTTTCACAAATGGTTTAAGTGTTTAAGATTCCCACTTGTCTTTGTGCTGTTTATTTTTATTATATTATAAATATGCATTATACCCTACACCACCCTCACCGTGCTAAGCGCTTTTCTAGTCTTCTTATGTTGTCACAACACATCACAAGCCCATTTCAGTCTGATCTGGAGCATGTTTAAAGATGCCCCAGGGTGCAACCCAGTGCAGTATAGGTGGTCGACTTTTCAAAACAGGATGGTGCATGAGAGGAACGGGATGAAATCTGTTTGCAAACACCACCGAGCTGTTTTTCTCTGTGTGTGTGTGTGTTAGTGTGTGTGTGTGTGTGTGTGTGTGTGTGTGTGTGTGTGTGTGTGTGTGTGTGTGTGTGTCTGTGAAGTTGATGGCTACAGGCATCAAGATGATTAGCAAGCATCTCAACATGCTGAAGCTACAGTAGACACCTTCACAAAACTCACAGAATAAAACATAACTTTTATTTTTTAATATATATACATACATATATGTATATATATTCACATTAGACCATCGATGCTCAGTAACTTCCTTCAGCTTAATGCGGATAAGGCGGAAGTACTTTTTCTAGGACCGCACAGCTAGAAGTAAAATTTCGGATTCTGTAGCATCTTTGGATGGTGTTTCTGTCTCAGCGTGTACAGCAGTCAAAGAACTTGGTGTGATCTTTCTTTTGTAGCTAATGTGAATAACATTACCGGGATCGCCTTCTTTCACCTTAGAAATATTGCTAAAATTAAAAATATGAAGTCGTTACAGGATGCCGAAAAACTAGTTGATGCTTTTGTAACATCTAGATTAGACTACTACTAGATTAGACTACTGTAACGCTTTACTGTCTGGGTCTAGCTTCAGTTAGTTATGAATACTAGATCTAGAAAGTATGTGCACATCACCCCTGTTTTAATCATCTACACTGCTCCCAATTACATCTCACACTGATTATAAAATACTACTACTGACGTGTAAATCACTTAACGGTCTCACGCCAGAGTATCTGAGTCAACTTTTGTACCAGTATGATCCTCCACGCCTACTTAGATCAAAAGGTGCAGGCTATTTGTTGGTACCTTAAATAATGAAGACTGCAGCAGGGGGTAGAACTTTCTCTTATAAACCCCACAGTTATGGAACAGTCTTTCAGTGTTCGGGATTCAGACACAGTCTCAGTGTTTAAATTTAGGATAAAAACATTTTATTATTAGTAGATTATTATCAGCCTTTTATCAGTAGATTTTTTGAAGGTAAAGCAGCAGATCTAGAGGGATCATGGATATCGAGTGTTTGGTGAACTGGGATATTTGTATGCTGTCGTCCCCTCACTTTTACAAGTTCACTCATTTTTTTTCTCTGGCAAACAATAAATCAGTGCAGTAGATTCCAGGTTGAAATTTTTTTCCCCTCGCGTTATTTTTATTTATTTATTTTAGTAAGTAAAGGATCTGATTTACAAAAATACAAAAAAAAAAATACTTTAAAAAGTGGAAGAACAAAAAAAAAAAAATTATGCAATTACAGTAATGCAAGAAAATGTCTTTTGTTACATCCCATCTCTGATAAAAGCTTTGGCATCTCTTTTTTTATTATTATTATTTTTTATTATTAATTAATTCATTTTTGATGAAATGGGAATAAATGACAGTTTGTCATTTTTCTATTTGGATCTGTGGTCAAATTCGAAGCTTTTTTCTATTTGCTCAGGGAGAGAAAACTGCTTCCTGTGTACACTATACGTCAAATTATCAGGAATAAGGGAGTTTGTAGGAAATGGCGAGATTCCATAAATGCAGTCATTTGATTCCAATGAATCCTACATCAATCAAGCAGTGTAAATATATTTGCATAATGATGCCCCCCACCCCCAACTAAAAAAAGGAAGTGGTCAAGGTATTTTTTTTTAATACTAGAAAGGAAGAAATTTAGGCTAAACATCAGCCTGTTTTGCAGGACCTCATGTGTAATTAGATTGTTCTTGGCTGCTCTTCGTACATCTCCCAGTTGCCTTCCGTGTTTTTAAAACACAGCAAGTTTTTCTTTTTGACCCATGTTTAGGAGTTTATATAGTGGTTCGGGACTGGAAACCTTTTTTACTGCTTCTTTATAGTATGATTCAGCGACACAAGGTCAGTTCATGGTCATAACTCTGGAAGAGCACCGTCGTCTCACAGCTTTAACACACGCCGCAGGTGCAAAAAAACACGTTTGCACAAATCGCCGTTCCATTCCGGGATTGTTTTTTGGACTGCGCTGCACGGTTTGTGCATGTCCAGCATATCCAAGCAACAGTTTCTCAGCTGTAAAAACATTTATTCATTTCCTAGAAGCTGCGTTAATGTCCAAACTAACTACATACATCACAATCTTTTTTTTCCCCTTCTCCCCATCTAATTAACCTCACTCAAGACAAATAACACGCACTGGAAACGTTTAGATGGCATTGGGATCGGCTCACCCACGAGGCTGGCGTTTACAGTGGAGCCAATTATTTAGAACATTTCGCATCGCAGTGTTTTGAGCAGACGGATTTAGATTATATAAATGTAGAGCAAATAATCAGGTCAGCGAGTTTGAGGATCTCAGCTTCTCTCGTCTGCTGTCTTTCCTCTTGAGCTCATTTTTCAGTAATTGCGCTGTGTTTGTGATGCAATAACCAGTCACATCATCTTCCCCAGAGACCTGGACAGATGTCCATCATTACTTTCTTAAATTCTTGGTTGCATGCACGAGTTAACTAACTTCAAAGAGTCATTCTAAGTATTTTCATTCTGAAATCAGTGGACATTCCGAGTCATTTAGTCTGCCTCGAGTAGACATTTTACAGGCAGGGAGCATGTATTAGGTTGGCGGTAAACATTGTTTGACAGACCTAGCCATGCAGGTACAGAGTCTTGCCATATCCTGTCTTTTGACGTCTTTCTAAGCACTGAGCTATGATGGTATGTTTTAAACACTATGCTACGCTAAGGGTAAATAGTTCCCACAAAGGAAATTGAAGAGTCGCTAGACAGTCACGGCCATCTATGAGCTCATGTATTCAGAAAAGGGTGGAAGCTGTGATGCAATGTGAACAAGCATGTGTTAGCCTTCGCCTTCCCTCATGTCCGAGAGGCGACTGATGGCTAGGAATTGGCCAGGATTCAATTCCGAATAAGACAGAATTAATTAGACATGCAAGAAACCTCACTTCAGTCTATTACTTCTAGCTTCTATTTTAACGTCCAAGCCTGCCACTCCTCAGAGCAGCAATGCGAGTGTAAAGGGTCTGGCTGTGCCCATGCCTGAGTGAATGCTCTCGGAGCTACTATAATACTGCTCACACTCACAGTGATTCACTGCGGCCTCCAGACGCTGGGGAATGCGAGTCCGGGGTAGCGTATTAATCAGACCAGTAGGCAGACAAGCAGTCCATGGGAAACGATCAAGCACGACTGACACCTGAAATGCGGTAGTGACGTAGGTTGTAGGTTCACTTTGCACAATTCTGTTCTTCCATCCTGATGGTTCAAAACAGTACACAAACCAGGTAGTTAAAGTAGAGATCGACTCGGTAAAATATGACCTTTAAACTTTCACTTTGGTAAAAGTACAAACATTTTTGCATTCAAATGTACTTAAGTATCCAAAGTACTATGATTTATTATAACTTTAATGTTCCTATTATCATTTTTATCACAAGACTCTTTACTTTAACTCAGTTTATGTGAAAAGACTAGAATGTGACTCGCAGCACACTGATCTATCAATAGAATGATTTTAATGACTCAGACACTGATTTATTTTTTTAGTACAATTAGCATGAACCCAAAACCTTCTTTTCAACTACTTAAAAAAACAACAACACATAAATGAGGTCACGTGTGTCATAGCGTCAGTGTGGAGACTCTTAGCCAATGAGCTCCTTCGCTCTTTGTAGCACCTACCTGTCTTCCAGTGCATATTATTCCTAAAGCTTTTTGTAATCTGGTAAGAAGAGCTATTCCTCCCATGCTAAAGCCTGCCTTTTTTTGGAAACGTTATGTGCTTGCTGTGCATATTTGCATTGCTGTGTTTTATTACACGCTCCCACCCACCCGTTTCCTTTAATAGGTGATCTGTGAAAGCGTCGCCAAGGGGTTGCTGTTTGCAGCTTGTCAGAATTAATGTGGCAGCTGAAAAGAGTTTTTCGCACCAAACACACTGCGGAGGTGTAGCGAAGGTGAAAACTCCACAGGCCAGGCCCGGACCAGAAGCCTGATGACAGGATGTATTAATATGCAGGATATGTGAGGCATCAAGGACGACTCAAACTGTGGTGATCCTAAGATCCTCCGTGGATTTAGGGTGGAGAGAAGTCACAAGTAAATGACCTCTAGATCCGATTTGTCAAAGTCGATTTGTCAGTGACCCCCTACTCTTTGGCCCTCTGTAAAATAATAGCTTGTCACAGCTGAGCTGTATAACTCTAAAGCCTAATTAAAAAACGATGTAGCATTGACCTTAACACCTGTTTTCCCCTGTGTAATTAAACACAGCCCATGTAAGAGTAAATCAGCAGACGGGAGTAGAGAGTGGCTGAAGCCCTGCAAGGTGCAGCGCTGTGATCATCAGCTCGGTTTCCTTAGGCAGCTCGCTATGAGCGATTGTGATAGCTTTGACCTTCGACCTTCAGTAGCCTGCACTGTCTGATGTTTCAAGGAAGCCAGCAAAGGCCACCATGGGTCACATAAACAGGAACTAATTACAATCAGACTGGAAGGATCGGTAAGCGTGGCGCAGTGGGTGGTGGCCACGGGTTCCAATTGCCTCGGATGGGCAGTGAATCAAAGTTTGCAGATGTTCCAGATGTTCAGCAATGAATTCAGAGAAGGCAGTTCGGGGCATTTCATCAGCAAAGTCTGAGGGTGTATTTAGGGACAAAAAAGTTTCCTTTGACTTTTCGGTGCACTCACTGAGTAGATTTATCGCGAGTAGCTATCAGGGACACACACTGGTACACAAATACACACGTCGCCTTTCTGCACAAGGCATAATAGAGCCAGGGATCGAACATGAGAAAATCAATCCTGAGCTTCTCATCACATCTGACCTCTGCTCCCGGTACAAATCCTGAATTAATTAAAGAGGGAAATCCCACTGGCCAACACAGAGGCAGATTGAGTGTCTCCACCCCTCCCCATGCAAGCGGAGGATTAGAGGAGCTCACTTGATGATGAGAATATGTTTCACAACCAGCAGGTAGCTGAAAAATGGCAAAAACAAAGCTCCTACCTGGCTTCCTATTTGACCAACAACCTGTTTATTACTTTTCTAACCGGACCTGTTAACACATCATCAGCTTTTCTCTGAAACAGGAATGTTTCTAGGATTTAAACCAAGTACATTCGATTTCCACAAGTAGTCTTGCTCATAGAACAGGCTGTTACCAAGATTTACATTTTAGTGAGGTCCTGAGTGTAGAAATAAATCATAGATGAAAAATTGTAATGCTGACTGTGTGAACAATAATATAGTAAATGATGTCTGTAAATTTAATTACAAACTAAAGTTTTCTGCTTTTTTTCTGCTCTTTTCTTGTCAGCACCTGTATATACAAAAAACCCCAAACTTCCCAGAACTGAACCTCTGTGCCTTTATGGTTAATTACAGTCATGCTCATAATTAAGTCATCCGTGTCCATGCCCTTAGTCCTATCAACAGATCACTGACTGCTTGGTCCCCTGGCCGTTGACCCAGTTGGATATCAAGTCTTCCAGCGTCAGTTTACACCACTTGGCCCTGCGGTCGCTTCCCAGAGCTACACACATCAAGACAAGGAGGAGCAAGGGCCCTATTGTTCCCCGAGCTGGCCAGCATACCATGTCTGCTCTGTCATCAGGGACTTGTTCAGCAAATACTCGCAGGTATGACCACAATCCGCCCTCAACACAGGCCCCTCCTTATTCGCAATCTCAGTCCGGGCCTATTGGAGAAACCTGATCCACTTTGTACAAATTGCCACAACATATTTTCTTCTTCTTATTTAACTCGATTTGAACATGTTCTCCTTTTTCAGACCAATTCTTTAAGCAGAGAAACTTCATTGTGTGACCTGAATTTGCAGGATCGTATTTGTAAATGAGAAGGGATGAAGCGCAAGTCTCGTGAAAACCATCGAATTGCCCCACTGCTCAGGCTCAGTCTGAAGGGAAGCGCTCTTGTTAAACTGCCTTTCCCAATCAGCCGTCTGGCCACAACACATATCAGGGAGCTGGGGTGGGGTTTTAATGGAGGGGTGAAAGAATAAGAGCCCTTTCTCCCTCTGGCTGTTCAAGCTAAGGTGCTCTGTGGAGACCAACAGAACCATGGCATGAACTCACAATGCAGTCTGAGGGACCCCGGGTCTGCCAGTCTTAATACAAAACTATCTCTGTTAGTTTTTCAGGTTCAAATCCTAATGTTAAGCAGCTGCAGATTTCTGACAACGGGTTTACTATTGGCCAGCGAGACAGGTTGTGCGTTTTTGATAGGATGGCAACCAAACTGCACAAATAACAAAAGAGAGAGCCTGTGCTCACTCAGAATCTCTTAAAGAGACATTCATCGTCATAAAATGGTCATCCCTCCGTTTCAGAATAAACAGCCTGCAGTTTTTAATGCACTCACTCATGGGTGGCCATCCGTGCCCACCCAAACAGTCTATTGGAAGGTCCAGGGAGGTAATTTACTCTAATAACATACCCCACATAGTCTGAACACGGTTATTAAATACCACTGCTATTCTGGGCATGGGCTTTTTGTGCTAGCCAACATCCTTCTGTCAGCCGAACATCCCACAGTTGAGCAAGTCAAGAAGCGGAACAAAGTTATACAGCAAAAGTTATGACTGTGCACATTATTCAGAGAAAGTGCAAGTGAAACATGTGTGGCTGCCTTTATTGCTGCTATCTTATTGCTGAATTCAGGTCAGTGTCGATATTTTAGCAAAGAAACCTCAAATAAGGTGATTTATACTTGCCACTTTTAGTTTACAGCACAGTGAAATTCTTTTTTCACATATACCAACAATGTTAGGATGCTCAGGTCAAGGACATTTTGCAGTGCCGCTGGAATACAGAGGGTTAAGGTCCTTGATCAAGGGCCCCAAAATTGGCAGCTTGGCAATACCAGGGCTTAAACCCCGGACTTTCTGATCACTAACCCTGGAGCTGTAAAAACTGAGCTACCACTTCCCCAGGCAATAACCCAACCAGAGGACAAGCAACCAGCAGGCAAATAAAAAAATACCCAAAAACCTTAAATGAATAAAAATGTTAAAAGGCTCCTGGGAGAAGTTCACAGAATATCCTCAACCATGAATTGAAACAAATATGACTTTCCTATTAGCGAGAATAGCAATAGTATTCTGACAATACATTTGCGAATCAGAGGTTTTTGTGAATACTAAAAGGACCCAAAACTCAACCCTGCGGAGCACCTTGAGGATATTGGTGCAGTTTTTTGTATCAATAAAATGTTGCCTGCTAATTTACAGTGGCGGACGAAGTACACAAAGCATGTAGTTGATTAAACGTAGATCCCCTCGATAAAATGTGACTCCAGTAAAAGTAAAAGTGTCCCTTTAAACTTTTACTTGAGTAAAAGTACAAAAGTATTTGGCTTCAAATGTACTTAAGCATCCAAAGTACTGATTTATTATAACTATAATGTTCTTGTTAGCATTTTTATCACAAGATGTGAAAAGACTCGAATGTGACTCTAAGCACACTGATCTTTTAATAGAATGATATTAATGACTCAAACTTTAGAAAAATTTCACCTGGAGTGTCTTCATCATTTATTCCTCTCTAAATGTTCTGCTTGCTGTTGAACTGATGCTGAACTGAACGACTGATTTCGCAAAATGTAGTTGAGTAAAAAGTAAAATATTTGACTTTGAAATGTAGTGAAGTTAAAGTCTTCCCAAATGAAAAACTACAGTAAAGAACAGACACGTGATAAATCTACAGTACAGTACAGTAACACATTACATTTACTTCCTTACTGTCCACCACTGATAATTAGAGATGATTCAATCTAATCCAGGGCTGTTTTATGAGAGATTTAATCGCTTGTGGAAAAAAAATCAGTGCATTTGTATTTCCATGATACTTACTGATATTCAAAAACCTATACTGTACACACCAGCGTTATCAAAACGTTATTCAATCTTATTAAGATCATTCCGTTTTTTTTCTTTACATTGAAGGCTTAGCATCAGGTCTGAGGGGAACAGGGGCAAGTTTAGTAAAGGTAGGAGTGCTTTATCCCAGGTGCTTAGCATCACTCAAGACTCTTGACATCAAGGTTGACACAGGGGGCTGCGTCATGGCTTTAACTCCCATGATGTAAAAAAAAATACAATTCAACTTAATTCCCTCCTTGCCTTTGCCAAATCGCCTGCAGGTCCGAAGATAAATCTGTTTTCTTAAAGATTAGCCAAAGCCCCCTGCCACTTTTTTAGTCATTGAAAGTCATTCAATGGGCTACTGTGTTGCTTTTGATGCTTTGCTTTAGCTTTTTTTGCTTTTTTCAGTCAGTTTTTCTAGATATTCTTGTTCAATGAAAGGATACATTGCAAAGCTGATTAGATTCAAATATTAATTTGGTTATTATTCATTTCAGCCACAAAGTTGGATGCACACAGTTGTATAATACCCCATTCATTGGATGGCGTGGAATAAAACTCAGAGATCCAGACCTGTTTCAGCGTGACACCGCTTCTGTGCACAAAGCCAGCTTCATGAAGATCTGCTTTACATGGGATTAAGTGGAAGATCTCCTGCTCTAAACGTAAAGCTCTGTAGCTCTAAACCCTATTAAACACCTTTGGAATGAATGTGAATGCTGACTGCACCCCAGGCCTCTTCACCTCACCTACATCACTACCTGACTTTACTAACACCCTTGTGGTCTCCATAAAATCTAGTGGAACATCTTGCCAGAAATGTGGAGGTGTCTACAAACTTTTGTGCATACAGTGTGCGTACTCCAGATTGTGTTATTACATTATGAAGAATAAAAAAACTATAAAACTTAAACCTTCTTCTGTAAGATCTAGTTTTGACCAAGGGTTAGATTTGCATATTTAAATGTGATTGGTACTTCTATTTAAAGATATAAAATAAGTATTGTTCAGTACATCTATTTTTAAATAATGGTGTAAAAAAAAAAAAAAAACACTGCACATTTCACACCATGACCATGTATTATTTCTTTTTACCATTTTTTTTCCCCAGACATAATGAGACATATCCCACTTTTTTGCCAATGTGAGGTTAGGCTGCTAACTCCAGATGCAATATGCCAGAATTGCACGAGTCTGATGACACATTAAGCGAACACAATTCAATCTTATTTCCTCTCGTGTCGAAAAACTCCAAAATGATGGCGAGCGGAGATGTTTAACAGGCGGTCGCTGTAACGCAGGTTAGAGTCTGGATGGCCTTTTGTAAAATCAAGCACGAAAGAAGCAGGAAATGCTGTTTATGATCAATTACACGGATAATGTGTGCCTGTCACTAACCCTTATTACTGTTGGGAATTAGCCAGACTTTAGCTTCATGGATAAGCAGCTGGAAATAAGTGGTAACAATTTGATTAAATATAAATAGAAACCTTTTTTTTATAGATGCTAAGCTGCTCACTTTGCAGTCCAGTGACAATAGCGATGTCGATGTTCCAAGTTATGTTCTGTTTGCCAGGAAGCTAAGATCTGTATTTATCTGTATGACTGGGCTCCAGTGAGTCTTAATGCTCTAATTACTGTCAGCACTGTGTGTATATATGTCTGAGCGTGTGCTTAGCCCGGGACGAGAGTTTTTAAAAAAAGGAAAAAAAATGAACGAGAGGAAAAAAAAGCTTGAGAGTAGCACGAGGTTTTGCGAAGTGTACGGGTGTTAATAACCAGCTGACAGGTGTTGGAGCTGGAGTCGCGCCACTCCACACGTGCTCAAAGCTCTTTTAATAATTAGAGAGAGCGCAGGCCAAATACGAACCAGCTGCTTCAGGCCACTGGTGCCCTTGTTGAAAAAACTTCTCTGCTTTGTTGGAGCCTGTAGTGACTAGGTCTTTGTTTGGGTACATTAGGCTCACAGTAAATGCTATAATATCAGCGTTCTCCTGTGTAGCACTTGCGAAAGAAAAAAAAAAGATGTTTTTTCCCAGAACACAGATTTAAGAGTAAAAACGATAAGATCCGAGAATTTTTTCGAGAAGAGTCACTTTATAAACCAGGTTGTCTCCAGCACAATGTGTTAGTCATGAGGTGAGTCAGAGGTGCGTGAAAAACACTCCAGCATACACAGTGTCTCGCTTACATAAGTACAGCATCCAAATAAACAGGCAACCAACAACCAATCGGAGGAATGACTAACGGCTGTGTGACTGAAACGCTGTGTAAAAAAAAAAAAAACGTTCTGCTCATGCTTCAGGTCGCTACTGTGATGAAATCCCCAGGATAGCAGGATGAACTGGCTTTGCGAGTCGAAGCTAATCAAGTGGTGTCTTTGATGGGGCTAATTACTCAGAGAGACTCGTTAAAACTTCACACGTCTAGATTTGTCCTCGCACTTTCTTTTTTTTTTTTTTTTGTGTGAGCGGGTTCAGGATTGTGACTGGCTTAGGAGGTGGCAGCTTAGTGGTTAATGCATTGGATTTTGGATCTGAAGGTTGTGAGTTCAAATCCCAGCCACACCAATTTGCCCCCTCATAGGCCCCTGAGCAAGGCCCTTAACTCCATAGCTGCTCGGTTATATGAAATGAGATTAAAAAAAGATTTTTTTGCTTATTCAGCGACAAAGGTGTTAGTAAAGCCAAGTACTGGTGTAGGTGAGTTGAGGAGGACTGAGGTGCAGTCTGAGTTGAATGTTAAACATGTTGTCAGGGTTTCGAGCTCAATAGAAGGAGATCGTTCACTAAATCCAAACCATGGCTTTGTGCACAGGAGCATTGTCATGCTTGAACAGGTTTGGGTCTCCTACCTTTTTAGTGAAGGGAAAATTTCATGCTACTGCATCCATTGCATCCTATACAATTTTGTGCCTCCAATCAATACTCGTCCCAATACTTTTGTTCATAGAGTGTATAATATATTTACTGTATATTATAAAACATTTTATAATTTTTGTGGTTTTTTTTGGAGTAATAGAATTGAAGGAATCTGCAAATATAAATGATTTCATAGCGCTTACATGAGCACTCCATGTCTGTAGGTGGCGATAAGCACAGCGACGTTAGGAAAGTAGATACACCGTGCTGTCAATTTTTTTTGAGACCAGCTCTGTTCTAGCTCCGTCTCTTTTGCTGGCTGAATGTCCTTCCTCAGACGCCTTAAAATTTGTCAGTAGAACTCGCTATTGACGGTCTGGTCGTTGATTCCTCGATGCCGCGAATGTCAAAAAAGGCAATTAGCATGCACGTGATCGAGCTGTGGACCTGCCTCATATTTGTCAACAGTGAAAGACTCATTGCAGCGGTGCCGTAAACTTGCCGAATCATGTCAAACTTCTCCGTGGCAGATTTGCCCAGTTGCATGCAAAATTCACCTTTGCCCTTTTGGTCCAGCTTGCTGTCCGTGATGGAATAGCAGCCGCGGTAATGCACGCGGTCAGAATAGCACCAGTTGCGCCAGCTCCCGATGTACGGACAATGTCTTTTGGCACACTGACTTATGAAGGTCGGTGCTCCCTGTGACTGTGTGTGCTGCCTTGTGCTGCCATCTGTTGGCGTGTAACAAAACAGGTCTCGAATCTTATTGATTGCACAGAAAAATAGTACACAGTAAAACGTGCATTAAAATGATGATGAGATAGATCTTCTGTGTAACGTTATGCTTGAACATGAAGTGTGAAGAGTTACAGCCGGAGCAGCTTTAGCTGTAGTAAGAATCGTAGCTTAAAACACACGAATGCGTAAAGGGCACGCGCAGGTTGTCACTGTGATGCAACCATTTTGAAACACAAACTGCAAAAAAAAAGCTGCAGTGTTTTATATTGGTTCATTTGGAGTGAGTTTTTGGGATAAAAAAAAGCATTGTTTTCATGCCAGTCGGAGTAAAAGCTATGTGTGGCCTCAGATTACACACTCCATCTGCCGGAAAATAGGCTTTATTAACAGTAGACTGTTTACCTAATGAATCACCTCGGCTCCTCTGGGCTGCAAAGGTTTCTTGGCCTTCTCCCCGTTTCTGGAACGATCGCCTATGGGGTCGGACGAAAAAAAAGGAAAAAGACGAGAAGGTTTGTCTTCGAGAGCTAACAGGGCTAACAGGACTTTGTCAAACAAGCGCAGCTGTGAAATCAGTCATTTGGGAAGGTGTGCTAAGCTGCCAAAGTGCATTAGCGTCAGGCTGTGCTAGCGTAATGACCTATACACCTTGCACGCTCTTTACGCTCCAGAATTATCGGATCGTTCCATACCTTATAATTCAACATAATTGCCAGCGAAACTGGATATTATGTGACGGGATGCCATCGTTCTTTTGCTTTGCTCATTCCTTCAAAAATGTCGACTTCCATTCTTATTTGCGGTCTTTTTTTCCCCCCCTCTCTCTTTCTCGCTCCCTCGTCTGTGTCCTTTCTATGTGATTATGTCCTGGACATGTCTAAGCCTGTGAGGTGCAGTGTTTGATGTCAGTTCATTTTCTCCTGCTGATGACAGACCAATGGTCGCGGGAACGTTTGGTTCCCAAGGTAGTCCCTGTGTAATTGTCAAACCACAGCTCCACTCTCCAGTGGATTACAGGATTTCTGGCAAATTTACCTCCAGGAGGAAAAAATCTTCAGGACGCAACTAATGCTGTGAACTTAATTCCTCGTTACTGCAGTCATCAAGCACGGGACATAAAATATACTGACGTTTAGACTTCATTTCATTTTACTATCATGATGAGATTTCATTTACACCACCACATTTCACGCAAGATCAGTGCAATATCGTGCAAAAAAGCGCCGTTTCCAACGTAACACCGTTTCATTAAACAGCCACGCAGGTGCGCACACGTATACGGTCCCCCGTGAAGAACGATTGATGCGAGAGTATTATGTACATCTAAACAAATTAAAACTTTTTGGGAGGGTAATAAATCATTTCGAGAAGAAAATCGGACGTAAAAACCAATTAAAGGAGGAAAAAAGTCGTATGAATAAGAGTAAAAATAATGTATGTTGCTCTGCATTTGGGGCGTCTGCAAAATGCTGTAAATGTTAAAATGTGGCGCACGTTAGCAGCTAGCGATGTTTCCGAAACTTGGAATTCACATCAGCAAATAATTTTCTTTTTAAATCTAACAAATGAATTGTGGAAAACTATTTGTGTGAACATACAAAAACGTTCAAGTGAAAGTTTCACATTTAAGAAATGAAACTCTTAAAAAGTTAAATGTGAAATTGAACGAATTGTGTGTGGAATAAACTCATGGAAAACGTAGCTGAAGTGTTTGAGTGAAATCGCAACTAAAAACTAAATCGTTGAATAAAATCGCACATAAAAAGTTCATCGTTTGAATAAAATCGCACGTGAAGAAGTAAATTGTTTAAAAAAAAAAAAACATAAAAAAAAACCGAATTCAACGTAAAAAAGTGAATTGTTTAAATAAAATCGCACATAAAAAGATTTCATCGTTTGAAAAAATTCGCACGTTAAAAAAATTAATCTTTTGTATAAAATCGCACGTAAAAAATTTAATCGTTTGAATAAAAACGCACGTAAAAAATAAAAAATGTGGAATTAACATCATGTGAAAGCGAGGATGAGAATAATCGTTGTGAATAAGAAATCACTATAAAAATGTTTATTAGCACATGCTAATATACATTACATACAACAGGGGATGTTCATGTGTTTCGCATGTTTCATGTCCATTTGATCACATGGTGCAGTGCTTCTACGTGGTGTGTGTGAGAACACGCCTGGTATTTAATGCAGTGGATGATAAATTATTATACATTAGCATTCATTTATGCAGGAGTTTTTGGAACTTAAACACCAACCCTGAAAATAGACCAAAAATGTGTGTTTGGTTCCTGTGACAAGCTTCCACCATCTAAATAAAGATCTGCTTCACATGAGCTAGAAGTATGTGGAAGATCTCCTGCTTTAGAGCTCCAACCCTATTTAACACCTTTGGAATAGATTTAAATGCTGACCACACCTCAGACCTTCTCACCTCCTTACCTACATCAGTACCTGACTTTTACATGAACCTTACACAAATCTCCACAAAATAGAGTGAAGTTTATTATAACAGGAAATGAGGACTAAATATGGATGTTCAGGAAGGATTTATATTAGCATGGTATAATACAATACTGTTTACAAGATTTTGTATTAAGTAATAAAAATATGATAAAAATTCCTAATAAAAAAATTGGTGCTTAAAAAAATGAATTCTCCCGAGACTCGTTACGGTCGACGACTAGCTAGCGGCGGCTCTCCTCCATTTTTTCCGGCTCCGATCAAATTAAATTTTGAGGACAGGTTTGTTTGTATCCACAAAACTTCGGAAAGTAAATGTTCCTAAAGTGGGGAGCGTCTGTATTGTGTAGATTTTGCAAGATATACTTCACTTTCAGTTCATCGAGTTAAAAATTTTTTACGAAATTTTGCATTGTGAGAAGTAGAGAAGTTCATCCTTGGTGGCCTGAATGTGGAAATCTCTCCACCCCCCCCCCCCCCCCCCACCCCCCACCCCCCTGTCCTACGTTACTGTGTGCTATATCTTCAGCTCCATCCAAGCGTCTACTTAAACACAACAGGTAAACTGTTCCTGCTCTGGTGTAACAAAATCCTTGTCAGTTCATCTCTCACTTATCTCTTAAGTAATGGGCTGCTATTTCTCCTTCCACATTAAGAGGTGGTATGAATAAAAAACGCGGCCACTCTCCTCTATCTAAACTAGCCTCTTATCTAAACTATAGCGCTATGATTTAATTTTCGGAACGTTTGCTTACATTCCACTCAACGGGAACCGAACCATGGAGATAAATGATTTGATCTCTTTTTTTTTCTCTCTCTCTCCTTTCCTCCTTCCATTCCTTCATACTCCCCACCTTCTAAACAAGAAACCGTACTTTGTAACCTCTCAGACCATTAGTAAAAATTTATCACCGCTGAATCCTGCTGTAAGTCACTCAGCAAGCTGCGATCTGCCAAGTCCTAAATTTCCTGACGTGTCAGGGCCTGAAAGAGTGCGGAGGCCTGAACGAAACTCCGGGACGACTCCTTTTTAGACCACCCCCCCCCCCCCCCCCAACCCGTAAAATGATAATGCGTTCTCAGAGATTAAAAGCCTGGTTGATGTTGTGAATGTGTGTACAGTATATGTCCATGTGCTCTGGACATGTCTCCTGTAGCGCATTAATTCAGGAGACGCCCGCTGCTGAATGCCGACTCGAGGGTGTCGCAGCCGTGGTGCCAAGCTGGCATGCCAGGAAACAGGAAATGGATCACTGCTTTGTGTCACCCTAAAGAAACAGTCGATCGGTTCCCAGGGCCAAATTGCTTCTGAAAGAATGACATCACCTTTGAAATGTGTTACACTTTTCTTTTTCTTTTTTCTTGCTCACACTAATCAGCTTATTAAAAGGACTGCAGTCTACAAGCACAATGCAGTTGAAGCCATAACAGAGTTATATGCCTGTTGCTGTTTCAGGTGTGTTGGGTTATTATTAAAACGTTTCAAGACTAACGGTGCAAACTGGTGCTTTTCTGACCCACGTGTGTTACCGCGTCTGCTGTATCATCACGGACAGCAAGTTAGAACAAAAATCAAACGTGAAATTCTACGTGAAACCGGGAAAATCTGCCACAGAGACGTTCGTTACGACTTACGTTTGACACACGGCGACGCTGCAACGGCGCTGCAACAGAACAACATCGCTGGAACGAACTCGAGAACGTCAAAACCTTTCAGCAACTCGTGCATGATGATTGTCGGAGAACAATCCACATGATCTCACTTCCGCACCCACCCTACTCGCCAGATTTGGCTCCTGAGGACTTCGCCCTCTTCCTGAAGATGAAGATACAGCTCAAAGGTCGTCGTTTTGACATCAATGTGAAGGTCTGGTGCAAATCGCAGAAGGTTCGAAAAGAAGACTTCCAGGACATGCTCCAGAAGAACACTAGGGGCAGTGTATTGCTGTGCAAGGGGACTATTTTAAAGGTAATCGTGTGGAAACATAGATAAAAAAGTACTTTCTTGTAAACAGAGCGAGTCTTGAACTTTTCTGATACCAACTTGTATAAAAAGTTATTCTATTAATATTTTCTATCTTTTTTATTTCATTTTCTATTTCACTCGCCAGTGTTCTGTAATGTTTAAAGACTATAATCACAATCTTGATGTCACCCAAATGAGGATGGGTTCCCCTTTTGAGTCTGGTTCCTCTCAAGGTTTCTTCCTCATGACATCTAAGGAAGTTTTTCCTTGTCACAGTCGCCATGGCTGCTCATCAGGGATAAATACACACCATTCACCTTCACTGTTGATTTCTGTAAAGCTGCTTTGAGACAATATCTGTTGTGAAATAAACTTGACTTGACCAATTAACAGTCCAATTTGAAGCATAATAGCAAAAAAAACCCACCAAACCACAAGTGTACAGTTTGTATATGACCGCATTGTGCAATCTTTTAAAAATCTATAAATCTTTTATGGTGCTAAAATTATTGCTGAACGCTCCCTTTGTAAAAATTATTGGTTAATTAAATAAAATTAATAGCCTTCTAATACAAATTGCTCATTTATGGTCTGAAGGTCGCTGCAAATCGTGTCCATGTGTACAAATGTACGTGTGTGTCAAATGGCTAATCGTATTTCTTCCTGTTTGGCAGCTAGCAAAACATAAACTTCCTTTTCCTTCTGGCAAAAATAAAAAGTAAATGACTTACTGACTATGTGCCAAATAACACATGTACAGTAAGGAAACTGATTATGCTAGACCTACACCACTCTGCCACGTTAGCGGCCGGGGGGGCTGAACTTCAACTAGCGAAAATAATTTTTCAATAAGAGCGGGTGATATAAGAAAAAACACAGCACATCACATTATCAGCATGTGAGTCATGAGCTGTATCCTAAGCAGAATTGTGACCTGAAGGCAGTGTGACTCTGCAAGGCAGTGACTTGAGTGATGCAGCTTCCCGCTGACTAATACGATGGGATTTTCTGTCCGAGAGGAAACATCTACCAGCACCAATCTCATCATCCATCATTGTTAGTGAGCGGCTAGAAGTAGGAGGTGGATTTGCAGAGCTCTACATTTTAGCTTGGCACCATCTGTTCTTTTTTCCCCCTTTTCTTCCCTTGCAACATGTCGTATATGATTCCTGACATTCCTCGTCGTGCATTCTCCTGCATTCGCAGCATCGCCGTAGGCCTCGTGTGCTCATTGACCTCAGTTCAGTGTTTCTTAACTAGGAATTAGACAGACTTGTGCACGCATACAAAATACAGTTGGGAAATTAAAAAAAACACAAAAAAACCAGGATATTTAACGGAAAGAACACACAAGGGATGACTTTTACACCATGCTGAATGCACCTTATGTCGAAATCAAATGCATGGGAAGGTTTTTTTTTTTCCTTCTGATCTGCTACATCTGATTGTTGCTTTTTTGCAATCGCTGTTAAACAAAGCAATTTTTGCTTGTGCATGACATTTAGCTCTTTCTTAGGAATGAAAGTCTGATTACATCACAAACATCACACACAAGTGGTCCCATGTATAGAGTTTGCAACCTTACTGAAGTGACCCCCTGCTGAAAGATTTGAAAACCTCTAATATACTGTATATGAGATTGTTTTAAAGAGTTTACCAAAAAAAATACTTAAGTTATGTTTACACACCTTCAAAATAGTCCCCTTGCACAGCAATACACTGCTGACAGCGTTCTTCTGGAACGTGTCATGGAAGTCTTCTTTTTGAAGCGTGTCAAGCACCTTCTGAGATTCGTGCCGGATCCTCTCAAAGGTGTCGAAACAATGAGCTGCATCTTCATCTTCAGGAAGAGGGGGCGAAGTCCTCAGGAGCCAAATCTGCCGAGTAGAGAGGGTGCGGAAGTTCCCCGACGATCATCATGCACGAGTTGCTGAACGGTTTCGAGCTTGTTCCTGATCTCTCCTGGACTTCCAGTGACGTTTTTCCGCTCATGAATTGAATCAAACACGAAAGAAATAGCACCTTATTAAAAATCTCTGGTTTATACATAGTTGGGTAAGAAAGGGGTTTAAATGTAAATCAGCTGTGCTGTGTGGAAAACCAGGGAAGCTTTTGTAAATGTGGCACGAAGTTTTAGTTTGGCCACAAAAGCACCCACACAATGACGGACAAACATCAAACAACGTTAGTGAGATTTATCTTAGATAATTACTGCTATCTCGTGTTTTTTTTTTGTGTGCTTTCAGGAATATTATTAGATCTTTTAACAACAAGTCGTACACAAACAAGTCGAAATGATTCACATGCATCGTATTTTTGCGGTTACGTAATTCGGTTAAAAAATGTGTCAATTAAACTTTAAGTATTTTTGTGTAGTTCTAGAACACAGGAACAAAACTTCTTGCCATTTTTCCTTTATAAAAAATCAAAGATATCGGGCTGCTCTGCCTTTGTGTCATTCACCAGGAAAGACCTGGCCAATCCCAGCCCTCTCACACAGTCCATCTTTTTCATGTCTGTTGTCCATCAGTGTGTTGTTCAACCCGAAACCCCTGGCAAGAATTCCAGCTGACAAAATGAGCCCCGATGTCTTGTTTCGTCAATCGATTTGTCCTCGTCAGCTTAATTAGTTACGTCTTGTAGCACTTTAGATTCATGGTTCAAGTATACAGTGTTTGACAACTCTTACTGGAAGTGTAGTCATTATTTTGAGTTGTGTAGTCGTAGGAGTTTGTGTAAAGTCCAGCATTGAGCATGACCTCATTCCGCATCCTGGGATGAAGGGTGGCTTCCATGTGTTTGCTGCGCAATCATAAATCACCTGCGAGGTTGCCTCCCTGGAGCTTCTTTTTTTTGTGCAATGATTTGAAGGCTTCTAAGTGTGGATAAACATCGCTTTAATCTCATCCTTCACGCATTTTGCGCTTTAACCTTTCCGGTTCCGCTCGTGTACGAATTCGCAATTAGACAAGGATATAAACAATCCGACTCCACTGGGCTGAAGGAAAGAGAAAATTGCTCCATGTGTGAGATCCTTTTGTGTTTGCATAAACATTACGTAAACACCGAAAGTGAACTCATGACGCGGCTGTATACAATATAATACATGATGGATGAGCATTTCGTTTACATCTCGTTGACTTTATTGTTATTTGTTAAATATAACCTTTTTTTGCCTAGGAACTCTTTTTTCAGATCTTTACAGTAGAAAGCTTCAGCTGAGTAGAAGATGCACGACGTTCCCTCACGTGGGCCGTGTTGGAAAACTCAAGTTTGAAAAGGTGCTCAGAAATGATTTGCATTGTTGCGGCTTGAACGACTCGGAGTTGGAGCTGACACTAATTAAAGCCATAAGCCGGCTGTGTTTCATCCCAGAGTGGTGCTTTCGTGATGTTCCAGCAAAGTTTACAGCTTGACAGCTGGAACCTATTTTTTTTTTCTTCACGTGGTTTCCGTGTAAAAAAGATTGTCTCGGAGACAAAAAGCAAGAGAAAAAGAGAGAGAATGGGGGAGGATGAGAAGAGTAACAGCACTTATCCAAATCGTTATCCAAGCATTATACAAATCCTCCCCGACACGTTACGGCTCAGGTTTTCCTTTTTGTGATGAATGGAGTTATAAGGAGTAAACATGCACTTGCAGACTAAATGGAGAGGAAGCTTTGTTCCACACGTCTGTGGTTACTGCTGCATCTGGATTCACATTCAGGCTGGAAGCTGCATTTGAAACGACAGACTGAAGAATACAAAAAATCTTATCCATCACTTGTTTGTTGCACACCATCCTAAAACTGTCAAAGTATAGAATACAACTGTGGTGATGCAGAAAAACCAATGAATCACAATGTGATTTGAAGTATTTCATTTCACTTATACGACAGTGCATCCAGAAAGTTTTCACAGAGCTTCACTTTTTCCACATTTTCTTATGTTACAGCTTTATTCCAAAATTCTACAAACAAAACTCCATAATGACAGTGTGAAAGAAGTTTGTTATAAATCTTTAAAAATTAAAAAATGTTGTCATGACACTCAAAATTGAGCTTGAGTGCATCCTGTTTCCACTGATCATCCTTGAGATGTTTCTGCAACCTGATTGGAGTCCACCTGTGGTCAATTCAGTTCCAACATGATTTGGAAAGTCACACAGCTGTCTATATGAGGTCTCACAGTTAACAGTGCATGTCGGAGCAAAAACCAAGTCATGAAGTCCAAGGTAGACTGTAGACCACAGAGACAGGAGTGTATCGAGGCACAGATCTGGAGAAGGGGACAGAGCCATTTCTGCAGCATCGAAGGTCCTCCATCATCCGTAAATGGAAGAAGTTTAGAACCACCAGGACTCTTCCTAGAGCGGAGCTGCTCCCCCCAAACTGAGCGACCGGGGAGAACTGCCTTAGTCAGGGAGGTGACCAAAAACACAGTTGGTCCCTCTGAAAGAGCTCCAGCATTTCTCTGTGAAGAGGAGAAGCTTCCAGAAGAACAACGATCTCTGCAGTACTTCACCAATCAGACCTGTATAGTAGAGTGGCCAGACAGAAGCCACTCCTCAGTAAAAGGCTCATGACAGCCCACCTGGAGTTTGCCAAAAGGTACCTAAATGAATCTCAGAACATGAGAAACAAAGATTGATCTCTTTGGGCTGAATACCAAACATCATGCCAGGAGGAAACCTGGCCAATACCATCCCTACAGTGAAGCATGGTGGTGGAAGCATCATGCTGTGGGGATGTTTTTCAGCAGCAAGAACTGGGATACTGGTCAGGATCGAGGGAAAGATGAATGCAGCAATATACAGAGACATCCTTAATGAAAACCTGCTCCAGAGCGCACTGGACCTCAGACTGGGGCAACGGTTCATCTTCCAACAGGACAACGACCCTAAACACACAGCCAAGATAACAAAGGAGCAGCTCAGTCAGAGCCCAGACTTAAACCAGATTGAACATCTTTGGAGAGATCTGAAAATGACTGTGCACCGACGCTCTCCATTCAACCTGATGGAGCTTGAGAGGTTCTGCAAAAAAGAATGGGAGAAACTGCCCCAAAAATAGGCTGAAATTAGTGCCAAATGTGCTTCAACAAAGTACTGAGCAAAGAATTTAAAGACAAATTTTTTAATCAAGTTAAATCAACAAACTTCTTTCACGTTGTCATTATGGCGTCTTGTTTGTAGAATTCATATTAAATAAATGTAATCCATTTTGGGGTAAAGCTATAACATAACAAAATGTAAAAAAAGTTTTCAGTTTCAGTTTCTGTGTGTGTGTGTGTGTGTGTGTGTGTGTGTGTGTGTGTGTGTGTGTGTGTGTGTGTGTGCGTGTGCATGAGGCTGATAAATATCATAGCAAACGGGGAGGTCTCAGGCTCTCACTCCATGCCATGGGTCCTGTAAAGAATGACTGTGGGCCTCGTTTATTATGGGAAACGAGGCCTTCCTAGCCATAACTCTTCCCGATTGGTCCAAAGTCCCGGCTCCCTTTTTACAGCCCTCAGCACTATTGTTTGAAAGGTCAGAGAAACCTGTTACCATGAGTAAAAATCCCTAAATCCCTTTTTTATAGGTCCTCACACATTGCTGTAGCTTGATGGACCCGTCGCCCGTAGCAACTCCATCCCATTGATCACTGTATTGGAAAGACGCATTGCTTGGCGATTCGAAGTTCGGAGTGTGTGTGTGTGTGTGTGTGTGTGTGTGTGTGTGTGTGGAGGGAGCTTGTTAATGAGCAGGATCAGTGTTTTTGCTACAGTAAATCAGCCGTCTGCATTCCATTGCAGCGATTCCCACGTCACGAACGACAGCGCTGACGGATTTCTTCTTGACTGTAATAGTGTCAGGTCGTAAGGCATGTTTGTGTTTTTTAGGTGAGGAATTTACATATATCTATATTGGTACATATATTAGCTCGTGCCCAAATGAAAAAATTCAACTCAGCCCTTGCAGTGCTTGTCTTGACAAGTCTCGAAACTACTGATACAATTTTTGGAATTCAGTGGCTGGACACTTATCTTGTGCAATTGCGAGTCTTTATGGCTTTCCTCCAACTCTCATACTCTCTCCCAAGGCCATCAATCCGTCGAGAATAACAAAGCTCTGCGCCTCACACCACATTTCGACTTCATAAAGAAGTTCGCTAGTAAAACTCAAACCATTATATAATTGGATCATATATTTGGTTATGAAGAAACACTTCAAATCTTAGGCAGCCTTCCGCAGCATTGCACATAACTTAAAATGCAGGAGCAACATACAACATGGTGTGTGTGGTTTATTGTAAGCGACGGATAAAACATATTTTATCAGTTATAATGCGGTAAAAGAGCTTCGTCTAGCATAACGGACGGTAAAAAGTGATTAAATCACTCGATAAGTAGATGAAAAAATGCCATATAACACACACACACACACACACACACACACACACACACACACACACACACACACACACACGTGCGCACAAGCATCCACCCAAACACATTTGATGTTATCAGGTTCTTCAGAAATTCTCTTTACTCTTCTGATGTCATGCTGCAGCTTTTAGCATACTTTTATTTTTACTGTGCTAAATTTAGCCTTTTGTGATGCCGTAGTAGTTCCTGCTCTCTACCGCAAGACGGAAAACACGATACAAGTTCATTAAAAATGTAACACGTTGCAGCAAATCACTCGTTTCTTTTACGAGAATAAAAACGTAACCGGTGAAACACGCAGCGAGTCGCCAATCAGGATCGAGCGCACGCTCTGTTTTACACGTGTTCTAATCGGCGCTTGGTGTATCTACTGATCACCAACATACAGTTCAGCATCAGTTCAACATCAAGCAGAACATTTAGAGAGGAATAAGACTCGACTCGAACTCACCATAACACACGTGGGATTTTTTGCGAGATGTTATTGATTTTAATGATATTGACTCATTAATATCATTCTATTAATAGATCAGTGTGCTGAGAGTCACATTCAATATTTTTGTACTTCTACTCAAGTGAAAGTTTGAAGGGAGTCACATTTCACAGAGTGAATCTTTACATTATACAAATATCTGTACTTTCCACTTCTTACGTTTTCAAATCTTTAGTTTGAATCTGTTTGGTGACACGATATGTTTTCACCGTTTTCAGCACATCGACCTGTCCCTTGTGATCGCGCGGCTTTTTTAACGTACCACTGGTGTGTCATTTCCTGTCTCTCGAACAACGTGGATGAGACAGAGGAAGTCAGTGATGTAAACATGACCGAGAACAGACACATTCCTGATTCCTTTTCTCTGCTTGTGTTCTATATGGTGGATGTTCAGTCTGCATACATTCATTAGAGAACAACATTTAAAATTCATTTGTATTAATATATTGATATGATGTGAGGTTCAGTTACCAGCGTGACACTAAAACAGGTAGTAATAATGACTACGTTCTCCTTAAGTACATGTCAGAGCCCAAACTTCTTTACTTTGACCTGAGTAAAAAAGTGTAGTCAGAACTTTTGCTATCTCCGTTCTGCTTTAAATGAATTTGTCTACTTCATCCATCACTGGTGAGATATAAGGTGGGAAATAAATACGTGTACTAATTATAGGGTTACAAAGAGTTGTTTTGCTTTAATACAAGTCTCAATACACTTCAATACATTGATGGTCATTCCCCTACTGTGATGACTTGCAGTGAATGGAGTCAGACAGGGTTGCACAGTCTGGACAGCAGCTGCTGTTAGCCAGGCCTAAGCAGACTTGATGATCATAAGTCATGGTGGATCTGTATTTGGACTTAATAATCTTCATTTGGGAAAAGGCTGACTCATAAAGAAGTTCTCTGGAGTTGTGCAGTAGCTCGCATGCGTGGTGACCTGTGTGTTGGAAAAGAAAAGATCTCAGACTGGCCGCTCTGTACATCAATCAAGTGGCAAATGGCATAAGGAGGATAGATAATACAGTAACATCTACTTTTTTTAATGGCACGCGATCTACCTGTATTAGGGTTGTGATCTAACTGTCGATCGGGTTTGACGTATTGGGCACCACTGGTTTACACACTCATCTGTCAATTCTGCATGTCCTAGATATTAATTGGTTACCGATATACCCAATTACTCATACGCGCACACACACACACACACACACACACACACACACACACACACACACACACACACACACACACACACGCACACTATAAAATAGATTTCCTTCCAATGTCTCTTTGCAAATAACCATTCATTGTGATTTTCTGCTAGACTTTACTATCCGGTTTGAGTTCCTAGTTCCGACATTGTTTTGACTGTTTTTAACCCACTACTTGTTTTGCTTGTTTGTTGACTGTTTTTTTTTTCCATACTATTCGGAATTTTCTGCTCTGATCATTAAAAATAAGATGAAGATAAGACAGAAATGTATTAATATTAAAGGAAGTTTTTTTGCCTGCTTCAGAGTACAAGTATTCTATTTCTACAAATGTATAAAAAAAATACATACTGTATTATCTGCACCCGATTCTGCTAATTACGACAATAATAATCTGCAATTGTGTCCGTTCCCTACGTTTTACATCACATTACTGAAAATATTGATTTTTTTAATGCTATATTTTTTTTTTTAGATGTTCAACAAACTATTTATAAGAAATATTGTGCAATAATTTAAAGCCTAAGCAACTCCGTAGCAATAAAGAGTGTTTTTCTCATCCTAAACTAACTTCAGCTCGAGTCCCTACACAGATTTCAGTTCTGGCATCCAGGCTGCTTCCAGAGGGAGACAGGTGTCTGTGTGCTCACGATGCAGCTCTGCCATTCATACTGCCCATGTTTATGTTGTGAGTAATGTCCTGGAGCAGAGCGGAGCTGAAGGAAATGACAGGGTAGGAGGCTGTAAGGGCCGAGCCATAAAGACATACTCCTGTCTCGCAGATACAGCACCCGACCCAGTGACCTTCACTTCCCAAGCCACTGAGTCTTCCCAGGCCTGGGTGGGCATCGTACCAGCCCCGGTACATATACAGTCCTACTGTAAAAACAAACCCTCAATGGCTTCATTGTCTTTTTTTCGGTGATATGATTATGATGTTCCCCAAGACTTAGGTAGATCTCCCACTGAATGACTGAAAAGACGTGGGTTTAATAGGTTTCCGATCACTTTCGCCAGCTGACCGCAATTCCCAGCGTCTGCACCACACGCAGGCCATTGTTACCCCTGCAACGGAAACAGGGCTGATTCACACTGTTATCATTACATGCTGAATGCTACTTCCTCTCAGCCAAAGGGTGGTGGAGGTTTCTAAATCAGGAAAGAGTCAACACTCGGCGCATTCTCATGACTCCGAGTCTGACACCAGCCAGACAGAGAAGGTGTCTCTTCTGAGCATCCTGGGTGTGAAAGGATGGCTTGGCTACGTCAAACTTTAGAAATTGAACCATTGCTGACATCCTTAAAGCTACGACGTCTGGTCTTTCTGGGAACATGGCGGGGTCCCAGGTTCCCGGGAATGGCGCTTAGCAATCGTGCTCATGTCATCCGGGTGCTGCTGTGGGAAACAGTGAAACAATATGACGACATATAAGGGAAAGTATTCATCTTATCATTTGGTTCATTACTGCAACTTGTTTTATAGTTTTTTTTATACACCATTTTCCCCAATTTGGTCAGTTCTAAATTCAGACCACTTGCGAGATAATTTTATAAAGATCGAATATTATTGTATTAATGGCTCTGCGATATGAAGCGCTGATAACAAACAAACTATATATCCCATAATGCAGCGCTTCAGCTGCCTTGCCGAACGCTAGGCTTCCTGGGAACATTCCCGTGTCAATCAAGTCGAGCTTCTGTTGATGTATCAACCCTATTGTAAAGTTATTGAGAAGCGCCTCACAATGGCGAAGAGAAAAGTGGATTCTAAAAACAGAGCCTTTCAAAACCGATGAGAGGCTGAGTATTTGTTTACTGACACTGCCGGTAAACCCGTGTCTTATTTGTGGAGCGAATGTGGCTGTAATTAAGGAATTGAATCTATGACGGCAATACGAGATCTTTTCTGGCAACAGGATTTAGAATCCTGAAGGTTGTAATCAGACAAGTGGAAGAAAGATTGTTATTTCTAGCTTTATATTTAAAAAGAAATATCATGTACTATCAAATGTAGCAGACAGACAAAAGAAGTACAAACATCCAGGTGTCTGATAAATAGGCATGAATTAAATGAGATGAAATTGGTAAAGGAAGCAGTCAAAACAAATGCATGGACTTGTCAATGAGAACAATGAGAGTCTGAATTAGCCAACAATAAATTGCAAACAGGTGAGTGTGGTTAGTAATCAGCAGATGGTAAGTGGATATAGGAGCTTGACTGGAGATCAGGAGTGATGACAAAACATGCTTTTCAAAAACAAAGGCATTGAAGAACTTTATTTGAAACATCGACTAGTGAGTAAACAAGTCGAGTAAACATTTATTTGATACAAATGTGATTTGATTTGTTGCTGGATGTTTGTAGTGAAAGCAAGCATTCTTTATGCTAGTGTTTAAGGATTTTCTAGCAAATGCTTATTCAGCAATATCAAGTTGCGTAGTTACTGTCAAACGTCTGAAAAGATTTCCAGGATTATTTTCATAATGTCTAAAATCGTATAGTGCGACACAGTTCTTAATTTGCGCTCTCGTCTTTCTATGTTTGTGTGGGTTCCTTCCCACCTTCTTTGGTTTACTTACTTCTCCCAAAAGCTTGGTGATATTATAGATGGACTTATCAGACTAAATTTTCCCTCTGAGCAACTAAACTATCAAATCTAGAGTGTTCTTCTCCCCTTACAGTAAAGTGCCTGATTAGAATGAGTGAATGCATGAACTGTAGCACATTTCAACCTGATTCTATGACACTGAATGAATCCCATTTTTTCTGTAGAACATCTGCAAACATCTGCACTCAACGACTGTTTACTATAGACATCCGCTCATTCTGTTAAATATTGCACTTTACTTAACTCTGTTCCTGCATTGGCTTCATTTTAAACTCCTATCACATCTACCTGATATTTATCACACCTTAAATCCGCCTTGTCTAATGTTTACTCTTTATTTATGTTTAACTTTTATTCTTGTTCAACTGCATTTCGTACTTTTGTATACGGTGTATTTGAAAGAGTGACAAAGCTTGAGTTGAGTATTGCGCAGCATGAGCTAGTTCTCTTGAACGCAGCTTGTGCGTTGGCATTCGCGCCTTTTGATGTCACATGGACGACAGTTTTGAAAATGACACCGCTGACCTCGAACGCGCCATGAACCGACTGATTGTCCTGCGCTCGCAGGAAGTCAAAATAGTGTTCGCTGGCGTTTGAAGTGGAGCGGGTCTGGATGGCAGAATCTTGGGTATGGTTCCTGAGTGTGAATATTTAGACTGGCTCGGACCAACCCCACCAACACAACCAGCATGGGCAGACAGCTCGAGCCAACTCGACCTCACATCAAAACAGTGAGACTGCAGAGGCCTGCACTTTTTAATGCTCGTTTAGTGAGCTGCAGAGTGGAACCAGTGAAGGCCACAAATCAGCTTCCAAAGCAGTTGTTAACACTTTCTCTCAGAACTACATGGTTTACAGAGAAACAATCAATACGTTACAGTAAAGCGTTGACAAACTTGGGCTTTGGATGAAGGACTGTTTAACCTCCGATACTGTAAAAAGAAAAACTTCTGAGTTTCTGCACACAAGGTTTTTAACTTTGTTACAATTGTGTTTTGCACAAAAGTCCCTGCATCCAATTCTCAAATCTGATTGGTCAAAAGGTCTTGACTAATTGTCTAAAAGCAGATTTATGCTTTTGCACCAATACATTATAGTTGTATAGCTAATAACAGGGACTTCCTCATGAAAGAGGCTTTAAGAATGCACGAAGCACCCTAGATAATGTAGAATAATGTATAGGTTTCATGGATTTTCCTCAGCATCCAATAGCTCTTAAAATGGAAAGGAGAGTTTGACATGTCATGATGTTCTTTGCTGAATTAACAAATGCTATTAACAAAAATTGCCGGAAATGAATAACCTTTAGGCTGTGGACATTGGTGACGGGTCTTTTTTTAACGATTCGTTCATTCTTCAATGATTCATCTGAGTGATTTGTTGAGGTTTGAGTAGTTTACCTCTCGACTCATTCGATCTTTTGATCACGTGACTTCCATAAACTCTATTCAGTTATATAATCATGTTTAAATTATTGGAACTATAGTCAAGGTTCATGTCTATAGACATTTTCGGGTAACTGCTTAATGGAAATGAACTAAATGACTCGAAATAATTAACAAAATGAACCAAATGACCAGAAAAAAAAGATTCATTGATTTTGATGAATGAGATTCGAAGTCATGAGTCAACACTGACACCATTGTTGATTATTTTTCTCTAACAGCATGACGCTGAGTGTTTTATTTTGGCTGATTAGGTCAGCAGGTCTAGCCGTGTGGTCGTGAGTTACAGAGTCCTCAGGCAGTGTTTTCCAGCGTACATGCAGTGACAGTCAGGAAGGCTACGTGTAGACCCACAGCCTCGTTACTCAAGAACGGCAAAGCTGTGTAAACACTACAAAAATGAAAAGTTGCACGATGCCCGTTTGGAACTTATTAACCTCCCGGAATAACCTATGTTTAGATTATTACAGCCAAAACCAGAAATTTGGCTTTGGCATTCTATTTGATTCAAGGCCAGTTAACCTCCGGAGTCAACAACCCAATCGTCAGGTTTTGGACAGTAGAGCAGTTTCTTATGGAAAACTTGTATACATGTCTAATTCATCTGGTTAACATAGAGATGGATTGAAAATAGCCATAGTGACATTAAAAACAGCAAAATACTTAAAGCATTTTGGCTGTTAATTTAAACATATCAAAAGAGAACGATATAAATAATAATAATAATAATAATAATAATAATGCTCCCTATTAAAAGTATTGTAGTGTAAATTAAACCCTATTTGGCTTGGATTAGTTTTATACACAGAGGTGTGAAATTGCATTTGTTAGAGGTTTCTTTCTTTCTTTTTTGTCCAGGTTACAATGTCTTTTACTTTCTATAAAAACAAATAGTTGAGAAAACTCCAGGTAATAGAATAAACCCTGTCTGATGAAGATTCTATTACATATTCTGGGAAATATGTTGCTTTTTCTTACAGTATGAAGATCTTTTTTTTTTTTTTGCAACTTTTTACTCTTTTTTTTTTTTGTCGATTCGAACCAAAACAATTGCACCAAACAATAGCTTTTCTACCGTAGTCCTATAAATAAGAAATGAACAAATGAACAAAATGAATGAATAATTAATAATAATTAGTAAATGAGACTGTTTGGAAAGGTGTGCAAATGTAAATAAAGCACACAGTCTCCAAACTTTTTGATTTCACCTCACATAAAGGAAATCCACGTGAAAGGTTTCAGCGCCAGGTTTTGCCTGCACAGCGTTTTTATCTGAAACGTCCCGTTTCTCTGGGAAGTTTTGTGTATACGCTGAACATGCATGTACGTCATGATGTACTGAGTTCCTTCTGATTCAGACTCCGTGATGTTTAATATGAGAGCATAGAGATCGGGGGGGGGGCAGACATTTTTGATTAAATTACGCAAGTCTAGTGGTCTGGCTGAGTTTCTCTCCCCTTTGACCAAGTTTCAGGTTTCCTGAGCTCACTCCATTTCTTTTCTTTTCGAAGTTCAGTTTGTTTTTCGATTTTGATCGGTCTTTTGGTTTTAATTCCAAATTGGTGAATAAGTGGATTTCAGTCCAGGGTGAAAAAAAAAGAAAAAAAAAAAAATCAGAAGGCAAAACACAATTTGTCACAGATCACATAGAATTTATTTTCTGCAGCGGTAAAATGATTTGTGATTGCATTTCAATCTTCATGGTGGTGTCTAGAGTCTGAGGATTATGGTGTAATGGAACGAGAACATGTCAGAAGTATAACTCGGGGTTTATCTTGGTCAGACAGGTGGTGGTGAAGGATCTGTAGCCTATATCTTGGGCGTCCATCGCAAGCCACTTTGCACGCACACTTTCACACCGAGAGGGCGATTTAGAGTCACCAGTAGACTTTTGGCATCTTATAGGCTAAAGAACTTCAAGGGAACCCACTACAGCATTGTGTGGAGCTTTATATGCTGTTCCAGATAGTCAACTGAGCTCAGGTTCACACCAGGGAGTCTGGCAGCAGTGTTAACACTCTCCATGTCTCTTGGCAATGGAGCATGACTTCTCAATGAGAAAGTAGTGTCCAATGGAGGCAAGATTTTATGGCCATATTATGCAGGTTCCCAAGATCTGGTCTGTCCCAAATGGATAATTGTGGCTCATTAAAGTGTCCTATTTAGATCCCAGTTGGTCTGTATAGTTTTCAGTGAAGGCGGTTCCATAATCACAATGTCATCTCACTATCATTAGACACCTGAGCTCAAGATTGGTATGTGCCTCTTTTCGAAGATTTCATTCCACATTAAGCTTTCATTCGCTCTTATAATAACCTTCACTCCTCCGGGAAGATGTTCCACTAGATTGGCATGTTAGTAAAGTCAGGTGCTAATGTAGGTGTGAAGGTGAGGAGGCCTGGGGTGCAGTCAGTGTTCATATTCATATCAAAGGTGTTCAATATGTTTGATGTCTAATGTCTCAAGAGCTCAAGAAGGTGACTCAAGATCTTCCACTCCAAACCATATAAAGCAGATCTTCCTGGAGCTGGCTTTTTGCACAGAGGAATTGTCATGCTAGAACAAGTTTTGGTCTCCAGTAAAGGTAGAAATTTTATTTTTATTTTGTTCATATAGTGTATTTCAGGAGAAATATCATTAAAAAGAAAGACTAAAATAAATGGTTCTACGTCAAACTCTTTTTGATGGAGAAACACTGTACTGTACTCCTTCAGAGGAACGTGTTAGGAACCCTTGATAGATTTTGTAAGGTTACATGTCAGAATTTTGAATACATATCGGACAGGGCAGGACTAAAGCCCTTTTACAAGTCCCCGTATAAGACTATTAATAAAAATCGCACAGTCAGCTCCAAAATTATTGGTTTAAAGAAAAAATTATTTGTGGTTAATTTGTTTTCATACATTTTTAAAAGGAAAAAAAAACCTCCCATGCGTAACAAGTTATGGCACTCCTGCATATAGCACTATGTGTAACCTCTCTATGCTGACATAACCGCAGTCAGTCTTCTCCTAGAGCTGTTAAGATTCATTAAAGTGAGTGGAGAGCTGAGCGGTACACTCCAACTCCAACAGCAGCGGCAGCAGCAGAGTGTACCTTAGAACACACAGGCCGAGAGCAAACACGAACGCTCCGAAAAGCCAGCTGGATAACGAGCTTGAGTTGAGCTCATTAAAACAAAACAAAACGAAAAGACAATAAACTAAACAAAAATGCACAAAAAAACACAGCGGCAGAAGGAGGTTCATGAGCGAATCGAAAGTGGCGCACTGGCGAGACATTGAGACGTAGTCAACCGTATGGACGCTCTACAGTGTTTTATTCCTCTTCTCCTATCGCAATTTGCCGATGATTGATAATATGGAATGTCGGAGAAACAAGTTAGTACCTGCCGACCAATCAGATCAGAGAATAACTGTAAAAAAAGAATGGCTACTTTTTGAGCCATGAAGAAGTCTTTTGCGTCCTCTTTTTGCAGGTATCGTTCTAACTCACGTTATAAAAAGCTAGAAACGTGACTCGCTCCGTCAGCAGGTGTTTTTTTTTTAGCATACATGCTAATAAAAATAAAAAACAAAAATGCCTATTTATGTTTTTACACTTAACTCAATACTGGAGATTCTTTTCCTAAACAGGGTTAAAGGTGCTTTATAGTTGTAACGTTCTTTACAGCACAGTAAAATTCTTTCCTTGCATATCCCAACAATGTTAGGAGCTGCGGTCAGCCATGATACAGCACCCCTGTAGCACTTAGGGTTAAGGACCTTGCTCAAGGGCCCCAAGAATTTCAGCTTGGCAATACCACTGCCTGAACCCCCGAACTTCAAATCAGTAACCCATATCCTTAAGCACTTAATCACTGAAAAAAACTGTTCCTGATGTACTGTAGTTCACCCATTTTCAAGAGCAACAAGACAACGAAGGGGTTAAGGGCCTAGATTAAGGAATTTGAACTTGGTGACACAGGGATTTGAACTCATGACCTTCTGTCCAACACCTTTCCCAATGAAATACCACTTCCTTAATTGGTAGAATAGAAAGAAATAATTGATTAGAAAAGCACAGGTTTGAGTATAGAGCAATCTTCGGAGGGCAAATGAGTAAAAGACACAAATGGACAAAAAAGAAAACCCAGGATGTACGTACGTGAGCAAATCTGAAATGGCAAATGGATGTCAAGAGAATGTCTTCAGGGTTTCAAACTGTGCTCAGATACGAGATCATTTACTACATTTATAGCATTTTGGCATATTTTCTTATCCAGAGTGACTTATGTTTTTCTCATTCATACAATAAAGCAGATATAGGGTTAAGGGCCTTGCTCAGGGACCCAGCAATTGCAGTTTGTTGTCTGGGATTTGAACTTACAACCATCAGAATCTAAATGCCTTCTATTACCTTAACCATCAAGTTACCACCTCTGAATACTGGGCCTTACTTAGTGCTTCATCAGTAGAAACCTAATGAAATCTTTAAATAGATGGGTGTGGTTTTGACATTGGACCTCCTGGAGTGTTTAAAGGCTCTGGCATGGAGAAGCTGATGCTGGATCTGTGATGATCACAAATGTTGAGCTCATAAAACTAGGAGCTACTAACCATATAGACTGTATAAGACTGCAGAAAGAACATCACTTATAATCTTATACTCCAGTACTCATGTTAGTGCTCACTCTCCAGTGTTCTGTATTGTTGAAAGATTTATGATCAAACTCTTGATGTCACCCAAATGAGGATGGGTTCCCCTTTTGAGTCTGGTTCCTCTCAAGGTTTCTTCCTCATAACATCTAAGGGAGTTTTTCCTTGCCACAGTCACGACGGCTTGCTCATCAGGGATAAATGCACACCATTCACCTTCACTGTTGATTTCTGTTAAGCTGCTTTGAGACAATGTCTGTTGTGAAAAGCGCAATGGAAATAAACTTGACTTGACTTGACTTTAAATAGCATTAAATGGAAATCAAGCACCATGATGTTTTACATCTCCTTTAAAAAAGCCAGAGAAGAACTTTACCATAACTTTTTGACAGGCACAAATGAAGGTAGCCTTGGTCCTTGAGACTTCAGTTTATTTTCTAAATTGGATCCGGCTGCCAAAATGACTCAGCTCAAGGATACATAAATTGTCTCCCATTCGGGCAGAAAAACAAAACGAAAAAAAAAAAAGACTCGATTTATGCAGCGGTTAGAAACTCGTCGAAGTTTGCTGCTTCGCCTCTGTCGTTCCTGTAAACCTTATTTTTTATAAAAATCTTTTGCAAGCTGTTGCGGGGAAGACTTCGGCTCCAAGACCTCCGAGCTCGATCCTGCGAGCAGCTGCTGAAGTGCTAAAATTCACCAATTCGAAAGAAAACATGAAGCGCTTTGTTTGGTCAAGTTTCAGATGAGGGATATACTGTAGGTCACTCACTGCTTGCTTGGATAGAACCCTGGTCGGGGGGCGATTGGACACGTTGTACCTGTAAGACACTGATTCTGTCTTTTGTATGGAAGTAATAAGATTCCATGCATTCTACTTTTTTTTTTATTTTTAAATATTTTCTTGTTTTCTCGCGAAAAAATTTAGTCGTAAATTGATTTAGCTTTTTTGACCAATCAGACTACAGAATTCTGCAGTACTTTTTTTGTATGGTAGTTTTTTTATTATTATTATTTAGTTATTATTTTCTTTTTTTTTTTTTTAAAGAAATAACCTTTCAGCAAATCGAAGTAAAAATGTATATCCCAGGCACACTGGGACATTTTGCCGTATTCGTGCTGCCCGGCTTTCATTTCGAAGAGGACACAGCCATGTGACAAACTTAAGCTGCTTGATGGATGAGTGAAATGGGGGCTCTGGCCAGGACAAACACATTGTGAATAGGTCCTCATTCATTTGGGGCCTGCGTGGTCAGGTTCGGAGCAGTGTTTCAACAACACCCCTATTGTGCCTTCTCCTTCAATAAATAGAGCCATGCATTCATGGGCGCTATTGATACATCATTTTTCACGTATGTCCAGATGTCACAAATGGAGGAGGGGGGATTTTTTTGGGGGGGTGGATGAAGGGTTGGAAGGGGAGGGGGGGGTGTATGGGGTGAGTGAAGCAGGGCTTTTTCTGAACACACCTGGAGAGTATTGAATATGAGAATGCAACTTTGTTACAGCTGCTTTGCTAATTGGCGAGCATTATTAATAAAAATAATGATGATGATAATAATAATAATACTAATTTCGACTACTTTTAATGTAACAACTACATTTACTAATTGAATTTCCACTTCTACTGATAATAATAATAATAATAATAATAATAATAATAATAATAATAATAATAATAATAATAATAAAGTAGAAATGATTAATATTTGTTCATATTTATTATAATTTTCGAATTAGGCTCATTATGGAAAACATCCAGAGGATTTTTTTGTTTATTATAATAAAATTTTTTATTACCAAACTGTAACACGCAGGTTTATTTACAGCCCTTGTGCAGAAACACCTTTTCTGACATCATCAATTCGCCACCTAGGAGGTGTAACGAGACTTCTTATAAATCTGCTCAGCATATTATTATAATTTTTTTTACTCTCTTGGCTGGTCAGTGCATCTGGCATGCAGTCAGTGAGAAAACTCTATAACTCAGGACTGCTTATGGCTGAGAGGGTGTTGGTTTACATGGGAGCAGGTGGACGCTCACTCAACGGCGCATTACACGTTTCTCAGCCGAGGAACCAAAAACAGGTTCGAGGGCTGAAAAGATTTCTTCGTGTCTCAGAATGTAGCCACGGTTTATGCAAATATTCTCCGATCTCATTGGTTGACACTAATGGGGGGAAAAAAACTGTAAAAAAGACAAATATACTGTAAATAAAACATTTTTACTCTTACAACTTAAGTGTAAGTACAGTACAACAGCTGGCACACAGCTGGCATGGAGTGAACAGACAAGAAAAGAGTCAGTGGCTTATTAAAAATGCATCGTCAAACTGATGAGGAATAAAAGACGTCAGGACGAGCTGTTACTGAAACGTTGCGTTCCTCTGCTTAATTGTTTTCTTTTTTCCACCACCAGCACACCCACTGGTCTTTTCTTCCCGATTATATATCAAAGTGATAGACACCAAGGCCACCCATAAAGTCCAGCTTTTACACTTGAACAGATCCGAGATCATTTAAATGAATCATTAGTATCTTGCTTACACGATGTTGTGCCCCGCCCTGTAAATCACCACGGGTTTTAGTTCCTGAGATGAGAATTATGTAACTTGTGAGTCAGGGCAGGGGGTGGGCTCGGGGATCTGTCACTTCATTAGGACAGACATTAGGTCAGCTTTCTGCGAAAAAAAAATAAACGAAACAGCTTCAACCTTGAACTTTCAATCGCTTTGTTCTGGCAACGTCTTGAAACATCAAATACAACAATTTTCCCTCTGTCTTTCCCTCCCATCGGTTACATCCCTCTCTCTCTCCATCCATCCCTCCCTCCCTCCCTCCCTCCCATTCTCTTGTTACTGACATCAGGGCATTCCACGGTTTTCTTTATAAACTCAAATCGCAATAAACCAGAACCAATTACACGCACAGCCAGACGAGCTGACATCGCAAAAAAACCCCAGAAGAGATCCACCTGGAGGATGATGGCATTCCGATCCCGGTTCATCACCACAGCATTGATAACGAATCTCCCAAACCAGGCCAGGCAGAGGTTCCTCCTAAAGGGACACGGTCACCGAGTTCAGCTCAGTCATGTAGTTTTGACCCCTGTTGACTGGCTCTTTTTCCCCCACTTTCCTAAACAACCCATCAAGTCGTTTACCCCTCCATCACCCCCCCCCACCCCCCAAACCCTTCTAGCCTTCAATTAGCAGCTAATAAGCTTGCATTACCTCTCAGCGAGCTGCCAAGTGGCCTCTGCTGGGCTTCAGCGGCTTGGCAAGGCCCATCAAGAGGACCTACTCCTAACACTTCAACTGAGAAATAACAAACGGTGCTGAAGCCCTTCAAACTCTGACACAATTTCACTCCCGAGACAGAAGCTTTGTTTAATTAAATCCAGTAGCAAATACTGATTTGCGAGCGAGCGACTCTGTGAAGGATCATTAGGGCTCGCTGAACCGATGACATCATGCAATAATAAGCAAGAAATAAAACACAGGGAGTCCTTTTATAGAAAACTTATCACCGGGTGATGCGATGAAACTAAGCGGCTTTTACTCACCTGGTCACGTTTCCATTCATTTAAAAAACTAACATACTTTTGAACTGTTTTTTTTCCTCATCTCAGCTCTGATCAGCTGCTCCCTCACCAGCTTCTTTTTTCCTCCAGTCAAAGCATGAGAAGAATCAGAGATGTAAAAGTGTACCTGAAAATCATACTTGAGTAAAAGTATTACAAGTTAAAACTCCCCAACTTTAATATGACTTGATTTTAAAGTATCTGATTCGAACAGTATTTGAGTATTTGACTCGTATTGAACGTAGGCTCAAAGATACACTAGTCCTCAACACCAAGACACAAACAGTGATTTGTGAGGTTTTATTTCCTAAATTCAGTTTGCACACCGCAAAACTGCATTAACCAACAACACAACATCCTCTTCAACACGCCAGAATAAAACAAAGCTTTAACAAGTCGGTCAAAAAAGGACAAAGTAGTTGAGCGATCTTTTAAAAAGGAATCTTCAATTGACTAATAAAATGACCATGAACCATTTCACAAAGTAGGAGAAACATCAGCAATTGATGGACAAATAAAATTAAATAATTTCACATAAAGTAAAACCAAATATTTAGATCTGACTGGGATTCAAAGCAGCTCTCAGTCTCGGAGAGCGGCAACATTTTTACTAAAATTAAAGTTTAAAGTTTTTCAAGTAAATTTTTTTTTTTGTAGTTGCTCAGTAGCTCCTGGTTTTATAACCACAAATGTATAAGACTGTAGAAAGATCATTACTCATGTTAGTTCTCACTCTCCAGTGTTCTGTAGTGTTTAAAGACTATAATCACACTTTTGATGTCACCCAAATGAGGATGGGTTCCCCTTTTGAGTCTGGTTCCTCTCAAGGTTTCTTCCTCATAACATCTAATGGAGTTTATCCTTGCCACAGTCGCCACGGCTGCTCATCAGGGATAAATACACTCCATTCACCTTCACTCGTAAATTCTGGAAAGCTGCTTTGAGACATTGTCCATTGTGTAAAGCGCGATACAAATAAACTTGACTTGACTATTTGAGTTGTTTTGGGACAAAAAAATTCAGCTGGAGATGCAGGTTGGGGAATGTTAAGCCCTAATGACATCTTCAACAGAGGTGCAAGATGTACAAAAGTACATCTATTGAATCATAAATGTTGTTGAGTAGAGAGTTTGCTTATATTTTTGATACTCAGTGAAACTAAAAATAGGCAAGAAAAAATACTTAGGAAACATTGTCAATTCCAAATGAAGTTACTATAGAAACGAAAACATCTTTGAACACCGCCTGACCAATCAGAATCTGAAACTGACTCCATTAGGCCGGGGACGTTCCAGAGCTAGAATTTGATCTTAAAAAACTCTTTAGAGCTTTAGACATTTTGTTTGTGATCTTGTTATTATACTGTAATTATGTGTTGCTGATTTATATGTATACTGCATATGTCACATGTTTTCCGTTGGCAAAGAAGAGACCGCTAAAGGTATGTGAGAAACGGATGAGAAAGTCAAAGGAGAGAGAGAGAGAGAGAGAGAGAGAGAGAGAGAGAGAGAGAGAGAGAGAGAGAGAGAGAGAGATGGCCATGTAAATAGACAAAGCCGTAGTTAGGAAAGTGCTCCATCAAGTCAGCCGGGTTTAATTGCTCGGGCTTCGTAACAATTACAGCAAAAGGAATCCTTTAGCAGCAATAACACTAAATCACCCCTTATTAAAACAGCAGTATATCTGCCCACCTAAATTGTTGCTGGACTCGTGGGTTATCACAATAACCGTAAATTCTAGCAGATTTCTGGCCGTAAAAACTCATTAGGTGATTCCCAGCTCAGGAGGAGCAGCGAGCAGGGAAGTGCCTGTTGCCTGGGAGCTGGGGAGCAAAGCATTGTGGGGGCTGGCCACAGTTACCTTTGTCATGAATCACTGTGCGAATGGGACTTGAGCCAAACAGGGCTGGTGATAGCACTCTTTCTCTCTCTCACACACACACACACACACACACACACACAGAAGACACAAATACACACACTGCAGAGCTCCATGGAAATGAAAATAATCCTGCCAATGCCAGACCCGTTACAGCCCCTGCCTCCCACTGTGGACTTAAAGTGTGTGTGTGTGTGTGTGTGTGTGTGTGTGTGTGTGTGTGTGTGTGTGTGTGTGTGTGTGTGTGTGTGTGTGTGTGTGTGTGTGTGTGTGTGTGTGTGTGAGCACGCTCACCAAGTGTTCACCACTCCGACACACTCAAGGCCTCTCAAGCACCTACTAAGTCAGATCCATTGCAAGTCATATTGGTGTCTGGGGGCCTGCTGTAAAAGGGGGAATTTGTCAAATATCCAATCAGCTCCCACACACACACACACACACACACACACACACACACACACACACACACACACCCCAAACCGAGAAAGCCCTTGGCGAGGCCTCAGCGCTGCTTGATTAAGCAAGCACGAGTAAATCTCCCGATGTCATCATGCACGACGGTGTGCGGTCAGAGCATCTGTTCGAAGCCGTCCAGTCCAGCTCCTACAGTTCTTCTCGGGAAAACGCTTCACGTCACATCACGTCTGACAACATTTTCAGCTGACGGCTTTGTCATCTCGGTCTAGGAGGGAAGTCGCGGGTCCTAATCAGTGCAGAAGATGTGATTCGTTCTGACATCCAGCGGTACGTCAGGAACGTTTGAAAGCAGAAACGCAGCCTGATGGTATAAAAGTTCGATCTTTTAATGGTAGAAGATAGCAGCTAGTTATCAGAAAAAACGCACGTCAACTGTGTTTTTCCTTACACCTTTTATCGGTATTAGGGGGACAAACTAGGTTTCCCATCAGCCACTGCAGCACGATGAATTTATTTGTGCACCTGATTCACATTCAGGATAATCGGCACGTGTAAAAAGACCCACCGCTCGCTTTATTCTGTCATTGGTTGTCTTATGCATTTTTTGGTTTCATATTTTCAGTTTTTTGCTAAATCCCAGCCTAAGCATCATAGTTGGGGCCTTGTGCAATGAACTCAACCCTTAACTGCTTAGATGTATATATGAGGTAATTGTAAGTCTCTCTGAATAAGGACATCTGCCAAATGCCATCAATATAAGAAAATTAGGACTTTGTTGATGTAGTCATTATTTTGGAACTTTGTACATGATACCTCAATGGTTAAGATGTTCGACTTCTGATCAGAAGGTTGTGAGTTCAAATCCCAGCACCAACATCCTCCCATGGCTGGGATCTTCAGCAAGGTTCTTAACCCTCAAGTGGAATGCAAGTGTACAGGTGCAGTTTTTTTTTTTTTTACTTTTTACATTACTTTCTTTGCACAAGGTTGTGAGGTTAAATCCCAGCCTCACTAAGGTGTCACTGATTGCCCCTGGAGCAATGCCCTTAACCCTCAAATGCTCAATTGTAAAAATAAGATAAATGTAAGTTGCTCTGAAATGGTAAATGTTCTTGTGTTTATTTTTTTGACGTGTGCAGGTTAGAATACGTTTTTCAGCCCTGGTATCAATTTCCTGCATCTTCCTACATATTACTATTTTACTTCATATATATTACGTAACTACTTTTTTTTTTGTAGCTGATTTTTTCATAGCAGCATGTATGTTAGGAGATTCCAGTTTCAGCAATTTTAAAAATAATGAAATAATAATAAAAATTGTGTATATATATATATATATATATAGAACACTCTTAGCTTCTGGAAATTGTTGGGATTTATGTTCATTTCACTCTTCTGTGAGTGTGATAAAGATTTATAAGTAATTTAACATAGTTACCATCTCAATAAGGCTCTATTCAAGAATAGTCTCACAGGCATAAGCAGGAGGTCTGGTCATGTGATCACTTCTACCATTCATGATTTTATGATATTAAACCTGTAATTAGATCTGATTTGCCTTTCAGCTGAAAGCTACAATTATGTCACACTGAGGGATTTGGGATGAACCTTTTCAATATTTCATGCATTTCAAGAAACTCACCTGCAGGTTGAAACCGTTTCGGATTGATCAGTTGTAGGAAACTGGAGATGCAGGGGCTTGAACCCCCAACCTTCCAATCCGTAACTGAAACCCTTAACCACTTAGCTACCACTTCACCAAAGTCTCTCTGGATAAGGGCAGCTGCCAAATAAGGGGAGGTGGTAGCTCAGTGGTGAAGATGATGGACCGATCAGAGGGTCATGAGTTCAAATCCAAACCCCACCACTTTTCTCAAGGGCCCAGCAGTAGTGAGCACCGACTTTACATCCGACTTTGGATCTAAAGGTCACAAGATCAAATCCTAGCCACTTTATGCTCCCACCCGTGGGCCCCCAAGCAAGGCCCTTAACACTCAACTGCTCAGTTGTTCGCTTTGGATAAGGAGATATGCTGTAAATGCCAATTTACTGAATGTTAGTATAATAATGATAAAATGATCACTGTCACCACAACAAAGTTGATTATTTCCCAATAATAATAACACATTCTGAAGTGTGATGTTTTTTTTTAACCAATGCTTCAATGACCCTTGGAGTGTTTTTCCATTTATGATTAGCTTTAATGTTGTGGAAAGCCCCCAAAACAAGATTTTTTTAAACATTTGTTGTCTCATCATCTTGTATTTCTTTCTCTTTCTTGAAGTAGGAAAAAAAAAACATTTATGACACTTTGTATGAAAACTGCAAAAAAACGTTTACAAGCGCAAATCGCTGACACTGGAGACTCCTTCCATAAATATCTTTAAGAAAACCACTTAGGAGGAGCATTTTCTGTGAGTTGCCCGTTACTATAGAAACGTGAATGTACCTGTATTAGAATGTGCACATTGATATGGCTGCTGTTGTGGAACGTTATTTAACACCTTCTGACATAAGAAGATCTGTCCGGTTGTTGCTCGAAGCCCTATCCTAGGCTTGTGTGAGGTTTCACACACACACACACACACACACACACACACACACACACACACACACACACACACACACACACACACACTTAGGCTCACTGGTGTAAACAAGGCATTACGTGCCACTGCTGAACTTTTACAAGCATTCCTTTCAAAGTGCACATGATTGTGTGTGTGTGTGTGTGTGTGTGTGTGTGTGTGTGTGTGTGTGTGTGTGTGTGTGTGTGTGTGTGTGTGTGTGTGTGTGTGTGTGTGTGTGTGTGTGTGTGTGTGTGTGTGTGTGTGGTCAGCATCTGGATTTGGATGCCAATCTCTGTACCATCGAAATGAATTTTCCCATTTGAAATAATTACTGGTGATATGAGGAAAAAGGAGAACTAATAGTCTCAACAAAAAAATCCCTCTGTGCTTATTACACTAATTACAGAGTTTATGACTTTTAACACACGAGTAATTATGTTGCAAAAGGGAACACGGTCGTGATGTTGGATGCGCACCATCTCGGGTCATCGTCTGAATCGCCTGATGGTGCGTAAAATAGTGAATCAATTGCTTTTTTACCACCCAGGCTGCCACATTTAGACTTGGTGACCTTTATTTATATTTATACACACACACACACACACATACACACACACACACACACACACACACACACACACACACACACATCCAGTGTTGCCCCCTACTGGTAATTAGTAGCATTGTTTCGGGTTGAGATGCCAGCGGATTATACAGTATCAGCACCACAAGCAGAATATGTTTGATCTGCTAATAAATTAATTGAGTAATACTACAGAGTTTTAGATTCAGAAATTATTATTTTTTTTATTCTTATTTGGTTTTAGTGTTTAGTTAGAGCTTCATCTAAACAAGGCCCTTAACCCCATCACTGCTCAGACGTATGAATGATATAAATATAAGTAGGAGAAGGACGTCTAAATGTAAGATGTTGGACTTCCAATCAAGTTTTGTAAGTTCAAATTCCAGCACTGCCAAGCTGCGTCTCCTGGGCCCCTGAGCATGGCCCTCAACTGCCTGTATGAAAAGTGGAGATATGCTGAAAACTTTTCGCTAGTAACAATAAATTGATCCATCTTGTTCAGAACTAAAAGCATCATCAGCATTCAAGCTTTTCTGTTGCTCTAGTCAATAGCACTATTTGAAAGATTTTATAAAAAATGAGCCTCTTATATTTGTCTAGACATTCTGGTAAAAAAAAAACAAATAATTCATCAACTCTGCTTTTGCGGCTTAAGATGCAAACCCAGTTGATACTCCAAAATTATATAGAATATGTTTATATAAGAATCCAGGAGATACAGTATATTTGCCTGAAGGTTTGGTCAGGATTCATATTTTATAATTTAGCTTAGGTAAATGCCCACAAAGCCTCCTTCTATTCACCCCAGAGTGCAGCTCAGCCTGTAATTGCACACAGAAGTCCTTATCTCATAGAGCTGATGGGAGATGGGAGGCTTTGGCTGCAAGCCTCAGACCACAAATACCAGCTCCCAAGTTGCTTGGGTCAGAGCAGCGGGACCGAGGCTGTGAAACAGCATGCCTGCTTCCCCGGAGGAGGCCTGCCAGGAAGTGGACTGCGTTACCTAACGCCTGCCTTCACCCCCTAACCACACACACACAACCACCGACACACACACACACACACACACACACACACACACACACATTAGTGTGAAACATATGAGCCCAAACTCCACAACAACACTGAGTCAGCATGTGTTGGCCAACCCACAGCGAGAAATCAGGCTCACACTCTGTCACGGATGATGGAGCTAATAATTCAATTCTCCGTCCATCACAGACAGCAGCCATATTTGGAGAGCGAAGGCTTGTGTGTGTTTAAGATGACTTATGGGATACCAGATCTTTTTAAATGTTTTCTTTAGCTGTGTATATGTGCTTTGGAGTGCGTTATGTTTTATATTTAAACAGTCACGAAACGATCGCACGTTGGCGAGATTTTAATTAAACACCAACGAGAGGAGACAGGAGGGAAATAAGGATGAGACTCGATCGAGATGCTGAACAAACATGTCCGTTATCTAATAAATGCACACGTGCGCAAGGCTTTATTAGGACGAAGAATGCAATAACACTCTTATTAAATCCTGCAGATCACTTTATCTGCCCACCCAGGTTCCCGTCGTTCTCTTCCACTCGCTCTGCAGAGAAACGAGGAAAAAGTCCAGTCGCGTGTCTGCCAGCGGGTCGAGTTAAGCCCAGTGTGAGACACAGCGCTATCAGTGTCGTCTGAAAGCTCACTGTTTCATTCGATTTTAAATAGGACTCCTGTGCTCAGGGGTTGTTTTTGCAGTGCAGATCGCTTTTTTAGCACACTTTATACCACAGCGCTGTTGAATTCCCAAATCCGACTGGCAGAGGTGAGAAGTAATGAAGTACAAATACTTCGTTACTGAACTTAAGTAGATTTTTTCTGGTATCAGTTCTTCACTCTCTATTTTTCCATCAACTTTTACTTTCACTAAATTTTTGACACCAATATCTGTACTTTCTGCTTCTTACATTTTAAAGTCAGACTCGTTGCCCATTAACTTGTTTCTTTGTCATTGCAGCGCTTTCTCAATCTCCCACTGGTGTATCGTTTCCTGGCTCTCACACACCACAGACGTAGACTAGTTTACAGATCTAACAACAAAGATCTGTGGATGAGACAGAGGGAGTCTGTGATGTAAACATGAAAGAACAGAAACATTCCTGATCACATGATCCTCATCATTCCTCTGCTTGTGTTCTATATGGTGGATCTTAAAGTTCTTGTGTATTAATATATTAATATGATGTGATGTTCAGTTTCCAGCGTGACACTTAAACAGGTAGTAATAATGAAGTACATGTCAGAGCCCAAACTTCTTTACTTGAACTTGAGGGAATGAATGTAGTCAAAACTTTAACTTTTACCAGATTCTTTAAAAACACGAGTATCTGCACTTCTACTTGAGTGAAGGATCTGTGGACGTTTGCCACCTCTGCCTGACTGGTCAGAAAAGAGGGACTGGTTTTCTGGAACGGCACAGAAAATCCCGCAGGTTTATAAAAATGTTTTTATCTGATACTTTCTAATTCGTTAACAAAAGTTTAATCAAGAGTAATAAAAAAAAGTATAAATATAGAGGATTTTAATTACAAAACATGTTCAGTTATGGCTATAATGGAGTTTTTCCTGAGGTTTAAAAAAAAAACAAAAAAAGGAGCAGTTCGCTTTGGAACGCTCAATAAATGTGAAGTCTTTAGGACAGAGAAGTCTGTTCTCCAGGTTCTCTGTAATGACAAACTGATGTATTGTAACCATTTACAGCATTTGGCAGATACAGTACCAAGGGTTTAGGGTTTTGCTCAAGGGCCCAGCAGTTGCAGCTTGGTGGTACTGGGATTTTAACTTGTGGCTTTCCCATCCAGAGTCCAATGCCTTTACCACTGAGATCAGCATAACATTATGATATAACATTGAGTTAAAAAATAAACAACCCTGATTATCTCTTCATCGTGGCACCTGTTAGTGGGTGGGAAATATTAGGCAGCAAGTGAACATTTTGTCCCTAAATTTGAAACAAGAAAAATGGGTGAGCGTAAGGATTTGAGCAACTTTGACATATTTGTGACGTCTAGACGTCTGGGTCAGAGCATCTCCAAAACATCAGCTCTTGTGAGATGTTCCTGGTCTGCAGTGGTCAGTGTCTATCAAAAGTGCTCCAATGAAGGAACAGTGGTGAAAGGCTGGTCCGTGTGGTCAGATCCAACAGACGAGCTCCTGTAGATCAAACTGCTAAAGAAATGAATGGACGAAATGTTCACTTGCTGCCTAATATATCCCACTCTCTAACAGGTGCCATAATGAAGAGATATTGATATGGATAAAAAGTACATCGTGCGTTGATTTGTAAAAAATAATAAGTAAATTGCTGTTGTGGGAAGGTGGTAGCTCACTGGTTAAGGCATTGGACTTTGCTGGGCCCCTGAGCAAGGCCCTTAAATCTCAGTTGTAAGTCGTTCTGTGTAAGGGCGTCTGCCGAATGCCGTAAATGTACATGTTGTACATGAGAAATAAAATACTTTAGGATATGGTGTTATAGAAATGTAAAGCTTCATAGTGCTAGTACAAACTTGTCAGGAACTCGCTAGGATACTAGTTTTTGATGATCTCCCTATAACAGGACAAAACCAAGCAATTATTTCTTAACAAAAAAAAAAAAAATCAAAGATAATCGGAGACGGCGCATTTTTTTGCTGTTTGCTGTCATACCCGTCTCACCTACTTTATCTTCATCGGTTTGTGTTAATCAAAAAACAATATTCATCCCCGTCGCTCAAAAAAGGAGCCGTTATTGTTTTGTGGGGTCAGCATGAGCCGTAGCATAACGGTAACACATGCCAGGGCTTTGGTGCGTCTGAAAGCAGTATCAGATATGCTAATAGTATGCTTTCATAAATCTCCACAAAGCTTCGTCCATGTGCCTGTCGTGACTGTGAAAGAGCTTTTTAAATCATATTTTACAAGCTGTCGTTCTCCCACCGTGAGCCTGTCGTTCTAACACGCCACGAAAACAGGCCGCGAGATGCAGCAATGTCTGAGGTCTTGCTTGCTCACACACACACACACACACACACACACACACACACACACACACACACACACACACACACACACACACACACACACATCATTTGAAGTCTCCTGGATCTCGAACAGCCATGCAGCTTTCGATGTCTCCCAAGGCCGTGTGAGGTGTCTTGATTCCCTGAAGTAACGGTGCTACTTTGCCCTTTGTTGTGTGTCAATGATGAGGAGGGAAAAGAATGTGGATGTCGGTGATCGCGCCTGAGCCACAGACGCTTGCACACATGCAATTGTTATGCAGTATAATATACCGCCTCAAGTGTGTCCAACAGTGTCCTGGCCACTGCTTTAGCGTGTGAGACTGTGGGGGCAGCTCTGGCAAACCTCGGAGGTGAAAAGTTCCAAATAGTTTTTGGTTTACAACCTTCAACTGCTCTGACACGATATTTTCTCTACGGAGTCCATAATGCATCAAGCATGTGTCACCTCGGATGCATTCAACAAACAATAGAAGGGTTATGAGGTTCACCATGGATCCTCATTGGGCTCTATTGATTATTCGCTGTTGAATTCGGGGTTCTGATTGGTAGGGAGGTGTTGAATCATTTAATGAATCATTTGAAACGCGGAGGAAATGTTTAACATTTATGGAAGGAGTGTCGGGGCCTTGTAACAGTCAGTGATTGAAGAATCAAGTAGTGCAAAATACTAAATATAAATCTAAAAGCTATATACATATACAATCATAATTCCAAAAAAGTTGGGACACTGTTTAAACTGTAAATAAAATCAAACTGAAATTATTTGCACATTTCGCAATTCTAAATTTAATTTACAATAAAACAAAAAAAAATCTTTTCAAAAGTTGTAACAATATCAGGACTGCATAGTAGAAGAGTCCGGGTGCTTAACTGGCCTGCCTGCAGTCTAGACCTTTCACCATTTGAAAACATTCAGTGCATGATGCAACAAAAAACACAACAAAGGACACCCCAAACTGTCATGCAGCTGGAATTCTCAAAAACTTCAGGGACTGGTCTCCTCAGTTCCCAGATGTATAAAGACAGAAGATGAGGAGGGAAATAATACCACACAATGGTAAAAATTGCCCTGTATCAAGTCATTTTTAAAAGTTATATTTCCTTAGTTTATAAATTTGGTATGTTTGAAATGGGTTTTTGTTTACATTTTACACAGTTTTCCAATTTTTTGGTAATTGGGGTTGTATAAGTGTGCAGTGTTTGATGTAAACTTGGAAAACAAGCACATAGAAAGAAATAAGCCGTAACTAACTGGAACCTTTAGGTTCATTATGTTTCATAACAACATATTTTGCCTCTGGGTTTATGTATCGTATTAGTATGTATTAGTGTATATATATATATATATAAACTAAGGAAAGATCCTGGACTGCTTCAGGAATTAGGGATAAATGTCAAATACACTGAAAACTCTACATGGCGAAACAAGCTGCTGTGTGCAAAGAAAAAAAAACCCATGGCATGCCAAAACAAACTACTCCTGTGTGTCAATTTTCTTTTTTTTGGAAAACTAGAATAAACAATACTCTGGTGCTGGCATGAGAAATACCATTTAAATTCCCTTTTGAGAAATAATAAGAGATAAATGCATTACTAAAGAATCAGGAACTCCTCTGTATATGCATTCTCCCAGTAAATAACCACTCTGAAATTGCAGGATGTCGATCTGCTGTAGTGTAGAGACGCTCACACGTTTATTTTTAAACTGATCGGAACAAGGATGCACTGAGCACTTGCAAGAATACCACCTTTGTACAGCGCAATGTGGAAGCTAAAGCTTTAGCTACAGTGTCCTGAATTCAAGCTTTTCATGGATCCAGTTTCTAGTCCAGGTTACGCACTCTGGAGTCCTGCCATTTTTTTTTCTGTAAGAAGTTCGAAAATGATAATGATACCCGTCCCCAGCTGGGGAGGGAAACGCTTGGGTCGTGATGGCTCCAGGCCTGGCAGTAATGTGTGATTGACGTTTTTATTTCCAGAAGGTGGTCCACAGAGATGGCAAAAGAACACACATCCTTCAGTCAAGTAGAAGTACAGATACTCATGTTTACAGTTACAGACACTCAGGACTCAAGGTAAAAGTAGATTTTTTTCTCTCAAGTTAAAGAACTTTGGGTTCTGACATGTAATTTAGTAAAAAATTATGAACCTCACATTATATTAATATATTAATACAAAATAATAAAAAATGTTGTCTAATGAATGTATTCAGGCTGAACATCCACCATATAGAACACAAGCAGAGAAAAGATGATGATGATGATCATGTGATCAGGAATGTTTCTGTTCTCAGTCATGTTTACATCATGGACTCGATCTGTCTCATCCACATTAAGCCCAGACTTCTTACTGTCTTCTGTGTTGATTGTTGTTCGCTTTGTTAACTAGTCAACGTCTGTGGTGTGAGAGACAGGAAATGATAGACCAGTGGCAGGGTGATTGTCACCTAATAGATTAAAACTAAAGTAACGAGTCTGGTTTGAAAATGTAAGAAGTAGGAAGTATAGATATTTGTGATAAGAAGGAAAAATTGACAAAAAATTTAATAGTGAAAAATACCAACAAAAAAAAAATCTACTTAAGTTCAGTAACAAAGTATTTGTGCTTCATTACTTCTTACCTCTGGTAGTCCAAGTTTTATTGTGAAAATGTTATAAGTCGTTAATTTTTTAATAAATCCCAATATCTGCAATCCAAGGGTTTTGTTCAAATTCGCTAGTGATAAACTAGAATAAACAAGTTTAATCAAAGCCTTCAATTCCACAATCTCTGAGAAACTGCGGTCTCCGAGGTGAATCCAAGAGGAACGCATCTCTTCTTTTCAAAAGCTTCCAAGTCCATTACTCAGAAATCCTCGCATAGTCAGCTAACATGCTTTAGAAGTTTCGAAATGAACCTTAAAGATCTTTATTTAATGCTCTGGTGAAGATGTGTGAAGATATGTTTAAATCGTAAATGCTAAACTGTGAAACTCGCGTAACACACCGTTGCGTTGCCAACTCTGAACGCTTTTTCTTTTAACACTGAGTATCTGAGTCACACCCATGAAGTTTGTGTTTATATAGGCCTAATGGATGCCCGTGTGAAGCACGAGCACCTCTTCGACACGGCCAATAGCCGAGGATCAGAACCGCCTGGCTCTCAGATAGATTGTTTACGAATGCAAAATCAATCCAAGACGTGCTTCATGCTCTCGAACCCGAGTCGACGGCTCTAACTGGATCGTGTCGTTGGTTAAAAAACTTTATATCTACAGAGAGGAGATGTACGCTCCACCTGCACACTCAGATCTGTGTCCAGCATTGCGTGACAACCCTGATTTTATGAATTTGGCGGTCATTCAGCCTGTTTTGAGCGAGCGGCGGAATGCATGTTTTATCCATTACGGTTGTTTGCTGTTCTGCTTGTTGTTTGTTGACCTGTACATGGATACAATTACGTTTGTAATTGAGTTTGGGATTATTTGTACAAATGAGCGTTAGATGTCATTACAGACAGTTAGTGCTGGGAGAAAATAGAAAAACTTTCACAAGACAAACTTCCATGGCAACCAAAGGAGAAAATTCCATAACATTTAGCATGATTTAGTTTGAATCCTTCCACAATTCGGATAGTAAAACGATCGGATTCGTTAACGAACTGATTTGCAGGCTTTACGACTTGGATGAATGTTTCTCTAAAAAGTAATAAAAAAGGAACTACCTGTGCCCACCTGGTCATTTTCTCATTCTGGGTTCCCCTGAAGGCCGGAGTTCTTTCCTGCACATTAAGTGGTCGGCTTCATTAATTCCTAACATTTCAAAGCATCCCCCTTTTTTCCCCTCAGCTGAAGTACCCACTGCATGGCAACCTTTCAAGCTTTTAGAGACTCCAATGTCCTGCATGATTTAGTCCGATTTTATTATCTTTCTTAATTCGTTCCCGTTTCCCGTTCACCCTCTTTGATGTTCCACTCCCTTGCTTTATGGTAATTGGGCCTCGTTTATTTTGTGGAGTGAAAATTGCCCCTGAGAGGATCAGGTTGTTTACACCCTGAGGATTTTCACAGGATTGGATTTCATTGGGCGTTTTATCCCCCTTTTCCACTCCATTTAGGAGGAAGCAAGCTCTTGGAAGGATCAGGAACCTCTGGGTCAATCCAGTAAGCCACGATGAAGTTACAAACACTCGTTAAACAAGATATTTGGTGATGGCATTTAGCTTTCTTGAACTGAAATGGGGAAATAATTGTCAAGTCTTGGTGAGTATTTTTTTCAAGGTAGAGCAGCAGGTTCTTGTAAAGTCTGGTCTCAAGTCTTTTTTTTTTTGTTTTACTTCAAACCACAGCATGAAATTATGGTTAAAGTTCAAGTTCACTAGAAGTATTCACTAAGAAAGAAGGACCACTTCCCTGAGGATTCCAGAACCAATACACCAAGGTGTCAGGAAACACAACCCTGGGAATTCTAGAAACAAGACATTGAGGATTCTAGACCCACTGACCAGAGATCCCGTTTTATTTTTATTTAATTGTATTTATTATTTTTTTAGAACCACCACCCCAGGTATTCAGAGTCCCTCAGTCAATAAATAAATAAAGAAATAAAAATCTAGAACCACCACTCCAAGGCATCTGGAAACACAACCTCAAAGATTCTATAAACACAACTTTTGGGAAATCTAGAAAATATGCCTCGGGATTCTACACCCACCAACGAGTGGATTCTAGAATGAACACTTTTTTTTTATTCTTTAGAACCACCACCTAACCAGTCAAAATTCTAGAATCACCACAACAAAATTTCCTTCACCACTCAGAGAAAGGTAGCATGATCATACTTTGCTCTAGAACCAGCAATGTTAAAATTCTAGAACTACGTACTCAAATATTTATAAAAAAAAAACTTTTTACCAACACCCCAAATATTCCAGAACCACCACTCCAAAACAATCACAATCTTAAGGATTCTAGAATGATCACATTGGGAAATCTAGGACCACCAAAGCCATGGTCAGTAGAAAAGGTTTAAAATAAAAGATGTCCAAACTGCCCTTCTTAGATTGTGTGTTTCTTTTCCTGTGTGTTGCTTTGTGGATATGGAATAATGAGAAAATATAGCTAATATGAAAAGATTTTGTTTAATAAATACGTTTAATTGTTTTTGACTTTATTTCACAGAAATCATATGCTACGATGAAGTTACAAACAACAGTTAGGGAGTAGACTAGGCAGAGATGACTCATTTTCAGTAAGCACTATCCTGGGAACACTCAGTGTAAGACAGGAACACACTGGATGGGACTCCAGTTTTTTTGTTTCTGATCACTAAACCTTTGACAAACTTTCTATATATACATATGGGCAGTACAGGTGTAGTCTTTCTCACCTCTACAGCGTTATCATAACACAGACGACTTCTCCATCCTTGCGACTGTTGGCTGCGAGCGCGTTCCTGTAGGTCATCAGGGCATATTTAAAAGCTCGTCATGGATTGTTCCCATCCCCTGCTGTTTTCTCTCTCGTCTCTCTTTATGAGCGACTGGAAGTTATTAGAAAAATGAGGCCATTGTGAGGACGAGTCTTTTGTTGAGCAATGACAGCACTCTCAGGCTCATTCGTCAAGCTGTTGTTCTCTCTCTCCTTTCTCTTTCTCTCTCTCTCATTCTCTCTTCTTCTGCCGTTAAATTAAACACAAATGTTTCAGCACACTTATTGTGAGATGGAACAACAGCAGTTTATTGCTTTCTTTTGCTACAGAGGCAATGTCATGTTGTTTAACGTGTACGAGAGAAAGTTTCGACCGCAATATCTGCTTCTAGAAAAAAAGACAACGCTAGCACGGACCTTCCTGACAATTTCAAACTTACATTATTCGCCGAAAAACTATTGTTTTATGGATCGCTAGAAAATAGACTCAAGATTGCTGTCAAAACTGGCATCGACAATCTGAGAAAAGTGCCCACACAAGCTACAATGTCGGGTAAAAAGACCTTTTATCCACCAGAACACAACAGGATTTACCACTACAAGACTTTGAGGGGTCTCTACTTTGAGGGGTGTAGAATAACTGGAGGCTTGAGGTAAGGCTCTAGATATTCTTCACACGTGCTTGGTTGGAATGAAAACTTCCACCCACACCGGCCCTTTGTGGAAAAGAGTGGACACTCCAATCTAAAACCTCTACCTCAAGGATTTCAAAAAGACCATCTAAGAGAGTCTGGAAATACCACACTAGGAACTCTAGAACCACCATTTCCAATATCCAATCAGAGGCTTCACTAATTCTTTACATTGTAAAATTGAAGAACCTCAAACCTGAGGATCCTAAAGGTACCACTTGGGGATTCTCTAACTATGACTCTGAGATTTCTAAAACCACCATCATGGAAACCCCTAGAACCATCACTGATAAGGAATTTAAAATTTCTTGATCTACCATCTCAATCTTAGAATGCATAAGCTTCATAGTGAAGTCTAGAACCCTCAGATAAAGGGATTTAAGTTCAGTAGATGGGACCAGCATTGGGAACATACTTCCCAGTTATGAGTTCTGTATAAAAACTAAACACATTTTTTTAAAGGAAGCTTCGGTTCAGAAAAAACCCTTTGTTAAACTGAAGTGTGCTCAGGTGTGCACCGTCGCTCGTTTACACCTTTAGTTCAAATACGATTCGCTATAAAACCTTGTGAAGTTTCCAGCCGTGAGAAGCTCGATGGAATTCCGTCGCTTGGATTATCATGCAGACCTTAGTCCTTCTTTCTCACAAGTTCTTCTCCCCCTCCTTTCCCTCTCTTTTCCAGTTTGAACTTCATGGTCTTGGAATGTTTCCTTGACACACGGGCATAAAAACGCTTCGCTTCTCGCATAACTTTCAGTGACTCATCAGCACTTGTACCGCTTTGAATCCTTTTTTTCCGCCGTTTAATGATTATCAGCAGACTTGAACGCAGAGCAAGGGCAGGGGAGAGCGAGCATTGATTTCAAACAGATACGCAATTGACAAAAGAATTTATTTGGAAAAACAAGTCATGAAAATAATTAGCCGCTAGCTATTCCACAGCAGACGTCAAACTTTTGTTTCGAATTTACATTCCACTGGAGTTAACAATAGCAATTTATTAGCGTTCAGAATGAGAGCGGCTAAGCTCTTCTTCTCTAGAAATACATATGAGTAATATTAACATGTTTTGCTAATTCACATTTTAACTATAGCACCACCAGAGGTTTAAGGAATACATTTACAAAGTAAGGGCAAGGCTGGGGCTGAATTCTTTATAGACCAGACTGTAGATTTATGCACAATTCCTGCATCCTACTGTATATTCATTTGATGACAAAAACTGTAGTATAGCAAATGCTCATTGATGCACGTGGGGAGCGAAGGCCGTGTGGTCCAATCCAACAGATGAGCTCCTGTAGCTCAAACTGCTGAGGAAGCTCATGCTGTTAATGGTTGACAGCAGGTCAGGGCAGTTTTGGCAGCAAAAAGGGAGAAACAATATTAGGCAGGTGGTCATAATGTTATGCCTGGTCGGTGGATAACTGTTTGATGTACCATATGACCTCAGATTATATGAACACTTTGACTATGATCTGAATTTTGATCTGAATGTGATCAAGTAAGCTTGAGATAATATTGAAATTTTCCTGACCCCTAGCATTTTTTGTTCCTCTCCTCATCGTCATTAGCGTATGTGTAGCTGTCCTGTTAATTTGGCGCCATTTTGCCCAACGTCATATCAGAGCTCACACTATAAGATAATTCAAGGCGATTTATGTTACCCCACCTCCCACCCCCTTCAGGATTTGTGATCAGCCCTTTCTGCACATTGCACAAATATCTGCAAAGCTTTTACCGTACACATCGTACAGGATGTTACAAAACAGGCTTTAATTTCTCCCGAGGGTCCGCGCACATATGTCTTCGTCGTTCTCAGAAACCCATTTGGATGAATGAATTGTGTCTAGCACAGGATATTAAAGGAACGAATTACCCCACGGGTTCACCTTCCCGGAGGGCTGCTTTGTCTTCGATGCTATTTTTTGATCCGATTAGAAACAGATGCCCACCGAGAGCCGCGAGATACCATCCCGTGCCTGAGACGTGAGGAGATTGGGAGCTGCTCACTCATGACACTGTAATTCGTCTCAGGTTCAGAGGCTGATGGATAAGGACCACCGTGTAAACGACCACTGGAGTGCACTTCTTGTCCGTTTAGCTCTTTACCTGCAAGGTTTTGCACGCTATTTGTTAAAGGAAGGATGCAGGCAAGCAGATTGTGTGTCACATATGTGGGACTGGAACAGAACCAGAAAAAATAAAACAATCCATCTGAAGAAGAGAAGAATGATGATGAAATATATGATAGTTTTATTTTAGCTTTGATCTTCAATAAGAATTAATTATTTGAGTTTGGTACAACCAGGAATGTTTTTATGAACAAATCATTTGGTTTTATTTATAAATTGGTTGATGGCTTCCATTTTTTTCTGTGCATTTTGTTTGTTTGTTTTCACCAAGATGATAAAATTCCATGTAGCCCAGTGTTTAAGACATTAGACTTCTGATCAAAATGTTGGGAGTTCAGATCCCAGTTACTGATGTCACGCCAGTAAGCAAGGCCCTACTATATTCTATGAATAATTATTGTTTGAATTGGTATTTACGGTTTTCATATTTAATTCAAGCACATTTTTATAATAGTAAATTGTGCTAGAACAGCAAATTTATGGTTGAGTTTGATTTAGGGTTTGTTTTACTTTTACACATGATGTTTTCTCTTATAAATATGTAGTCATCTAGTTTTAATTTAATTTAATTTCTCATTGTTTTAAGTACAATTATTTTTGACAATTAAATAAATAAATAAATATATATACTAAAAATTAAATATACTGAATATTAAATATTTTTATAACAAAACCTTTTTTTTTTTTTACTTTTTTTTAAATAGAAATAAATGAATTAAAAATGATCATTTATTAAGCATAAATTACATTTAATTTATTTTAATGAACAGTGTGCTACTTTCACTGGCTCCATCAGCTGCTTTCAAACAATAATAAAAAAAAAAAATTAATATTATTATTGGAATAATCTAAACATTTAATGTAGAGAACCCTTATATCTAAAGATAATTGTAGTTGTAGTGTGCTTGGAGGTTTCATCAAATGTATTTATTTTTTGTTAAAAAAAAAAAAATGTAAATGTTTAATATTGAAGCATCTACAGACGTGACTTTGTACACGTTAAATCTAATTAAACACATCCATCAGTATGGAATCGCTCTTCCTCCCGTCTCTCTATCATGAGCTCCATGACATGATGTTCTCTTCCTAACTCAGCCGGTAGCCTCGCTCTCCTTCGGTGGAGAAACCTTTGACACCGAGCGTTACAGATCATCCTGATGTGCACCTCGAAGGAAAACAAGATGAGTCCAAATAGCATTCCAGCACGCCGCGATCGTCCGTTTCCATGTGGCTCGTTTCTCTCCGTGTGGAGGAGATGAGCTGGGAGTTCATAAAATCTTTTTTAAATCCCTTCGAGGGAGTTTATGAATGATAATAAATATTGTATATCTTGTTGCTTTTTCTTTTTTTTTGCACTACCCTCTTTTCTCTCCCATGCAACCACACCACCCACACACCACCCACACACACACACACCCACACACACACACATCTGTTTTACTAGCCCCATGTGTACCGTCCATAGACAGACATAGTTACACCTAATTACTGCTGTGCCACAACTTAACCTCCATTACCAATAGGAACGTTATATACCACAAAGTTATAACCCCTTAAACCCCTCTTACCCCAGTGTGACACACACACACACACACACACACACACACAAACTAGCGTATACTAGCGCATATTAAATGGATGTTGAGGTGTTCCAGAGCCAGAAAGACAGACCTCAGCAATATAGAGCTTTGGAGCGGCAGTGGGCATTAAGCCATGAGGTTTTATTACGGCTGCGTTAAAACGACTGACTCCAGATAACACATTCCACTCAAGACAAGCTTTTAAAGAAATGAAGAAGGTAGCGCAAGGATGTGGTTTAAACCCGATGTCTTACAGAGGTCAAACGGAACAGGATGTGTCGATCTTCACCAGAGAGTCTGCGCCGGCCATTTTAACCAGTCATGGCTCGGGATTACGTTCACATTTCACAGGTAACGAAACGTGTCTGTGCTGTGTTTTATGATTTTCTGGCTATTATTTTAGCGAACGGTAATGAATATGTGGCTACAACAGGGATAGTCAGTATTTGTTGTTCAAAGATATACAGATTATATGTTATTTTGGCATGTTTGTACCTGATTTGTGGGTTTATTTAAAATTGATTTCTCATTAATACTTTGCATTTAGAGCTTTAGAGTCTTCTTCTGACTTCCTGTCTGTGATTATTCATTTATATTACATTTAGAGCATTTGGTAGATGCCCTTATTCAGAGCCCTTATACAACATAGGAGTTGAGGGTTAAGGGCCTTGCTCAGGGGCCCAGCAGTAGCAGTTTGGTAGAGTTGGTAGAGAATAATAATAATAATAATAATAATAATAATAATAATAATAATAATAATAATAACTTGGGTTGAATAAGAACATCATAATTTAGTCTTAAATTGCTTAATCAGCTGAAATTAATGATAGTCCAGATATTGCATTAATTTTTTTGAAATATTTCTACCATTTTGATTGATGCCTTTATTTATTTTCATTGTTTTGTTTGTTTCTATGTATGTTTTTGGAATTTCTTTTTATTTTCTTTTTATTTAGTTTTTTTGTTTTTACAGGATCCATCAGGGAAAATATAATTGTATAACCTGGGCTGCTTTTCATGCTTGTTTGCAGGGTACTTCACTTGGCTGGCATGCGTTTCTGGTGAGCCTGTGGACAAGCTGGAACTCTGTTTTTCTTCATCTATGTTCCTGCAGCTCCAGGGTGTTTTGAGCGAAAGTGGAGATGTGAAGCGCTCGATGATTAAACAGATGTGCTTTACTTCCACGCAAAGTTTACAGGATCTTGAAATGCGATCTTCTCATCAGCCAGCTGAAAGATGAGCTTCGGAGCGATTATTAAAGCCTCCCAGATATACTTAGGAGAGCAACTAAGCTAATTTTGTTTTCACATGTGTGCCGATGCTTTTCTGCCAAAACCTCAGAAAACATAAAAAAAAAAAGGTTGACAGGATTTAATCCTAATAAGAATTCCCTCCTGAAACGGCGCCTTTGAAAATAAATACAGCTTGGGTATGGAGTGATTTTTGTTTTCTGTTTACTAAGTGCTGCTGTGCGTGTTGATAATTTATCAAGTGAGTCATTAGCGTGTTTGGACTCGAGTTAATAATGAGCTCGGGGGGTTTGTTCTCGGACCTCAGGGTTGAAAACACGAAAGGCTTTAGACCTGTAACCACTCAAAATGTAGTTAATGAAAAGCATGTACCTTGTTTTCTAAACTAAATGCACCCTTGTGACCAAACGGTGGTGAATTTGTGTGGTGGAATTGATCATGGAAGGGTTTGGGTGCCACTGCAGGCCAGGAACCTGGGAACTACTTTGAAAATGCAGCAGTAACAGGTGTGTGTGTGTGTGTGTGTGTGTGTGTGTGTGTGTGTGTGTGTGTGTGTGTGTGTGTGTGTGTGTGTGTGTGTGTGTGTGTGTGTGAAAGAGAGAAAGAGAGAGAGTGAGTGAGTGAAGTTTTCAGCAGGAAAATCAAAGAAGGATTATGGAGGAATCAGTCATGTCTGGATGTGAACTTGCAAAATCTCACGCTATATCTCTATTAACGTTGAAGCTTTGTACCACAGTGCACCATATCCATCACTCATTTCTAATCATGGCTTTGTTTTTCACACAAGCATGATCATATCTCGATTTAACAATTCCACTCATTGGCTTCCAGTCAGCTCCAGAATTCTCATTTGTTTTCAAAACAGCACCAACGTACATAATCGGACCTTCTGTCTATGCACAGTCCTTCGACGAAACCCCTTTAGATCTTCAGATCAGATATCGTCCATTCCTAGAGCATGATCAAACTGATCAGGCTGAGCACCAGAAGATTCTCAGAAGCTGCACCCTGAGGTGAAAAGTTAGCAATTATATTTACTCACGTTACTGCAATTAAATGTTTTTTTCTTGCGTACTTCTCCTTTTTTAAAGTAGTTTTTACAATCTGTAATTTTACGTTAACTTGAATACGTTGTTACGTAATTACGTTAAATATTTCACATAATTACATTTTAAATCATATCTGGTACTGAATAAAAAAAAATAAAAAAAAATAATAAACATAACGCGAGAGGGAAAGAAAATCTTACCCCTGGATCTACTGCACTATTCGGTTGATGGGCGAAGAACAAAAGCGATAAAGTCACAAGAAAGAACGATGGAGATGAAAAGCGAACGAAACGCATGCGATCACTGACTGAAATCTGAATCTGATAAATTACATTTATAACAGGAGGAATTTCTTTTATTTTGTTGCTGTGAAAGTGCATGACACACATTAGACTCAAGTCTGTAGTGTTTTTATTTTTTTATTTTATACATTATAAATGCACTATTGTTTACATAAAAGCTTACTTAAGTAGATTTTTTAGCCTAGTAAGCTCAATACTTATTTCTTTTCTTTGGCTATTAGAGGAAAACATGTCTCTTGTATTGTTTGTTTGTTGAATTTGTATATACTTTTCGTTTTCTAGCTGTTTAAACTGTGCTTCAGAAATAAATGGACATTAACGTTTTTCTTCTATTTATCCACAACTGTAACTTGATGATTTCTGAATTATGCCATTATGCCATCAATAATAATAATGAGACTTATGGCATTTGGGGTATGTTAATACCCCAAATGCCATAAGTCTCATTTGGGGTATGTTAATAAAACTGGTATTCCAAGGCTGGGCGTTAATCAGCTCTGTTGCTCTCTGGGTCATGAGCGAGTATATGGTGTACATCAGTTTACATTTACATTGACATTTATGGGATTTGGCAGACGCTCATACATAAAGTGACTTGTGAATGCTTTGAAGCCTCCGTCAATAAATATATTTTTATACTGGTTCATTAGGACACAGACTAAGAATACCATCCGTCTAAATCTCTCATTTCTTCTTGTACATTTTTCACTTTTAGAAGTGCTGCGATTTAATGAAATCCAATGAAATACTTCAACCTATTTTTCGACATTGTTTGACTGCTAGAGACTCAGCTGTTATCAGATATCAAGTGAACGTTTGTTTAACCACCTCATCCCCAGAACAGAGTCTGGAGGCATGTCTTTCTTGTACCCTGAGAAATAATGGGACCAGTCGAGCAGTGAATTCCTGCGACATGCCTATCTGCCCCAGAACATGTTCTAAAATTATTAAATTAAATGTATTGATTCATTTATAGTTCATTTTATGTATTTTTTAAAAAATATATTTTATATTTGTTTTAAAGTACTTTTATATTATTATTGTTTTTGGTAGTAATTTTAATACATCCAAAAATTTTATCTGCTTTATTTATTTTACAATTTTATATATATTTTTATATAATAATTTATAATTTGCCATTATATTAATATATTATTACTAAATAAGGCACTATTACTAAATATATATATATATAATTTTCCTATATTTATTTAATGATAATAATTATTAATATTATTTTTCCTATTTCTATGAGTACTCATGTATACCTTGTATTTATATAATCAATAATATATTCATTTTTATAATTTATTGTTAATTTAAACTATTTATATTTGTTGCTGTATTTATTCATTTTTTTTGTAACTCTAAGCTAAATTGATATGATGGTTATAAGCGCTTCATAGCTTGATAACATGAACAGAAATTCTCATCTTCTAATCAATTAGAAGAATTGGGCAGAGAACTAGGCAGAGCCTAACCACTGTAAAACCACCGCAACCCTGCTGCAAAAACCACCGCAACCCTGCTGCAAAAACCACCGCAACCCTGACCAGGCAGTTACTAAGGATGAATGAATGCTAAATGCATTACTTAGTGACTCATGTTGGTGTTCTTTGTTCTGCTTTATTTCTATAAGTAAAAAGTCTAACCTCTGCACACCTCTGGTGTCAACAAGATTCCTGGCATTAATGTTGCTGTTCATCCTATTTGTATCAGTTCGGGGATTCTGTAAGATCTCTGGTGCTTAGGCAAGTTCTTTGTACAACAAGGCAAAATTATACATAGCCTTTAAATGCAGTCAACATTTTTGGTTTTATTACAACCACAAACTATAGTGCAGCTCCAGGACCAGTTTTCCCCCAAATCTTCTCCAGAAAGTCCAAGACACACTTGTCAGGGAAAAGCTGATCCACAAAACATTCTGGTCTGATTAAGTATGTCACCACATGCTGTTTCTTCACAATCTGAAGAACTTGTATCCAAGTCCCCGTGAGAGCGCGATCATCATGGACGCCTCTCGTGCTTCTCAGAACTAACTGGTGTGTGCGGCGTTTCTTAGCCGTCTCCTTCGAATCAATTATTCCAAAGAGTGACTTTCGTGACCAAACCAAAGCTTAGAGTCTCGCGCATTCTGGCACAGACGTGATCTTCTTGAAAGCATTCCTGGTCTAAGTTATGAAATACTTTGCACTTCGACGAGGAAAGCGACGTGCCTACCTCTGTCCAGTTGCCTCGAGATTAAGACACATTGTCACCGCACCATCACCATTAAATAACTCGAATGCACGCAGGAGAAACGGATGCTTTCTGGAAAGCATCTGCCATCTTCTCCAATACTATCAAACAGAATTAGTCCCAGTAAGTAATGAGATACATGAAAGGAGAATCGTGCTTCTAAGCTTTTCCAGTGCAGGCACTGCATGTCTTGTGGTGATAAACTACTTCCATTGCAACATCTGTACATGTGCCTTTTCCAGACCCTGGCAGCCCATAAAACATCGCTTTGCGTCAGTGCGCTCTTGCATTCGCTGTGTCTTGGTAGCATCACGATCACAAAATGGTTTCAATGTGCCCTTGTCCAGGTGACCGAACTGATTTAGAGTCTTCTAGATAGTCAATAAAAATTCGAATTAACTATATACCAATTACTGATTGGTAAAATTTTGACAGGTTTATTTTTATGCATTTTTTTTTTTACGATTCCTGAGAGCATTTTGGTTCCTAAAAGAACTCGAAGAATCCCAAACCATCTGGATCATTTCATTTTCTTGTCCGTGTGCCGCATAACAACCCACTTCCCATCATTATCCTTCACAAATAAGCTGATGCATGGCCCCATTCATCATCATACCCGTACCATTGGTGACTTTAAGGGCGTTTTGTGGCAGAAGCCAGCTGGTGGCGAGATGTTTTATAAACTGATCCTCTTATCACGATCGCTCTTCTCTACACATGGCTTCACCTGATAGAGAAAAGAGATCCACAGCGGGTTTCACCTGGGCCAGGAGCAGAGCTTCACCCGGCATGTGCTGTTTACATTTATCTGTTAGATTGCCCTCAGCAGTCCAGCATCTTCTTTATCTCTCCTGGCATTCTTTTCGTCTTTTCAAGCTGCTAAGGCGTGCATGACATGCTGACAGTGCACTTAAAAAAACAAACAAAACGAAAAAAATAAGAGACTAGCATTGATTAAGTGAGAAGAGGGCTTTCACGCACATACATTAGGGCCGATCGATGGTGCAATTCCATACGTCACTTTTGTTCATGCAGGTTTGCAATGGGTTCATCTGTCGATTGTTTGTAATATTTTCCCTCGGTACGTGTCTGAACACGTTTTCTTACCATGTTCTCAGCGCAAGAATTTGCACCACAATGGTGTGAGGTGTGAACTAATTACAGCCCTCCAGTCTGGTTTTATATGTCATAAGGCGTTCCTCCATCACAAAATTCAAATCAGGATGTACACATCACAGAGCTGATGTGTTCTGCACCATGACTTGACTGAGCAGCGTTCTCAAAAGAACCAGGGCGATGAGAGTGGATCTCTGGACTGCTCATGTTCAAGCTTCACAAAAAAAAGAATAAATTGCGGCAGATTTTGTGTGTGTGACTAGTCAGAGTATATTATTTTCATAAAGTGTCATCAGTGCTGCTTTAAAAAAAAAAAAAAACTTAGATTCATTTTTCTTTGTCTTTCTATCTTTAGTATCTAGTTTGGAGCACAAGCCTGGCCTCAAACACACTTCGAGATGATTTCAAGATGTTTCGAGTGCAGGCTGATAGCGAAAATGTTTTCCTCATTGTTTCACAGCGGCTGCAGTGAAATTTGTTTCTGACAATAAGAAATTTTAGAGAGCTAATAACTTAAATATGGCACTCTGTGGGAAACATATGGAACCATTCATCAGTGAAAGAAGATGATCAACAGCTCACAGCTCTGGAATACCTTGATTTTGAAAGGTTTGCTTTGCGACTCCAGTCCGAGAACAAAACTCTGCCCGTAAGAGCATCTAAACATATCAGACATTAAACAGGAGCATGGCGAAGATGTCTTGTCGTGTTTATTGCGTTCTAAAACGAAATATTTGTGTGTACGGAAATATATATAAATGTGTACAATATATATATAAATAAATATTGTATTTGTGTAATCAAAGAGGGGTTTAAATGCTAGTGGAAATACTGAAGAGTGGTGTTGCCATTACCTGCAGATGTTTCTGATGAGCCACACGTGTCAGATGTTGGTGTTTCAGTTACTTCTCTAAGCTACAAAATGTTCACGTCATTCGTCCTGCCAATTTTTGACGAATGCGGTGTGTTGCTTTTTCCTCATTGCTGCAGCTAATTATACTTCCAAACAAACACCTGATATCCATGCTATTCTTGTTTTGTTCTTTTTTTTTTTTTCCACCCAATTTTTTCTTCTCCTAATTTGTTCTTTGACCAATTTGTACCCTCAAACCCAAAACATGGGGCAGAAGAACATCTTTTTTTTCTTGGAGAAAAGCTCTGCTTGCCCTCTTCCACATACACGAGAAGCTTATGATTAACTAGTTCTGTTGTGATTGACAAGGGAGAGATGGTAAGTCCCTCCCATCCAGAGAACATGGTCGATTTTGCTGTATTGGACTCCCAGCCATGGACCTCTTTTTCATCATTTGGATTCAAACTCTTGAACAATACGATAAGTGTCACGAGCCATTCTTCAGCCTTTTACCTGAAATATACCTGAAATTATCTCTGGGATTTTAGTCTAAATTCATTATATTAGGAATTATTTGAGATTATTATTATTATTAATTATTGGAGATACCCTGGCAGTGGCAGATTTATGGTGCTGGGATTATGTGTAACATTACATCTATCTATCTATCTATCTATCTATCTATCTATCTATCTATCTATCTATCTATCTATCTATCTATCTATCTATCTATCTATCTATCTATCTATCTATCTATCTATCTATCTTTCTATCTTTCTTTCTTTCTTTCTTAGAGGTGTAACATACAAATATATTTAACATGTGTACCGAATACAATCTGAGTTCCCTCGGGAATATGTTAAGTATTTTTACACTCCACCTCACACTTTGAGCGCAGTGTCACTGTTTTTTATTATTATTATTTAACTTGAAAACATACAACAATGCCCGGGGTATAAAGAGACCAGAGTTAGCACAGTGTCACTGTGCCGACTCGCTCCGTATCGGAAATAAGATTTGTAATGCACCTAAATACGATTTGTACTGTGTTGTAAAACTCGGATTTGCATGCGTAAAATCGTTTCACATGCGACAATCTAGCGTTATGGATTCTTTTGTTTTATTTATGTACAGCTTCAAAAATCCTGACAATTCTGCATATCAAGGAAACGAAAGAGGAAAGAAGACATTTGTTAAAGTCTACTGAAATCATAGAAAATACTGTAGAAAAATGAAATATTAAACAAACACCCACACACACACACACACACACGCATACACACATGCACACACGCTTATATACACATCTGTATTACCCAAATGCCGTCATTCATTTTTCTATTTATTTTTTATTTAATCAATTTAATTGGTGCCAACTTAATTGATTACTAAATTGAATCATTATGATAAAAGAGTGTTTTGCCTTAATTTAGATTTATTGTATTTGATTTTTATACATTTAGTTTTTATAAAAAATTTAATAAAATATGATTGTATATATTATTTATGATTAGGGATAGGGTTATTGTTTTGTCAATGTTCACAAATGTTAATAATAATAAACTGCATTAATAAAAATCAGAACCAGACCCTACAGAAATTGAACAGAGCTATGGCTTAAAAACTGAGGTACATATATATATATATATATATTAGAATTCTGCAAAGATTCTGATATATACAAGGGAAAACTACATACATTACATCAGGATTATGTGGATAATGATCCAGCACAACTTACATTCCCAGACCTCCGCTAACAAGTGATTATGATGAAGGTCAAAACAGTAAGTACAACGTGAAGACGCTTCACCTGTGTAATTTCTGTAGAGATTGCTTATCATGTTTGAATTGTTTATAACAACAACATATGTCCTTCAGCAATTTCCCATAGAGTAATAATCAGGGAACATTCATTCCATCCAAAACCTGCTGTAAAGTGACTTCCTTTTCTGACACCAGGAGAGGAGAATGTTAAAATGACTCAAAACCAGGGCCTGACACTCGACATGGCTGTGTACATTGAGAATAAACAGATTTCTGATTCTAATCCTGAGGTACATGCAGACGTGACTAAGATGTTTGTAGGATTGGTGTTATCCTGAAAGCTTTTAGATTTATCTTCTCAGCCAAAATTATTATGCCAAAATGGCAGCTAATACATCTTAAGCTTTAATTTTAAACTCCAACCATATTTCAGCGAAACTAAATGTACAGCTTGTAAATGTAACCAATTTTATTGCACATATGGTTCTCCACATAGAGTGTAAACAGCATCAGCTGGTCTAGCAATAGCTAATTAGCTATAAAGTATATATATAGTTAGCAAAAGAATTAATTCATTGCATTCATACATTGTGTTGTGTATATACTGTATACTGTATTATGTCTCTATTTTTTATTTTTTTATTTTATATTTGCACATTTCTTTTTCTTTGCTGCTGTAACAGAGAAATTTCCCCACTGTGGGACAAATAAAGGTATATCTTATCTTATCTTATCTTAGCCTGGCTTAGCTTAGCTTAGCTTATCTTAAACCTATATTCCAAATGGTTTCTTTGCCAATAAATTTCACTAAGTAGAAGCCATTATGATAAAGTCCACTTGGTTAACCAGTTTAGTTGGATGGGTCTCTCTTTTGGTCATGTATGTCTAAAAAAAAAATCTTTTATAGTGCTATTCCTAAAATGTCTGAGAAGAGACTTGTCTATAAGAACTTTGAGGACCATGACATCATCACTGTTATTTATCTCCCTTCCAGACAGCCATTCAATTAACTGTAAGTTACATAACTTTTGCTAAACTTGGCCACCCTTTATGACATACCATCCCCCGAGGTGTTTCAATTCACGTGAGTTAATGACGGCTCTGGAAGACGTTTCTACAGTATGCAATACGCAGCTCATTTCTGGCCGATCTCGAGCGTTTGATTTATGCATTTGCTATTAGCATGTTTCAGGAAGACTGAACCCTCTGTCGACCCTCCACCCAGCCTCTCAAACGCACATTTATCTTCTACACATCACAAGGCCGGGATAGCCTTTAAAATCAGTCCATTTCCCCCCCGAGCATATACGTCCACTTAGAGTCCCGACGCTGAGGCAGTTCATTTGTCTGCGTGCTCATCAAGCGGAAAAGTAATGCACATTGGCTTCGTGCTTTTTACATTATGAATTCCCACGTATTTGGGCGGAATGTGGCGTCTTTTGAATAACAGCGGGGGTTTTCTCAGCTCTCTGCCATGTAGCAAGTTTTCTGCAGACAGACCCGAGTGAGAAAGACTGAGAGCGAGCGAGCAGCCGTTTATTGATAACAGGTGGCGAGGCATGCCGAGACAATAACAATGACCAGCTGCGAAGCCGCGATTTCGCCAATAAATAAATAAATAAATAAAGTGCTACGCTATGGACCGCTCTCAGCAGGTTTTGTCACTTTATTGATCTTTTTTTTGTGTGTTTGTTAATTAAAAATGTATTACAGATTATAATTGACAGTAGGGGGAGTGGTGGCTCCAGCGGTTAAGGCGCTGGGTTGCTGATCGGAAGGTCTGGGTTTCGAGCCCCGGTATCACTAGGCTGCCACTCTTGGGCCCTTGAGCAAGGCCCTTAACCCTCTATGCTCCAGGGGTCCCTTACGAGGGAAATATCAAGGTCCGTGACGTCGGAGTGACGTGGGGCCGCCTTCCCGTGGGCTCACCACCTGCAGGAGGGACCGTAAGGGACGGTGCTGTGAGGATTGGGCAGCAGTCGAAGGCGGGGTATGCCTGCTTAGGCTGCTGCCCCCGCGACCCGAATTACGGATAAGCGGGAGAAAATGAATGAATGAATGAATAATTGACAATAATAAAAAAATAGTGCACGGCCTTTATACGTCATCCAAAAAAGGATTGTTCTGTAATCCCTGATTAAACACTTTAATATACAGGGCACAAAAAAAGATTATATCCTCTAATAATAAAAGCAGGTGTGAAATTTATTTTATTTTTTATTTTTTTTTGCTGTTCATCATGTGGCTTTTTACAGACGTCTTTCGAAATATTCGCACTCAACCTACTCAAAGCAAAGATTCAAATAGCAATTCTTAAGCATTCATCGTACAGACAAGACACGCCACTTTGCTCCATCTGTGTCCGAGGCATTACCGTCGTCCATTGAAACCTGTCATCAAGGAAAAAAGTATTTACGAGAAACTGAAACGCAAACAAGTTTCATATGTCTCACTCGCACCACATTTTTTACAAAATCCCCTCTGCCCAGTGAAGGGTTTTGGCAAGGACGACATATTTGGAACATATGCGATGAGAAAAGTGGCCATATGGCTCGAATCTGAAAACACCAGCAAGGCACCAGCCCAGCTACGGGTTTGAGCTTGGAGCTACAAACTCAATGAGGGTAATTTTATGCATTATGCTAATCAGCATTTTATTTGTGACAAACCTGCTGAACATTTTTTTTTTATGAACGTTACAGCTCTGTTAACATTTACATAACTTTACAGAAATTGGCTCAGTGGTTAAGGCATTAAGCTGCCACTCCTGGGCCCCTGAGCAAGGCCCTTAACCCCAAAGCCAATGCCTTAAGTCAATTCAAGTTTATTTCTATAGCGCTTTTCACAACAGACATTTTCTCATAGCAGCTTTACAGAATTTAAGAGTTAAGGTGAACGGTGTGCATTTGTCCCTGATGAGCAGCCATGGCGACTGTGGCAAGGAAAAACTCCCTTAGATGTTATGAGGAAGAAGAACCAGACCCAAAAGGGGAACCCATCCTTATTTGGGTGATATCAAGAGTGTGATTATAGTCTTTAACCAATACAGAACACTGGAGAGAGAGAACTAACATGAGCACTGGAGTGTGGAGCTACTGAGCATTTCATAAAATAGCTCAACATTTGCGATCTTGACAGATCCAACACCAGCTTCTCCATGCCAGAGCCTTTAAACACTTAAAGAGATCCAATGTGCAAACTCTACATGAAGTGGGATCCAGATGGTTCAGGATGTTTGGAGGCATCTACTTCTTTAAAGGTCCACAATCTTCATAAGGTGGGACATGACTGGGGCTGGCGCCACCTCAGGATGCCTCAGGATGGGCAGAGATAGAGAAGCAGTGGAGAGGAATTAGCCACTAAGCATAGCTCTTTTTAGCTGTTGGAATGTACTGGGCAGGAATCTAAAAATGTCATGTGAGCTGCTTACTGGTGATATTTTGTTCGGAAAACCAATATAGCTTATGGTTTTAGAGCATAAAGAGGACATTAGAATGTTCCTACAATATGTTCATCCAGCTCAGCATTTTCATAGTGAGCTGTTCAATTGGCAACTTTTGGTCTCGATCACTTCTGCTGATGGGTGGGTCTTTTGTGCCTGCTCATGTAAACTAAAGGTTAATGATCTCATTTCAATGCAGGCTTGACAGTCTTGGGAAAAAAAAAAAAAAACACACATACCGCTTAATGCACCCCCTTGACTGCAAAACATAGAGGGGCAAGCGGACTCGTTGGACAGAGAAAGGCTATACCACTTCATGGTTATGCCTCTAGAGCACACCCCTATCAATATGCTGGTGTTGGAATGGGCTAGAACAAGGAGCTGACGTTCTGCTCTCAGCAGCCGCTCCAACCCTGCCACTCACGTTAATGAAACGGAGCCCTCATCGCTAACCACATTCTCATGGTCCTAAAGAGGCCTCCCAAGGGGAACGGTGGACAACTCAAACCTCGCCTACATGGATATAGATTCTTTTGTATAGGTACTCTTTTTGTAAATGTCTCTCCTGGTCTCAAGTCCATACCTCGTCAAAACAAAATGAAATATAAACAGAAGGAAACGTTTCCAGTTTTCTACTGCTGTCATGCGGACATTAAGGTTATGAACGTGCCATTATGGATGTGCTATAGCTTTACCGTGTGGTACTTTGTGGTCTGTAATTTCAAATTTGATAACACGCTCACAATTTACCAGAACGGGAATCAGGGTTTCTGCCAGCGCTCCAAACCGCACCGTGGACGAGATTTTGTGGATAAGAATCATGCGAACACCCTGTAACAGTAGTTCCTTATTAGTCAAAGCATTTAATGAAACCTATCACTGCACTGGTGTGCTGACGTGTGCATTTTCAGCTCCATTATGGAAGGATTTTGACTTTGAGTAAACTTACTTAATCAATCATGATTTTCTTTTCTTATAATTTCATGGGTTGCCTTTCCCACGTGACGTCTAAACCAGAAGACAAATATTCAACAATATTCAAGAATCTGTCTTGAATCCTGAATCTGTCACATGGTGGCAAGGGATCACAGTGATTTCAGAGTCTAATCAGAGCTTTGTTTACTGACATTTGCCTATTGACATATTTTTTAGCTTAAAATTTTCCAAAAAAAAACACACCCCACACACTCCTCCCTTCAGAAATGTTCTCTCGTTTCACCCAAACCACAAGTGTATTACCGAATGACTGATGGCTGGATAGAGGGGTGATTAAATGAATATATCGCTCATTTAACATGAGCTGACATGCTTGTGCTACGAGTGGAGTGTTGCAGTTAGTGCAGCTGCCACCCGCACACACTCACGGCTTCTTTTCCACTTTTCCCAAAGTTTAAAGAAAGTGTTGTTGGCGCAAGTCAGAGATACTGCGCCATAAATGCCAGGGCTTATTTACTCAGGGCAGTAAACGCCACCGGGGCAGTTAAGTGGCCCTCTGCCTAATTCTCAGTGGGAAAATAAAAAAAGAAGGCTGTGGTCCATTGGGATATTGGAATGTCAGTCATTTTGATTGGCAGATAGAAGGGGAGGGGTAAAGAAACTGCGCTTTTCCATTGACATTTTCTTACCATTCTGTACCTCTTGTAGATACAGAGGGCTTGCAGGATATCAGTAATTTTCCTAAACCAGGAATTACAAAATGCTTCCCTTGTGGGAAGGCTGCATTTAAAAAAAGCCTCATTATTGTCTGTTATCATTCGCAAAATGAGAGCCATTTTCAGGACCAGCTGTACATCATGGTGGAATTCTCCTCCCATCCATCTCTCTCCTTCATTTGTCCTGTAACTCAAGCACCCCCATGCAATCACATTGGGCTGACAGACGTTAGCATCGCGCCGCAAAAAAAAAATATATCTGGCAGTCCGATGTTTTCCTCTGAATTCATCCATCACCTCGGTACTCCCTCATTATCTGCTACTCAACAGCCCTAAACAGCAGCCGTCGTTTCCTAGAGTACGCGGTGACAATATAGCGTTCATAACCTGATTAATATACCAGAGCGGAGGCGGGGAGAGGAAATAAATCTCCAGTATATTCAAACAGCAATAAAAGCAAAGCGACGATTCACAAATACGTTTAAAAAATGAGCCAATGTGCCATTCCCCCCCTCCCTTCCCCTCCGCTCTTCCCTTCACTGATTTATTTAACAGGACTGGCTGTAATTGACTCTCCGTAGGATCCTAATATAAAGTTATAATCTGAGTCGGGCCTGTTAGCCAGGTTTGAACCACATGTTTTAAAGCAAACACTGTGAATCGCAGAAACTGAATGTTTTCACTGTAAATGCAGGCTAGATGAAGGGGCCAAGGGTTGATTCGGTCCGTCTCTTGTGCTCAAAGCTCAGCCAGCAATCGCTCTTGCATTGTTATTAAGTTCCTATTAAAACGCAGGGAGTTCTTTAATAAAGTGCTAAGATTCACGTGTGTGGTTAAATACAGGGAAAGTCAAACTGGTTTAAATTCAGAATCTACTACATGTCAGTTTTCCACATCATAACATAGGAAAAGGTAAGTGAGCTCGAGAAACATGTCACAACATCTCAAGGTCTTCGCTTGGATCATTCCTGGTCAGCAGAACTTTTCAGAAGTCATACACCAGCTTTTGGTGCGAGCTCACGTCACGTCACCCATGCACACGTCTGCATAATGTTTCTTCGTACAAACATTTCAAAAGCAAATTCTTTTTTTTTTCACCAACTGGAGAGTTTCTGACATGCCTGTGAATCAACAGGCCATGGAAGTAGAGATGAAAAGATGTAAAAAAAAAAAATAAATAAATAAAATGCTTTTTTATTTTCAGGTACACAGTGTTTTTGAAAAGGTGCTGGTGGAGGAAAACTTTATTTCTGCCCCATTACGTTAATGGATTTACTCCTGCATTGTTTATTTAAAGGATTTTACGGTTCTAGAAGATTTTGGTTAGGGATTTCATTCAGCTCATGCTTTAAAGAGACACAGGTGCACTTTTACAGTAGACCATGAACGTTTCACATCAGGGACGGCATTAAAAAAAGGTTGTAGGATTTAAAAAAATGAAAAAAAAAAAAAAAACACTTGAGTTTCTAATGAAACAATGACAAAACCAGGTGATAACCAGGTGAATTTAATGCCTATTTGGGAGAACTCAATGTCACTTCAGGATCAGAAATGACCTGTGAGTATGGCTGAAGGGCAGGTATGAAATTTGCAGTTTGGAAAAATAAAATCATAATTTTTTTTTTAGGTAAATTCAGTTTAAAGAGCAATATATATACGATAGAGTCTAAAGTTTGTGATCATCTTGCTATAAGATGTATATGTGCTTCTCCCATTGCATTCATTTGCTGTTAAAGTTACCTTCACTTTTCTGGGAAGATCTTCCACTAGATTTGGTGGAGATTTGTGTGAGATTTCATTCAGCCACACAGGTGTTAGTAAAGTCAGGTACTGATGTAGGTGAGGTGAGGAGGCCTTGGGTGCAGTCAGAATCCACATTCATCCCAAAGGTGTTCAATAGGGTTTTGAGCTTCATAGCAGTAGATCTTCCACTCCAAGCCATGTAAAGCAGATCTTCATGAAGCTGTCTTTACTTCTGTTTGGTTCTCTTAGCTCAAGTGAAAGAAAAATGTATCGCTACTGAATCCAAAGATGTCCTATCCAATTGCTTGTCTCCAGCTTATGGCTGGAAAAGTCAGATGTTCTAGTAAATTTGTCCATATAGTGTATAAAAATATGACATGAATTTAAATCAGTGTGTTCATTTATTCCTTTATTTATTCATTCATTTATTCATTCCTACATACACAGATAGAAAGTAACAGTGATTTAGTACTAGATTAGTGCAGCGTGTGGCTCCTATAGATGCTATGAAGGTGAATAAAGGTTCAAATGAACTAAATGACTCAAAAAAGTCATTCAGGTCTTCAGGTCTGGAGACATACTTGGCCACTTCTTCATCTTTACCTTCAGCTTCCTCAGCAAGGAAGTTGTCATCTTGGCAGTGTGTTTGGGGTTGTTATCATGTTGGAAAACTGCCGCTCTGGCTAGTTTTTGAATGGAAGAACATTATGTTCTGCTTCTGATTGTCACAGTACATGTTGGAATCCATGTTTCCCTCAATGAACCGCAGCGGCCCAGTATCAGCAGCACTTATGCAGCCCCAGACCATGATGCTACCACCACCATGCTTGACTGTAGGCAAGAGACAATTTTCTTGGTTATCCTCACCATTGCTCCAGTAATTCCTGCTCTTGGACAGGTTGTTCTTCAGCAAACTGCTTGCAGGCTTTCTTGTGAGCAGCTTCAGAAGACGCTTCCTTCTTGGACGACGGCCTAGGGTGTGGCGTACGGTCTGAGCACTGACAAGCGAACCTTCTGCGAACTCTAAAGCAATACTGCAGCACTCATGAGTCTGTTTTTTAAAGCAGCGGCTGCACCTGACGCACAAACACGAGGACTCGACTTCTTTGATGGACCCTTGAGAGCTCTGTTCCGAGTGGAACCCGTTTTGGAAAACCTCTGTATGACCCTGACCACTGTACTGTAACTCAGTTTCAGGGTTTTTCTGATCTTCTTACAGCCTCTGCATCTTTGTGGAGAGCAACAATTCTAATTCTCAGATCCTCAGAGACTCTATACCATGAGGTCCATGTTGAACATCCAGTGGTCAGTATGAGAGAATTGAACTCAAAGCACCAAATTGTTACTGCTCTAATACAAGATACACAAATTTGTATGGTTCTGACAAGCAGACACAAACATGAACATGATGAATAGGACGTGAGGGTTTGCATGTTTACACGATGTACAGCTGTTATCACTTGGGGTGTACTCACTTTTGTTCCCAGTTATGTAGACAATAATGGCTGTATGTGGAGTTATTTTCAGAGGACAGTAAATCTGTACTGCTACACAAGTTCATATTGACTTCTCTAAAATATATCCAAGTTTTATCTCTATAGTATTGTCTCTTAGGAGGACATTAAAATGGTTGCTGAAATGTGAGGGGTGTACTCACTTTTGTGAGATAATGTATGTGCATGTAATTAAATAAAGTAATTGTTGATTGTCTCTTACTCCTGTACTCATAGTTTTCTCAGCCCTTTCCAGACTAAATTCCAAATGAACGAGACGTTCCTTTTGAGCAACACCATGACTAACAAGAAACATCGCCGAAGTGTGCGCTTTACACAGAAACCTTCACCGTATTGCAGACGTAAATAGCGATCTGGAGATCGTCCAAACGCATCGCCTTAATGCATGTATCCAATGTATTATCTTGGAGGTGTGTGAAGCAAGAGTCTACTCCTCTTCCTCCACTTCCTCATTAAATTGCAATACAAGGCATTTACTTATTCGTGCAATTCGCATCTCCAGACGAAACGTTTGGACGAGGACGGCTAGGATTCGAAAATATATGAGCACATCAGGGGAAAAAGTTAATCTCAGAAATTCCATCTCAGATCTCATTTTGGCCGTAGACTCCGTCTAGTGTCTAGCTCATGTGCGTTTTATAATTCACGGGGCATTTAATAGATACGTGTCTTTGAACACAGGACAAATCCTAGCGCTCCTTACACAGAGTTCGGTCTTTGGCTTGCAAGTTCGTCCCCACAAGCTTTATTTTCCTAACCATGGTTGCAATTTGAACCGTACTGAAAATTATTACCACCATATAACTCATTACAGTACAAGCGAAGAAATAAGACTGTAATAAGACAGGGGTTTATGACTTATCCTTCTTTACTGCATCATTTTCTACTCAAAAATTAAAACATTTTTCAAACAATTATGGGTGCTTCTGTTGAAATAAATCACGCTATAAATTGTTCCTGGTTGTCATTATATAAGACGTTCTCATTGGCTTTGAAGATTTTCCGCAACATTAAGCAATCACCATGAAGGAGAAGGAGCTTCCTGAAATTCTTCCTCATTATTATTAATATTATTATTTATTAATATTTTTATTAATATTATTATTATCATCATTATTATACCAATTAATAAGTTTCTATACGTTTCCCTAATAAGTAAAAAACCTTGAGAGGATCTAGACTTAGAAACAAATCCATCCTCATCTAGGTGCCACCAAATGTTCATTCATTAAAGTTTTATCATTGTTGAGATGATAGTGCTAATGGAGAATTGTAGCCCTGAGATTTAGGCATCCCTGTCATTGCAAGGTTTGATAATACGCTATGCAGACAGATCAACGATGAATCATTTTTTCTGAACATACTTTTACATAAGAAAGAAAAGAAAAGAGTTGCAGTATTACCTGAAAGCAGCACAAGCAACAGTTACAATAAGGGAACAATAAGCAACTGCACCACAATCACCTCCATTCCTCCACCTCATACTAAACTCCAGTGCATGAAATGAAGAGCAGAGATGTCTGTCAAAGCATTTTTAAACAAAGCAGAACATCTCTTTTGGAATAATATTCTTTGGTCGGATGAAAATGTCTTGGCAATTTGTGATGTTTGGAGAAAAATCTGCAGCTCTGCAGGCGCTATTGGGGCACAGAACAGAGCGGTGTACCGAGATTTATTAGAGAAGAATTGAATTTCAACAGCCAAGAAACTAAAGCCTTGGGAGAAATCTGACATTTCAACAAGACAATTACACAACCATACAGATTCAAGAAGGCATTGCAGGGCCTTGCTGATTTTCTGACCTGAATCCTATTGAAAGTCCATCAGCGAGATCCTCATAACCTTGACAATTTTGTGAAAGGACTGAGTCAAAAATTCAACCACTCTGCAAAATGACTTTTAACCATAAACATTTTAGAGCTGTAATTAGCAACAGCTTTGCTAATACTAATGATACTAGCATTAGTCTGAGTAGTTTTTCCAAGATCCCAACATACACTGTATGGACACCAATTAGGAGTATTGGGACACCTGACTTTTTGTAGTCATATGAGGTTGTCCATCTGAATATTCATGTGGAATATTGAACAGAAATGGAAAAATCAGTGAGGAAAATTAAACCTCATAGTGCAACCAGAAGTTCTCTGGGAAAATCCTTCTGAAAATCCGGAAATTACTGACAAAAAAAAAAATCTGGAAGTTTTTAAAACATTTTAAAGTAAATTGATGGTTTAAATGTTTCCCTTCTCTTGAACTTGGAGACCCAAACTTGTTCCAGCATGACCATGGAGCAGCTCCATGAAGATCTGCTGAACAAGAAATGGATTTGGTGGAAGATCACCAGCTGTCCACCTGCTCTGACCTCAAATTTATTGAACAATAAATGTGAACGCTGACTGCACCCCCGGCGTCCTCACCCTCACCTACATCGGTATCTGACTTTACAACCTTGTGGCTAAAGGAGCACCAAAAAAGTCTAGTGAAACATCTTCCCAAAAAAAAGTGAAGGTTCTTCTATAACTAAATGACTAAATGTGAAATGGAATGTTTAAATGATCCACAAACATTTGTCCATATAAAATATATTAAACATATCTGTCCATAATAGTAAAAAAAAATCTGACTGTACTTTATGTTTTGAGATCAATCATACAGAAGCTCCAGAAAGGCCCAGAAACTGTTGGACGGATTTTTTTATTTTTATTTTTATTTTGTTATTTGACTCTTTTTCTCATCCGTGTCAGTCCTGCCACCAGCATGGCAGAAAGCAGAGCAGAACTGTACGCAAGATAAATCATTAAAAAAAAAAAGTTTAAATCACTTATTAAGCACCAGCATTACACAGAGCTCTAAACTGATGGCCAACACCTGCTTTCATACGCCCATGACCCTTCAGGTCCAGGCAGGTAAACAAATCTCTAACAGGAACTCACAGCACAGGAGTGACCGACATTTCATAACCCAGCAATACGTTCTGAGGTGATGTCGATGCTATTTCCATAAGGACTTGTGTCGTTTTGTGTTTTTTTACATTATTTCTGCCACTTCTTACATTTATATATTTATATATTTACAGTATTTTTTACATGGCGGTGTTTTTGATTTGGAAAAAAATCTGGCTAAAATATGAATAAAAAAAATTACTAATATTTAATAAATATCAATAAATATCATTTATTACATTTCTGTAAAATAAATGTGTCCTGGAAAGAATATTTCCACACAATATCGGAGAAAAAGACAAAGGAGGAAAAGGTTTTATTACAATTATGATGTCATTTCAAAGACGATATTAATGATGTATAAAAATCCGATTAATTAGATTTCCGAAAAATTAAATTTTTCCTCAATGATTCATTGTTTTAACATGCAGTATTTCCCAGGAATTAATTCCTTTTTCAGATGTTGTGCTACACAATTATTTTTTCACCCAGTATTTTTTTTTATTATTATTATTATTCAATATAGAATTCCATGATTTTTTTTATACAGGATTTTTCCAGCAAATCATTTTTTTTTTCTTTTTTTCCTTACTGACAATTAATTTTCTGTTTCTGTGATCATTTTTCTCTGGAGATTCATCAATTTTCATATATTACTTTTTTATTTTATGATTCATATTCATATATTTTCACATTGCACCAATAATTTAACTTTCACATGATTTGATCCCATGTTTATTTCATGTCCATTATATCTTTTGCATTTCACATTGTTTTAGTTCCAATAATGTATTGATTTCCATGTGCTTTTTTTTATTTTACACTTGAGTGTTTGAGTCCCTCACTGAGGAGACTGTTAATTCTAACTTGGGAAAGCCAAATGGAGATCTTTTAAGCGTGTCAACAAACCCGAGCGTAATGGTTTCTTTAGCTCAGCTTTGTGTCCATCTAGAGTGGTGTGACAAGAGGCAGGAAATCGCGTGCGGCACAGTTTGCAGAACGCTCTGGGGCTTTGTGCCCATGTCCACGTGGTACCATTTAGGTGGCGAATGGACGTCAGTGAGACAGATGCCAGTCTCGCCACAGTGCGGTTATTCATGCGTTTGAATTACACCTGTATCCCGAGCGGCCTGTGAGCCACGCAGCTTTATTTGCACAGCTGCTTTATGGTGGAGCGCCGCAGGGTTACATACTGCCCTCGATTGTACGACCTTAATGCTGAACTCATGACCCTTTGCCTCACTACATGCAACAATCCCTTACAGAAAAAGCACACAAACATGGAAATTTACACCTGTGGTTTGCAGACACTTCACACATTAGGGTTTTTTCTTTTCTTTTTTTTTGCACTATAGCACATTTTTATTTAAAAAAAAAAAAAAAAAAAAAAAAAAAAAATCATTATCTAAATAATCTAAAAAAAATCTGAATTCATTCATTCATATATTAGAAATAAATTCTATATTTTTATATATTTTATATATTTTTTGTTTTATTTTATTTTACATTTAAGCTGCATTTAAAAAACAAAATAAATCATGTTTTCTTTATTTTGACACCTGATTTATTTAACTTTTATAATTAATATATTCCACATGTCTATAATGTGATTTTCTTATTATATTCTAAATCATCATTAATTTGTGGACACAATTTTTTTTTCATCATTCATTTATTCATTTTATTTTAATATCTAATTCGTTTTTAGGACCATTTATTTTTTTTCACAATGTTTTCATTGATTTTGACACCTGATTCATTTATTTTTTATAAATATTTATTTTGTATGATTTTATTGTGATTTTCTAATTAAATTCTAAATCATTATTATTTTTGGACACAATTCATTTATTCCTTCTTTTTACCACTAAAGCACTTTTTTTTTTTTCCCCACAATGTTTTATATATTTAATTGATTTTGACACCTGATTAATTTAATTTTATAAGTAATATTTTTCATATGACTTTAATATGATTTTCTACTTAGATTAAAAAGTTTTTGGACAAATTTATTTCATCAATTCATTCATTTCTTTATTTATAAATTTTTTTTGCTTGTTTGTTTGTTACATCTAAGGCACATTTTAGTTTCTTTCTTTTTTACATAAAATATTTCATGTTTTGTTTATTTTGACATCTGATTTATTTATTATTATTATTATTATTATTATTATTATATGTCATATTTTTCATATGATATCAGTTAGATTTTCCAATTACATTCGAAATCATGATTAATTTTGGACACAATTTTTTCACAATTCATAAATTTTTTCACTCAGGATTCCATAAATTTGCATTATCGGAGATTTATTGATTTTTCACATAGATTTTAAAACTTTTACCTTTAACATTTAGGTCATTTTGCAGACGCTCTTATCCAGAGCAAATTACAGTTATCTCATTTATACACCTGAGCAATTCAGGATTAAGTGCCTTGCTGAAGGACCTTCAATGACAGCTTATTATTGGTGGTTGGATTTCAACTCCTGACCTTCTGATCAGTTTCCACTTTGTTCATCCTCATGGCTTCTATAATATCTCAGCTGTTATACAGCATCTCTCTCTCTCTCTCTCTCTCTCTCTCTCTCTCTCTCTCTCTCTCTCACTGTCGGGGTAAACTTGCTCCTGAGGCTCCAGTGACCACTGTTCCCGCCCCTCTTCCCTCCATGGATCTTCCCACTTCATCCAGGTCTGCCTCTGGATAGTGTTATTTTCGATTGGAGTCCACTGTGCAGCTGGGGACGGTTTCTCATCAACGCCTTGGGTGGTTCCATGAAATTCTGGAGTAAGAACGGGAGCTTTGAGGATGGATTTGGACTGTAGTTAATGTCAACAGTCTCGTACACTGACTCAGGACTACAGTTTGCTTCTGATCATCATCACTGCACCTCAACATCGTTTATCGGTAATAAATGGACATTCAGTGCAACCCAGATGAGGATGAGGTTCCCTCTTGAGTCTGGTTTCTCTCAAGGTTTCTTCCTTATGCATCTCAGGGAGTTTTTCCTTCACCACAGTCGACACCAGCGTGTTCATCAGGGACAAACTCACACTTATAAAGAACATCTTATTCATTTTTATCACACATTATCTGTGTAAAGCTGCTCTGAGACAATGTTCATTGTTAAAAGCGGAATCCAAATAAACGTCTTTAGGTTACGAATGTAACCCTAGTTTCCCGAGGGAACGAGATGCTGCGTCGCAACGCTTTGGGGCATTCCCAAAGGGTTCCCGAAGGGAAACATGAATTGAATTGAATTTAATTAAATACAGCCACATTAGAAAGTGATGTACAGATTATTATTTTTTATTTTATTAAAAAAATGTGTTTGTTCAGTAAGGTTTTGCTTACGGTTCTCCCAACTAGGTGGTAATTCATTAGACTAATTTTGGTTTTAGCTTCTCTTCCAAAACATATAACACACACTAAGCTAGTATTCAAACACGTCCTGGGTGCCAATTCACTCAACCAGATGTGTATCGTGTTAACGCTGATATAAGGCTACGGATTTGGGGTATGTAGCTCAGGCTATATGACTTGCTTCAGTGCCAGCTTTAAAGACTGTTCAAATTGTTTGTCACATTCTTGGTGTCGGTCGGAGCGACAGCCAAAGCGTAACCTAACACATAATTCCACGTGTAGGCAAGTTGACAAACCACAAAGCAGCCCCAGACAGAAAATTAGGATGGTGAAAGAGCCAAATTACACTCGCGGAGAAAGAAAAAGCCGTTTCCTGTAGAGCGTGTGTGTGTGTGTGTGTGTGCACTTCTTCATGACAAAAAAAACCCCGAAAAAAATAACAAAATAATCATTCAGATGTGCTTTATCAATTCTATTTCAGGTAAACCTGGATCTGCTTGTAAATATCGCATGTTGTTCTCGACACTTGCGCCCCTAAGTGCCATCCAGTCTTCGCCAAAACAAACAGCGCTAATGAGTAGCAGCGCCTGCCTAAGAGGCCGGACCCGAAGCCTACGTCTGGCCAGAGTGTGCACATTGAGGGGCTGTCAAAAGGCGGGTTAAAAGACTGACTGTTTCTCTCTCTCTCACACACACACACATACACACCACCCCCGTCTGCAGACCCAACCGGTTCCCCACATCACCTCACACGACACGGCAAAGATGACGGGAGGAGGGGGAAGGGCGCATCATGTTCAACAAGCAGATCTTGTATTTGGATATCGACTCTGGGGAGCGAAGGCGTGGAAATAACAAGTGGAGATTTATTGCCTGAGGGGGTTTGTTTGCGTTGAAAGAGGGAGCTGAGTACGCCAGGGGCCAAGGCTCCATTTGCATAATGCATATAAAATGAGATCCATCTTTGCCACACGCATGCCTGAAAACCCTCGTGGGGTTTTTATGAAGAAAGTAGCCAGGCTCCGACAGCGGCGCTCGGATGGCAGGACAGTTAGAGCTATTTAAGAAAGTGTCTGCTGTGATCTGCAAGCTGCCGACGTCAGCGTTTCTGGTATTGATGCTGTCATGTAAAATACTGTATGTACATACATTATAAATGATTTCGCAACCGGCTAATCGTGTGGCAGCAACGCAAGAGCTTCGCTTACTGCTCACATTTCACATTCACAACCAGTGAATGTATGCAACGTTTTGTCAGAACGGTGCAGAAAACAAAAAAGATCCAGCAGTTTGAAGGCTTGCTAATGAGTGAGGTTGGACAAAAACAAGGTCTGACATGGTTCCAGCTGAACCAGAAGGATATGATAACTCCAATAATCACTCTTTACAACCCGGACGAGCTGAGAAGCATATCAAGAGGAACAACATGTCAAACAACAGTAGAAGGCTTTAAAGCTTCAGATGACACAGACTCACCCAAACAGGGCAGTTTGGTAGATCAGACCATCGTCCTGTCCACTTTCATTAAACTCTCAGATGCCAAGACTTATGAAAGAAAAAAGATATTCGCCTCTACATATCTCTGACTCAGCCGTGATTTTTATAAATCATAAACGATGACCTCAATCCCATAAAGAATAAATAAATGAAGCCAGAAAAATAAATATTGTCCCTCTGAATGCCAGGACGCGTCAGGTAAAGCAGGCCCCAGAGACGTGCTGGGGGAGCAGCAGGGAAATTCTTTTTCTTTCTTGCTTTTCGTGGTTTGTGGTGTTTACGACATGCGATTATTACACCCAGAACGCACGTCGATTAAAAAAAGAAAAAAGAAATCCCACCCCTCTTCATGGTTAACCAAAAAAACCAGTGAGGTCATTTCCACCCCACGCCTCAGCAGCTTCCTCTCTTCCTTCTCCCCCTCCCTCTCTCTTTGCCATGCTGTGTTTTTAGTGTCAGGTGGGAAAAGTTCCCACTGGGCACGTTCAGTACAAGTGTGAAAAAGAGGGCCTCAGTTAGCCATTTATTTCGGGCGCTGCTGGTTCAGGGAGTTATTTTTAGCCATGAACGGTTCGATGTTGTGCTGCATTTCTTTGGCAGTGAAGGGAAACACACTGGCCAGCTCTGGACGCCAGCGTGGCTGAGCTTTAGGACAATCTGAAATGTCTATTCAAGAGCTAGTTCTTATTTTTAGGCACGAATCCACTTTTGGTGCAGCATCGTTGTAAATCTTCATTCGTCCCATATACAGGAGTATCGGAAAGACTATAGGTGCATGAATTAATCACGAAATCGAGAGCGTCTTTTAGATTATACGCTGCAGTCGACGGACATGATGATATTTCTGTGTTTCACTGCAGAAGAACATCGTGTTTAACAGCTGGCGACGAGGTAACGGAGGCTTCCTTCGCGTCTCTCCAAACGTAATCCTGTCCAGATGGACAGAAGTGTAAAATACAACTCACGCATATGTCAAGGTTTTAGCAGGTTATGTGTTTTTCTGGAGTGAACGGATTCTCGATCACATGTCTAATGATTCGGTTCGAACTTTTTACCAAGTAATATGAATAATATCATTAGAGTTTACATCAGCAACTGTGGCTTTGCGTTTTTAATCCATTTTCTATACCGAAAGTTCTGACAGAAGCACAAAAGGTTTATATTAATGTCTGTGTACTTGGGTTGAAATGTACACAAAATTCAAGGTTCGCTTCAATTTTAGGACAGTTCGTGGGAAGGAAAGCTATTTTTTTTACTAACGCAGTTAGTAATGATGGTCGGATCTCTACATGAGGTTAAACCCCGAGAACTGCCATGCAACAAAACAATAAACTTTCTTATCAGAGGAGAGGATCTCTTTAACCTGAAGAGAGAAAGCCATTTGTTCCGCTGCACTCTTACCCATCCTTGAGCCCCCTCTTTCCCTCCTGGGAAAATGGCCGGGTCATGGAAAGGTGACTTCGAAGTTCCAGGTATTCGAGCTACTTTACTTAAATACTGTAATAATAAAATGTTAGGAATGTATGAATTTTACCTTTACATGTTTGGTATCATTTTAAAGGTCTCAGTGTGATTGAAAATATGATCTCAGTCCCATTTAAGTAGAACAGACCAAAAATAAAGATCTCAGGTTTGGGGAAGATTCGGTCCGACTGATGTGAGGGTTGTCCCTGAGAAGATCTTTATCAGGTGTTGGTTTTTACCATAGGTGGTATTTGGTTTTAGTTCACCTCATGTCCCGACAAAGGTTTTGCAAAGCTTTTATTACTTTGAATTTACGAGTGTTTATGATGGTTTGGGTATTTAAGGAGATTTGGTGAAACACTCAGGGAAGCATTCTGTAGTCAGAACTTCCCACACAGTCTCTGTGTGTCTCTATCGCCAGGTACAGTGACTCTTTAACAAATCTTTTAGAAACTGAATTGCTTTATTATTTGTTTTTATGCTGATCATGCTGTGTAACTTTCCTCTATTTTTTGTTTTGGATTTGACATTTCTTTATTGATTATTGCCTGGGAAATAAGGTAAAATTCTTTATTAACTTTGATTATGTAGCCTGGTGTTACCACAAATCTATGAGCAGGACGGTACATACAGAAGGCTCATGAACAGATGGAGCATCAAGCACAACGTCTGGGACCTTCTGATTTCTGACCATTACTGACTTAGCAAGTTATAACAAAGTGACTTAATCAACTACTCTTTATGCATGAGCAGCATTGAGTGGCTACTTAAAGTATATTCGTTTACAGTGAGCAGGTATAATTGGCTCTAAGAGACTCCGGGTTCATAATGAACTATTAATTGAAAAGGCGGAATGTTTAGAATAATCGATTGAAATTGAAAAAGAAATACAACCAATAAGGTGATCGGCTAGAAATATTCAAGTTTAATCTTTATTTCAAAATTAGAGTCAGATTCAAATAAAAAAAAATTGAATTCATGTAACAAATTGCAGTCCATTTTAGTGTCTTTTACAGCAGCATACCTTCAACCACGCCAGTTGATTCCAGCGTTAGGTCATTGGGTGCGTCGCCCTTACACAGTTTATTATTAACATTTGTGAACATCACCAGTTTCTTCGTCTTCTTCTTCTTCTTCTTCTTTCGGCTTCTCCCATTAGGGGGCGCCACAGCGGATCATCTGTCTCCATACCCCCCAGTACTCTGCCTCCTACTCACCAACTACCTGCATGTCTTCCCTCACCACAGCCATAAACCTCCTCCTTGGTCTTCCTCTTTTCCTCCTTCCTGGTGTCTCCATCCTCAGCATTCTCCTACTGATATACCCCATGTCCCTCCTCTGCACATGTCCAAACCATCTCAATCTCACCTTGTCTCCAAAACATCCTACATGTGCTGTCGCTCTAATAAACTCATTTCTAATCCTGTCCATCCTCATCACTTCCAACGAACATCTCAACATCTTCAGCTCTGCTACCTCCAGCTCCACCTCCTGTCTGTTACTCAATGCCACTGTCTCTAATCCATACAACATCTCAGGTCTCACCACAGTCCTATAAACTTTCCCTTTTACTCTCACAGATACTCTTCTATCACAAATCACTCCTGCTATCACTCTTCTCCACTCACTTCACCCTGCCTGCACTCTTTTCTTCACTTTTCGTGTGTGTGTGTGTGTGTGTGTGTGCAATACATGCTTTGTGTTCTTCATCCACCACTGCTCCTTACATCTTTGTTATAACTGGTATCATGACACGAACGAGACATTTCTGTAGCTCGTGTTTTTTTTTCCGATGCCGTTTCGAGGTTTGTTTTAGTTTTTAGGCGCGGCGTCGCTTTGCGTAATTGTTCGTCCCATTTCCAAAGTCATGATGTTCACATTCATCATTTGGTGTCAACCATTTTTTTTTTTTTTTCATGGTGAGTTGAGCTGTATTTCAGTCATCAAGCTGTGTAGAACACACACACACACACACACACACACATATGCAGAGATTAAATGTCTCAGTGTAATGTGAAGTGCAGGAGAAGAAGATCTGCAGACGTTCTCGCTCTGAATTGCTGTTCTGTTCAATGGGCTGTGTTGGTAGGAAACAGAGGCAGTACGAGAAGCAGTGAGAGTGGGCAGAGCTCGCGTTATGCGTCTGACAACAATCTGGCACCGTGAGCTCACGGCACGTCTAAGACCCACCGCATTGAGTTTGTTCAGGCTGCGTTTCCTAGGGGGCCGCTCCTAACACCATGGCATCGGCTCCCGGGGAAACGCCCACGTCAGCACCAGTTTTTCCTCTCAAGCTACAAGACATTAAAAGGTGGAAACTCTACTAAAGAGGGGCGTCTGTTGTATTTAGGGTCAGTTGTTCTTTCGCTGGATATTACCAGTGCTCTCCTGAGCAGGAATGCAGCGTGATACATTATCACGTGGAGTATAACGTCCATGCACGACGAGCTCGGGGGGTTACGTTCGACACATATGTTCCTTTACTTTTTCCGTTTTTTTTTTTTTTTCCTCCCATGTCTCTATTTGACTCCGCCGGGTATCGTTTTAACCGATATTTACGCAGACGAGGATTACTCAGGAGAAATTAGCCAAGCTTTTTCTTGGTGGTCCATATGCGTCAGACAATCCGACACCAAATTAATCGCCGTAATTAGACCATCGCTCCCTTTCTGGAGGACACGCGATGAGCGCGCTCGGTATCGGATATCAAAGGAGGACAGAATAACATGGCCGATGACAGATTATGTCCACACATCAACATTTCATCTCACAAATTAGGCCTTTGATTTAATGAAAACACAGCGATGCTTTATAGGGTGTCAGAGGAATCTCACGAAACTACCCAATAAGTCTTCGTTCTGCATCCCATTCTGTAAACGATCCCATCAGTCTTCATTCTGCACACGGCACCTTACAGTGTGGTAATCACTGCTACAGATTTTGGTCTGTTATGCCTCATTACATTTTCTACTTCCTTTTTTTTTGTACATCTTAAAATCATTTGCACAATTTTTTTAATATCAACTCGTCGTATAACAATTTCTCATATCTTCTCTTTTTTCTCATTTTCTCTCATATTTTACTTTACTTTTTACCATTTGTGAGGGTTTAAGTTGTGTTCACGTGTTGCTCTGCATGTGAAAAAGAAAAATCTTGAATCTTAAAACAGAGTGGACTGTTGTGGGGAAGCATCCGGGCGGAGCAGAGTGCTGATTGGTCGAGGCTTAATACTACACTTATCAGTCTTTTTATCAAGACATTTTGCAGGATTGGACAGTTTTTTTTCTTCTTTGATCCGCTTTTCTTTATAGAGCACTTTTAATGCAAGAATCCCTGCTGTACAGTACTTGTGAAAAGTTTGGGAACACCTAGAAATGTATGGCTTTTGAGACACACATGCATGTTCCTTTAGTTTCTAGGCAACACTCGGTAATGTAACAGTGTGTATACTTTGACCAAACAAATCTAGAAATCTCCAGATCTTCCACTTTATATTCATTGAAAAATCCTCCCTTTAAGTCAAGTCAAGTCAAGTTTATTTGTATAGCGCTTTTCACAACAGACATTGTCTCAAAGCAGCTTTACAGAAAACAACAGTGAAGGTGAATGGTGTGCGTTTGTCCCTGATGAGCAGCCGTGGCGACAGTGGCAAGGAAAAACTCCCTTAGATGATATGAGGAAGAAACCTTGAGAGGAACCAGACTCAAAGGGGAACCCATCCTCATATGGGTGACATCAAAAGTTTGGTCATAAATCTTCCTTTAGAATGAAGAACAGCTTTATACGCACTCGGCATCCGGACAGTACCTTCCTCCAATCGTTCAGCTGAAATACTTCGCCGTGCCTCTTGTAAAACTTGTCAAAGATGTTCTTCACTAGTTGGAGATTTCATTGCGATCCAGGTCATCCCAGAGCAGTTCAACAGGATTTAGGTGTGGTGACCGGGGAGGTAGTTCCATGGTAGATATCACTCCATACGACTGTTTGTACAGTGAATCTCTTCCAATGAGCCTCACTCCAGACGGAACTGCATGGTGTTGAAGAATTGAATGGTTGCCATGTTGGTTTAGAAATCCTTTTACTTCCAAGAATGTCTCCAACCTTCACTGCTCCAAATCAGCCCCAAAACATTAAGCTTCCACCTTCCACCAAGTCTTAAATCAGCACCAAAATCCGCCGTGATGCAACACATCCGGCAATTAAAACCGTCCGTGTGGAAACATAACTAAAGTTCCGTTTGGGGTCCTGATGATTTACATCATTTAAAACATTATAATTACTTTAAAACATTTACAAGAATATTTTATCTTGTTGAGTTTGGTTTCACTAATAAAAAATAAACATTTGCATAAAGCGTCAATATTTGTCCGTGTGCATTTTGATTAGAATAATAAAAACGTGAAAAGTATTAAGGTACATTTAAAACGTATGTGTGATTAAGTTGCGGTTAATAAATCATGATTGAATATTTTAATCGATTGACAGTATATTATGACATTATAACATTATGAGTGGTCCAGTGAATAACACTGATGATCTCTTTATCATGGCATCTGTTTGTATTAAATATTAGGCACCAAGTGAACATTTTGTCCACAATGTTGACGTGTTAAAAGCAGGCCACGTCTCATTATCAATGAACTAAGACTCATTGATGCACGTGAGGAGCGAAGGCTGATACGTGTGGTCTGATCCAACACATAAGCTCCGGTAGCTCAAATTGCTGAAGAAGTTCATGCTGTTGATGCTCGACGGGTCACGACTGTTTTGGCAACAAAAGGGGACCAACACAATATTATGCAGGTGGTCATAATGTTATGGCCGATCCTTGTATATATAATATAAATATATATTACCTGTGCTGTACTGAAATCCATTATCACCTTCTTCAGTTACTCAAATATGATTCCTTCACTTACATCCCAGTCAAGCTGAGTCAAAGATCAAAAGGATCACAATGTTCTCTCCAGAAGCGCAGGGGCGACCTCCTGTGGTTCGAACATCTGCTGGAGTAAACATCACGTCATGCTTCTACCGAACTCTTTATATTGTTGTTTATCTTACAAAGATGAAAGCTCGCTGCTCTGTAGGCTGGAGAGAGGTTCAATGTTGAAACACTTTCTGTGAGAAATTCTGCACTTACAAAATCACAAAGCTCCTAAACTTCATCAAACCTCAGATGAGATCAAACATCATGAGAGCAGTTTGTGAAATCAGACCAACGGAAATAGGGAAAGGAAGGAAATTGCGCAAACAAAAATCCGCTGTAACGTGTGGCGCTTTGTTTGCCTCTGCCAGGAGGTTATGATTCTGCTCTCGGTGAGTTTCTCCAACGTGAAACCTAAACCAGTCAGGCGTCTCTAACCTTGTAAGGCAGTGCAGGAAAGGGATGCTGAAAGTCTCTCCTAGTCTCTTCTCTGAGGGCTCAATGTGGGATGGAGATTTAATGGAAGCTCGTCATCGGCTTGAACAAATGTATAACAATAAACAAATGTAAAAAAAATATTAATATTAACCAATAATTAGGGGTAATAATTGTAGAGTCCTGTGTATGCACTGTATTTAGTGTGTGACACAGAAAAAGAGGCAGTGTGTGAGATATGAGAGAGAGAGAGAGAGAGAGAGAGAGAGAGAGAGAGAGAGAGAGAGAGAGAGAGAGAGAGAGAGAGAGAGAGAGAGAGAGAGAGAGAGTCTATATCATACTCGATCACTATATAGATGGCTGTAGCTGCGTTTTAACAGCATTTTTTTCCCTATACCCACAGTCCGCTTGGGGGTGCTAATGCGCCGTAAAGGCTGGTTTTCATCCGCAATTAGACACCAACGAAGAAGACGGAGCTACACACAAACACACAGTCACAGTTACACACACCGGAAGTTGGCTAACAAACTGCTATTGTTTACTTGTTTGTTCAGCGATTATTAAATTATCTGCTATTATTGTAAACTTATATTTTGGTGAGTAAAAAAAAGAATTTGGTTTGGGATTTAACTCGTTAAGAATAGAAACTGTTGCTAACTTGACACAACTCAATAGAAATTCAGTACGTTAGCTGTTAGCTTAGCACTTAATATAAATAAGTGCCCTTCTTTTTTCATTTTTCTTTTATATCCTCTGCATAAATAGATTTTATATAATATATATAATTGCTTATATTTGGGGTGTAGCGGTACGTACCTTGATTTTTTAAATTATTTAATAATTTTTTAAATAATATTTTCAAAAAAATAAAGTAAAATCAATCAAATCAATGCATTGCACAATTTCATTATGGTGATTAAATTGAGAAACTGATAGATTTTGCACATATTATATTGCTTAAATAAATATGAAAACATTTAATTAAATAGTTTTACATTTGTTAGACCCCATATTGGTAATACAGCTTTGTGTATTGTTACACTCCTAAAGAAAAGCCTAAAGCAGCAGACTTTGCGAAAATTAATATTTGTGTCATCCTCAACACTTTCATCCACGCACGTTTTAATTCCAGTAGAGCGCAAAGATCATGGACGCTGCCAGCCGGAAAGACAAACCCAAACAGAAGGAGACGTCTATACGAGGAGACAGAACGAAACAGAAATCAGCTCAGCAGGAGCTCAAGCATAGACAGAGAGCAGAGGTGGGATTATAATTAGATAAACAGTAACCGAGATCTACAGCAGTGTGTAATTACAGCACTTAGTCTTAGATATTCTTTATAGATCTCGTAAGGAAAGTGATTGCAATTTATTATTAATTGGAAATTATTTAATATTATTTATTATTGAAATTATTTCCCTTTTGTTGTCTTTTGGGTAAAAGAGCAGAAAAAACTTGACCTTTGACTTGTAGACGATCGAGATGGTAAGAATCTCGAACCCGTTACACGATATTCCAGAAGCGAATCAGATTTTGAGGAAGTTCGGCGAACGATTATTGAGCAGTTTGTTTATTTTCAGAAGAGACTCGACTGTTTTTCATTGTTAAAACACTGCTCAGAACCTTGCAGCCACCAGGTAACTTCAGCAGACGGTTTCACAGGGTTATACGAGTGCAGGTTTTTTGTGTTGCCTTCATGGAGTAATTCGTTGTACAGCATTTCTGTTTCTCGAAAGCTGAAGTTTCATTTGTTTTTTTGTTTTTTTTCCCCGCGTCCCGTTTCAGATCTACGCCCTGAACAAAGTCATGACGGAAATGGAACAGCAGCAGTTTGAGGCCTTCTGCAAGCAGATGCAGCCGCAACCGGAATAAAGACGTGACGTTTGGAAAAAAAGAAAAAGCGACTGACGTTCTGCAGCGCTACATCATCGTACGGCGAGCGTGATATCACGTGTTTGTTGTTTTTTTTATTTTTATGATTTTCACACATGAGCGTGAACAGAGTGGTGCGGAAAACAAAAAACAACAGGCGGGTAAACGTCTCTTTGATGAGAAAGATCAGAGGAGAATAAAGAGAAGTCTATAGGTGGATGAGCCACCACATGAACCTGAGATTCACCCAAATGTGGTCAGATGAAGATGAGAAAACACGTGGTGATTGGCTGATTGGGGGGAAAAATGCACCAGTGTACAGGTATGATATGAACGATGCGTTCTGCCGATGATGTCGTCACTGGCGGTATTTAAATCAGTGTTATGGGTCACTTATTATTGAAATAATCAGTGTTTAACATGTTATATACACACTACAGCCAAAAGTATTGAGACATTTTTATTATTTTTTTTTTTTGCTTCATCTACAAACAGTTACCACAAAGTTGAAGGCACAGAATTGCCATGAGATTTTTTTTCTACCTTGAACTAGGAGACCCCAAACCTGTTCCAGCATGACAATGCCCCTGTCCAGAAACATCTGCTTTACATGGGTTGAAGTGGAAGATGATCTTACTTTTGGTGCCCCCCAGGCCTCTTCACCTCACCTACATCAGTGCCTGATTTTTCTAACACCCATGTAGCTGGAACGAATCCCGACAAAATCAAGTGGAACATCTTCACAGAAGCTTATTATAAGAGCAAATAGAGACTGAATGTGGAATGAGATGCTCAAAAAGAAGCACATGCCAGTCTTATGGTCGGGTGTCCACAAACTTTTGTCAACATGTTACGTGTTGTTTCTTTTTTTTTAAAGATTTTTTTTAATTCCAGTGTTCCAGTATTTTGTTGTACTGTATTAAAGATTTTCAGAAGTTTACAAAGACTATGAGGAAGATCTCATGGAAAAAGTATTTGCTTTTCACCGATTTACTCCGATGTTATTTTAATATTTTTATGTCAGAAACAGCAGAATACAACTTGCATTGAAATAAAATTTTTGTTAACAATTGCATGAGATTTTACCAGCTGTAGTCGGCTCTTCTTCATAAAGTAGCCGCGGAGCAGTCAGAAGGAAACATCAGCGTATTGGTCTGTCATCAGAGCTTGAACTATCTCAAAAGGTTTTGGCTTCAGCTCTGTTTTCATTGGTTTGCTTTGGTATGACGGACTGCTTCTGATCCCCCCCCCCCCCCGTAGTTTGCACGTCTGGCTAATGTTTTCGGAAACATCTTTTATCAAAAAAGAAATAAAGAAGAAATAAATAAATAAAGAAGAAAGTCTAAGTAAATTAAGAAAAATAAGCATCAATGCAAAATTAGTATAGATGGTAGAGGTGGTTAAAAAAAAAAAAAAACCCTGACCCTGGTGGAGATCATGGGTGGGATGGAGGGAGGCCAGACATGAACAAGAGGAAAAAGAAAGAGGAGGCGATCAAAGATCAAAAGGGTTTTGGCTGAAATATTTTATTCTGAAGGAGCATCTTGTACGCCAAACATTTCACGTCTTGGACTGAGGGTGTGAAAACTTTTGCACTTTCTTATTGATATTAAACTCACACAGGAAACGTGTCGAGTGTGTTTATTTGGTCAGGTTTTCTTTCGTTAGCAGGCAGGAACAAATGCAGCGTATGAGATTTGTTCAGTTTGACTTGTGCGCGCACGTGTGTGTGTGTTAGCAGGAAGTGTGTTATGATAAATGAGTGTGTGTAGAGGTAGAGCTGTTAGTAGATACACACATGCAGCATTAAGAAGAGTATGTTCTCAGTATGTGATTTATGTATACACTTCAAGCTCTATGCTGAGTTGACCTTCACAAAAACGTGTGTGTGTGTGTGTGTGTGCAGATTGCTGAAAGCACAAGCGACTTATAGATCGCTAAACAAGCGACTTGTATAGATCTTGCTAAATAATCTCTAGCTCAGCAGTTCTCATACTTTGTGCAGCCAGGGACCACTAACAACCAGATTATTAAAGATTATTATTATTATTTGTACATCATATCATTCTCGTTTAGAGGTTCGAAGTTCAGGAGCTCAATATTTTACCATATTCTGATTGACCAATTTTTTTTCTGAGTATGTGGATATATTATGGCTCATTTTGCGTAGTTGGTTATTTTATCTGGTGCCTTATTTTCTCTAATCTCTCCAATCTGATCTAATCTTATTTCGTGCCACAGTGAGGAAACGGTACGATGAACTGAAATCGAAATATTGTTCGCAAAAATGGCCAAAAAAAGAGAATTATTGATTCTTGTGCAAGTAATTGAACAGACTGGTTATTTAAAAAAAAAATAAATAAATAAGTGGATTTTCTACATACAGGTTTATACATTTATCGTCGTAATTTTTCAGTAATCGGATTGAAAAGCCTTTGTGTAACGTCTCCGGCGATCCGATTCATTTTCGGATGGGGATTGAAAGGAGTGGTGCGGATCTGATACAATGGAGAAGTAAATGGGAAAAAATTAGCCATGTAGCTTAGTGGTTAATATATTGAAAATACTGATCAGAAGGTCACGAGTTCAAATCCCATGCTGCCATCAGGGGGTCGTATCAGTGTTAGCGTATGATAGGATCCTATTAGCTTTTAGCATAAGATTTACACACTCGCTCCATGGTCCCGGTCCCCACTTTGAGAACCACTGCTCTAGATTATTATTATTATTAGACTATTTGTGGATCTGTGTCTCTCAGGTGTTTGCTTCTAGAAATCTAAGGTGACGGAGCTGCCGGTCACTCTCACTCCAAACCAGCCGTTCCAGTATTTGGTGTCCTTTCCACCGTGCTCGAAAGAGATAAAGCGCAAACCCGGGTTGTAGTCGTAAAAGGTGTGGCTGACCTGTGAAGAGAATGTTCGAAAATACACATTGTACAAGCTGGAAAGTTAAGACTGTACTGTCTGTCATTTATACTACAACTCATGTTACAGGTGCCTTTATTAAATAAGACGACATTTGCATATGAAATATCCATGAACAGAATTAAACACACGATGTGTTGTATAGCGCCAATAACCGATGACTGGTTTATGCGATGAAAACAAGTTACTGTTACAAGTTTTATTCCTCCACAGTTTTTAAATTTTCAATTCACGTTGTACTATTGTCCATTTCTTGCTCCATTAAACGACGTCGCGTAGCACAACGGTTTCCAACTGTTACAGACTCTTCACTGAGGTCATTCATTACTATAGAAACGGTAACACGTTTGAACACATGCATTCACACTGCATTAAGGGGAGTTCAAATCCCAGCACAACAGAATTGCATCTGTTTGGCCCTTGAGCAAGGGCCCTGAACCCTCAAGGGCTCAGATGCATCCGAAAAAAATAAGATAATAAAAGGTGTCTGCTGAATTGCGTAATTGTAAATATTCTCCTTCATCTTGTTCGATTTTTATCTACTGCTTGCCCATTTTTGATGATTGATTATTAGTAGCGTCTGCAGGGATGTGAATTATATTGACACAATGTTCCGCCTCTTTTACTTTTTTATTTTGTGGTCTGAAGTGTTTTGTAACATTATTTTCTACCAGCCATATTTTTTTTTTTTTTTTTTACCAGCCAGATGTTTTTTATGCAAAAGTTATTCAGAAAATATATAAACACAAACACCAGCCGAAGTTCTGTGACGTAAAAAAACAAATAACCATCTAAATTACAACACTATTGTTTGGTTGGAGCAAAAATGCTTTACGGCATGTTGTTTACTGGACCCTTATCTTTCCTAATAAACCGGGATTAGCAGCAGTGGATGTGTTTGTGACTCGTTATTACAATAATTATGTGAGTAATGCATTTTTTTTATGCATGTTGTTGTTGTGTACTGCTTACACACATTCAGCAAATACATTCGTCATACGTTTTCCATTGAAAACCAGTGATCTGAAATCGCTTTTAGAATGAGTCATGGTTACTCTTCTCCCTTTTTATTTACTATATTGCTTAACATTAACCCCTGAGAACAACGGGGTATCGTTCGTGCGGCGCTGATGACTAGGGGGCTTTGGGTTTGTGTGATACCAATAAATAATTGTGTGCAATAATAGTGATGGTTAAATAATTGATAGTCGAGGTATTGAAGGCCACGCATGATATTTGTACAGGGATGTGGGTTTGGATGTGTTACCTGTTTCCACGAGCAGTCGTCCGTGTCCGGGTCGATAGTCACCGTCTCGGGTCTGTATTCCGCCAACACCTCCTGATTCTCATCCAGGAGATGGACGGTGAGCTGGTACATACATCCACAGTCTGTCCGGCTACAGTACCTAAACACACACACACACACACACTCTAAGTGTAAGGCTTTATCTTCCTTATAGCTCTCAGAAAATACTGTATATAAATGTGTATACTGTGTATATACCAGTCCTCTACAGTGACCAGTGGCAGACTGTCCAAGTCATCAGGAGTGTAACCTTCTTCCACAAGATCAATCACCTGTTTCTTAAGGCACAGTCTGAAACAGTGATCGTCCACAAAGTATTACACACACACACACACACACACACACACACACCTTATACATCTGATACATGTTATAAAACCGAACTCTTTCTCACTCAAAGGAAGTGCAGAAGTATTTGGTTACGTCCTCGTTCCCAAATTCGTGTCCGCAGTCTCCGGGCATGTCCTCCACGCACCACTCGTTCCCACCATTCTCCGTCAGCTCCCAGAAGTCCGTCCCATCTGCCACAGAGAGCAAACCATTTCACACGCCGGCTCAATATGTTCAGTTTTACTTCTTAGTGTTCATGTATTTACCATCTCCGTTTGGATTTTTGATGAGATTTCTTGCCATTTTTTTGGATTATGTCACAAGTTCCTGCAACTGGCCTGCAGACAAAACAATGCATAAGTGGAATATGTAAAGAAGCAGTGGGAATCCTTTCCCTAGATAATCTGTACTGTTTATAATGGAGACACAAACACCGTAGACTTCACCATTTCATAGAAGGACAGAGACGAGACACAACATGGACACAAATAATAAAATTAATACCTATACATAACATCAGTAACAGTTTAATCAATATACTCTATAGAATTGATGATACATAGAAATATATATGACTGGAAACAACTGGTTAATGGACTCAGTTTGTTTATTAAATGCATTCACTTTATTTGCGGTGTTCTGGTGTCTTTCTACACTGTATGGACAAAGGTTTGTAGAACATCTGACCATGCCATTAAACTGTTATAATAACTTCTAGTCTTCTGGGAAGATGTTCCACCAGATTTTGTTCAAAGCATTCATTTATAAATATTTATTTATACAAAAGTTAATTTATACATACGTATTTTTACGCATATGTATTTTTTTTCTTTTAGGGAACATGAGGTTTACAGTGTTTAAAAGCAAAAGTCTGAAAAAGTAACTTGTTTGGGAAAGGGTTTATGGTAATGTATTCTAGAAAGTGATATTAACACAAATATATAAATATAAAATGTATTTGTTTTTATTTATTTTAATTTATATATTTATTCCATTGTTTAATTAAAAAAAAATAATAATAATTTATGCAAAATAAAAGTCTCCTGTTAGCAGTCAGACCTCAGCACGTCTCTGTCCTTCACATTATTTTTCTTTCTTTTTTTATGAAAGCCTGTAATGTCAGGAAGGGGGGAAAAAAAAAAAAAAAAAAAAAAAAAAAAAAAGGAGAAAAGGGCTGGGCGTTGCAGGAGTTTGCTGAAGACTGGAATGGAATCTGCCACTCCAGAACCCCTCTGCCTCTCATTTCTTTCATCTGCCTTTCTGGCATGACAACTAATTGCACGTTTATATCAAGAACAGAGAAGAAGAGTGGAACAAATACAGGATACATTTAAAAGAAATGAAAGTAGTGTTCTGGCAGAGCTGCTTACATACAATATCAGCAAAGAATCAATAGAAAAATACATGCGAGGTTCCAGTGTAGGGCAAAAGGTTACAAGTATAAGGTTTTCAATCAATTATAAATAAAATTAAATCTATTTTAAGTGTGAAATGTGATCCAGGGAAATGTGATCCCTCTCTCACATACACACATAGTCTCTCTCATTCCCTATCTCTGTACCTCTCATTCTCTTTTCCCTAAACCCACAGTTCCTTCTCTTTCCATTTTCTCATGCTTTATTCGCATGACAAATAAGTATTCATTTGTACTGCCAAAGCAAACCTACTTTCTCAATCCGTCTGTCTGTCTGTCTGTCTGTCTGTCTGAAAGTTTTCTCACTTCCATGCTGTAGTCAGTACCCAGGACTGATTCTGAGCTCTTTTTGGGCCGGACCTCATTATTTCTGCTCCGCTTTTAAACACGATTACTTTTCAACTGTGAATCAGTTGAGTGTAATGCAGTGTAATGTATAACTAATTACTTCAGAAGCAATAGTTAGGGACCAGAAACAGTCCCTTAAGAGTCACTCTTTAGTGGACACCTTTCTCTTAGCTATTATCAGACCTCAAAAAACTTCACCAAGTCCTGTTACACAGCATGCAGTGATGTCGATCGCCCTGTGGTTGGACTGAAACGAGTCCCAGACTTCTATTTTCAAGATGCTCAGGGATCGGGCCTGGGAAAAAAAAATAAAAAACTTAAAAGGAGGCCGAAATGGTTACACAATGACTCCTTTGTATGGAAAAGTGACCATGGGGAATAAAAGACCATTGTGTGTGTTTGTTTTCCTGTTTAAATCAGTAGCTGTTAACACTTTCTGCATAGAAATTGAAAACCTGAACATAGACATGGATCTGGACCTGGACATGGCAGGACATTAAGTAAATGTGTAACACATACATGGCTGTAACAGATACGCATACCAAAAAAAGATACTCACAGCGAGAAGAAAGCAGATGAAAAGTCTTCTTACACACTGACTCAGCAACTGTCCTCAAGTGTGTCTGTTTGTCTAAGCTCACACACACACAGCAGGCTCTACCGGATGGAAACACAACGTCATGTGACCTGTTTCTCCTCCCTATCCTCTCTCTCTCTCTCTCTCTCTCTCTCTCTCTCTCTCTCTCTCTCTCTCTCTCTCTCTGTGTGTTCGTGTAGTTGACACATCACAAATAATTCCTACCTCAGCATTAATAGTGTTCATTAAACAGCAGGAGGACATACAGAAGGAAAAGCTGAAGCAAGGAATAAAGGAAATCAATGGCAATGCTCTGCTCTGCTCTACAGCATTATTAAGAGTCCTTGCTTCCTTTTCCACTTCCTCAAATCATAGAGCAGCCATGAGATTCAAATGCATAAGGCAGAAGTCATTTATGTAGGCAGAAGAAAAGAAGAAAAGACATTTTTCCATATCCGTGTTGTTTGTGATCATTCAAGGTTGAAAACAGCAGCAGTTGCTGCTACAAACCTGCATTTTTAAATCTTCCTTCAACACCAGATCTTCTTTTTCCTGTCAAGTCAAGTTTATTTCTATAGCGCTTTACACAACAGACATTGTCTCAAAGCAGCTTTACAGAATTTAACAGTGAAGGTGAACGGTGTGTGTTTCTCCCTGATGAGCAGCCGTGGCGACTGTGGCAAGAAAAAACTCCCTTAGATGTTATGAGGAAGAAACCTTGAGAGGAACCAGACTCAAAAGCAGAACATCATCTTTATTTGGTTGACATCAAGATTGTGATTATAGTCTTTAAACACTACAGAACACTGGGGAGAGAGAACTAATATTAAACTTATATAAAAGGAATAAAACACTTCAGAGTGGTAACAGTTTGCATCATACACTAAATGCATTATAGGACAAAAGTAATTGCACCCCTGATCATCACATCCATATGTGGTAATTACACAGATTGTTGCCACGAGGTTAAAAGCACTCGGTTGCATTGAATTTTGAATTGAATGTGCATCTTCATAACCGAGGCCAGTGCGATTCGCATCTCGATGCATAGCCAACGATAATATACAATAACGATACATACGAAGCAGCTACTGATGCGATGCGACACGATTCAGTTCAACACAATGTACGATGCAATTTACGATGCAATTTTAAAAATATGACGCTAAGCTATTCAGTATGGTGCTGATCCACTTTCATTTCTTTGATTGAGACACACAGCTAATCATCAATTTACTTAAGTGACTTCTAACGCATGGCCCCTTCACAAACACGCCTTTGTAGTGTAAAACAAAAGATTAAATAAAATCCAGATGTTTTTTTCCTGCTGTGTGTGCAGGAAGTTACAGCTCTACCTCTGCCATGTTAATCTGAATTCTATGTGGCTCTCAGGACACGCCTCGGTCTCCGTAGTGTTGTGATAAGTCATATTCACAAACAATCTACATTATTAATTAATGGTTACTTTCTAAATAATAAAAGTATAATGCATTTAATAATATTCATTCATTCATTCATTTTCTCCCGCTTATCCGTAATTCGGGTCGCGGGGGCAGCAGTCTAAGCAGCCCTTCGACTGCTGCCCAATCCTCACAGCACCGTCCCTTACGGTGCCTCCTGCAGGTGGTGAGCCCACGGGAAGCATTTAATAATAATTATTTGTAAATAAATTGTTTTTCACAGATACAAATATGTAAAAAAAAAAACGATGCACCGTGATACAAATGCCAACTTGCATCCGATGTGCACTTTTTTAAAATCGATGCATCACATTGTTACCTCTAATGCCGGTGCACAGATGCGTCCCTAGCAGTTAGAGTTTCACTTACTGGAACTTTGAGGCCCAAACACTTTTCCTGCCAAAACAAGTTCCAGGAGTTCATGGTGTGTTAAGATTAGAGTGGAAAAACTCAAATGTCCCGCACAGAGCCCTGACCTCCTCAACTCTCTCTGAATACCTTTGGGATCAACTCACTACAGATCTTCTTACCCAACATCAGTGCCTGGTCTCAAGAACGTGACCAACCTAAATAAACACAACTATCTAGTGGTAAATCCAGAAAATCTAAGAGTAAGCTTGTAACATAAAATAACAAAACAGTTAAACTGGTCCAGTTACTTTGGCATGCCGTGATGCTGCTCATCATGGAGTTCGTGAAACACGGTCTTGACCACTTTTTTCTTTTTTAAAGAGGATCAGGGATCAGGCCTGGAAATGGTTACACACTACAGTGACTCATTTATATGGAAATGTGATCATGGAAAATAAAACAGCATTGTGTGTCATTATCTTCCTGTTTAAGTGCTGCATGGTTTAATTTTAAACCCGGTCATAGACATTGACATGAACAGGAACATGGACACAAAAAGGGCAGGACATTACATAAATGTATAACACATGCACATTTGAATTATGTAAAGCTAAAGCAAAGTAAAAGGAGACCTGGACTAAGATGCTCAACATGGTCATATAGGTGTGATAGGTAGGGGTCTGCATAGACAGTAGATCTGTAGATCTGCATCATTGAAAGCAACCACCCAACACATTACTGAGACCCCACTACCTGCCTTTAAGAACAGTATCTTCACCACTGCCAGACAACATCATCAGGCATACCTGATAATGAACGTGAATTACATTACCAGGATAATTTCACTTTAGAAATATTGCTAAAATCAGAAATATGTTGTCGTTACAGGAGGCAGAAAAACTAGTTAGTGCATTTGTTACATCTAGATTAGACTACTGTAATGATTTACTCTCTGGGTGTTGGAGTAAAGTGCATAAATAAGCTTCAGTTAGTTCAGAATTCAGCAGCAAGAGTCCTCACTAGATCTAGAAAATATGAACACATCAGCCCTGTTTTCATGTATTCACTGCTCCCAATTACATCTCACACTGATTATAAAATACTAATACTAACATGTAAATCACTTAACAGTCATTCGGTGAATGGACGTTCGGTGTCACCCAGATGAGGATGAGGTTCCCTTATCTGTCTGGTTCCTCTCAAGGTTTCCTCCGTATGCCATTTCAGGGAGTTTTTCCTTGCCACAGTCGGCACCAGCTCACTCATTAGGGACAAACTGACAATTATAGAGAACATCTTATTCTTTTATTACTGCATTGTCTAAATAAGGCTGCTTCAGAAGAATTTCTAAAAGCACAATACAAAATATAAAACCTCACAGTCACTGTTCAACCTCCTTCCATCCAGCTAGAGTTACAGGAACATTTACACTAGATCCCGCAGGATCAGGGCTACATTTTTCCAACAACCGTCACTACACCGTTAGGACACTGATGTCTCACTGATGCTTTCCTGATTTTACTGCTAGTAATCATTATGCAGTTCAGTATCATCTCTGTATAGTGTAGAATTGTATATAACTGTAAACTGAAAATGATCTGTACACAATCATACCTTGTACAAACAATGGACATATCTCATATTGTAAATTTATGTATATCACATATTTCTGCACATATTTTATGCCTTACACACACATCTTGCACCTATATATGATATTATATGATTGTATATATAATGTTTTTTGTTTTTTGTGTGTGTGTGTGTGTGTACTTAACATATATTCACTGCCCAGATCTTTATATTTATTAGTTATAAATATATATCTACATGTTATATATTGATATGTTATTTTTATATGTCACTTCTGGTAGATCTTTAACTCCATCCATCCATCCATCCATCCCAGTAGTACATTATATTTTAAGACGCATCGTCTGCGCAGACACTTGTGCCGTATGGATGCGCTCGAACGCGCCCACCGAAGACGAGGCCTCGAGGGTGGGGGTGTTTGTGGGATTTTTTTTTTTTTTTTAAGGTTGTATTAGAGCCGCTTCAGAGATCCGTCATCATCATCATCATCAGACCTGTAATTTCACGTTAAAACTGGGACTTTTACACTCGTCTCCCTGCAGATCCGATCCGTGTCGTCGCTCGGGTTGTTGTTCTGAGAGGTACAAACACCAACTTCATTGATAAGATATTGAACTTTTACTGCACGGTAACTCCGGGAGCAGTCGGACGGCTAGTATGAGTTTATCATGCTAGCTAGCTCTCTCGCTCACACAATCACCTGACGTTTTGTTTGATCGCCTATTTATTTTATTACACCGTGTCAACAAAAAATAACAACAACAGACATCAAACAACAACAACATTTACACACAACCCGTCATCTGCTACATCATTAACCCGACCATCAGCTAGTGTTCGTCCGGCATGAGCAGCTGGAGAAAGTTGACAAATCAGGATTGGAATTATTTAGTAAAAAAAAACCGACTTACAGGTACACAAATATGCACGTGTTTACACGCATTAATGACCTTGTTATATCAACCAAACCCTTTGTGATACAGCGACACACGTTAGCGATCATCACTGAACTGACGTGTCTCTGACTAGTTCGCCGAAATCTTCACAGGTTTTGCAACATTTAAGGATTTTGACACTTAAATGCATTAAAATAAACCAGTTTCTAACATAAAAAAAAAAAAAAACCACGTTTGAACCGAATCGTGTATTTCTCACTCATAGGAAATGGACAACTCCGAGGTGAAGGCATCAACCTTCGAGAACATCTCGCAGGTACGATTTATATCTCTGTTACATATCAATAGTTTGTAATATCTATCCAAGTATAGATATATAATAGCGACAGGTGATGTTTATGGTGTAATACGTTTATAATCATTGCCTTTACGCTGCCTAGCAACCAACTTTGCTAGCTTGCTAGCCGTGTTTGTACTGACTAGCACGATGCTTGTGTGTCTAAAAATGAAGTTTGGACGTCTTAAATGGAAAGCTAGTCGAGAACGATCTCTGTGTATAAACACATGTTGTGCTTTTTAATGAATAAAGTTAAAAAGAATTCGCGATAATAGTTTTAGCACGTTAAGCTAGCATGCTAGTCAGGTTTGACTGGACCTAGCTTGACATTTTCCTCACAGCGAAGTGTCACGACTTGCACAACTTTCACGAGATGTGTACATTTAGGTAGCGTTATTGCATAATTATATGGATTTATATATATTTTAAGTTAACCGGAGTGCTAATTGATAGCATAACACAAGAACACCCGTTGTTGTTTGACTAGCCAGCTAGCGGTACTTTGTTTTTCTTCTTCTTCTTTTTATTTGTGATTTGACATGTAAAATCTGATCCAAAGTCGTTGTTTTGTTTTTATAAAACACTTTCCGAACGAGTGCAATTTGTTTATATATAAATATGAAATAATGCTAGGTAGGTCGTGTATGCTAACTTCAGCACTGGTCGGTTTTTAGTGAGAACTAGCATCATTTGGCGGATTCGATTTATAAAGCGTATTTAGACAGATATATATTTACACCGGTTTGTAGTTTTTAAAAGACATAAGTAGTAATAATTTGGTGTGGTCATTTTAAGTCTGGATCCCTGCTTTGCTAATGTGACAGGTGGTGTGTATAATATTATCGCCATTATTCATCTCGTTTGTTTTGGTCCGAGTGGACATCAATGTGCATGGTTTCTGTGAGTGATAGTGTTTGGTGATGATGTGATTGTGATGTTAAACCTTTTCCGAGTGTATGATGATTTTTTTGGAGAAAGAAGAGGCGTGTGTGTGTGTGTGTGTGGGGGGGGGGGGGGGGGGGGAGAGTTGTCGATAATCCCGTCAGGTCGCTGCTTCCTCTGGTGGTGAAATCTCGCGAGATTTTGTATGCGCGACGGTGGGGGGTGTATAGGATTGGTCAGGGTGGTTTTAAAGCAGCAGAGTGTGGATGGATTATAGATGGATGGATAAATAAATGGACAGATTGATAAATGGAGGGGTAAATAGTAATTTACATGGATGGATAAATAGGTGGATATATAAATGGATGGATGAATTGATAAACAAATGGATAAACGGATACAAAGAAATTGCATGAGTGGATAAACACACATTTACATGGATGGTTAAATACATGGGTAGATTAACAGATAAATAGATGGATACATAAAAATTTTGCATTAATGGATGGATCGATTGATAGATAGGTGAATGATATGGATGGAAAATAGATAACTGGGTGGAACGATAAATAGATGGATATACAAAGGGATGTATGGTAAATTGATGGATAGTTATGGACAAATGAATAGATTGATGCATAGATGGATGGATGGATAGATTGGTAGATACATACATACATTATTTTCCTAGCATAGTACAGGTACACAGCAACAAAATACAGTGTAGCATCTTCCAGAAGTGCAAATATTTGCTTTGTGTAAAAGGACAAGTTCAGATAAATATGTAAATATTTGTACAACAGATGTTCGTTGGGAGTGATGACGATGGAAAGCATTAGAAATGAGTTTATTAGAGGGACAGTGCATGTAGGACGTTTTGGAGACAAGGTGAGATTTAGATGGTTTGGACATGTGCAGAGGAGGGACATGGGGTATATCAGTAGGAGAATGCTGAGGATGGAGCAACCAGGAAGGAGGAAAAGAGGAAGACCAAGAAGGAGGTTTATGGATGTGGTGAGGGAAGACATGCAGGTGGTTGGTGTGAAAGAGGCAGATGTAGAGGACAGGGGGGTATGGAGACGGATGATCCACTGTGGCGCCCCCTAATGGAATAAGCTGAAAAGTACAACTGTGCAAAAGTTACAGTGTATATACAGATGAAGATATTTATTTCTGTAGAAAAATAAATAAAACTTTAGAACTTTCTGCTATTCATAATTATCATTTGTTCTTGTCACATTGATCACTGATATTAATTGTGTTTATGATATTTATCTGACTGATCTGTCTTGATTGTAGGGTTACGGTCCAACGTACAAAAGGAAAAGGACAGTGGAAGATTTCAACAAGTTTTGCACGTTCGTCCTGGCCTACGCTGGTTATATTCCATATCCACAGGAGGTTAGTTGAGTGAGTGAGTGAGTGAGTGAGTGAGTGAGTGAGTGAGTGAGTGAGTGAGTGAGTGAGTGAGTGAGTGAGTGTGTGTGTGTGAGAGAGAGAGAGAGAGACACAGACAGACACAGACAGACACAGACAGACACAGACAGACACAGACAGACACAGACAGACACAGACAGACAGACAGAAGTCTTTCACCTATTGTTTATGGTGTACTATGAACAATTTCTTTCACAAACAGGCGACAAACTTCATTCTATGCAAATTTGGTACCAAACGGGAGCAAATGATTGGCTCAAACGGTTCCGCCGACCAATTTTATTTTCCTATACGTTCTTAGTTTAAAAGTGTCGCTTCACCTTCCTTTCATATATGAGTTCAGTAAACGAGTATAGAAGCATGATGAAATAGAAAGCTTGGAAGTCGAAGAGATCGTAGTCCCTTTTGGTGAAAGTTTTCACGCCGATTAATGCACACAAATTTTTGGTTCGTTTCTCATCTTTAGAAGCAGCATATTGTGATGTGAGGTTTCGCTTGCAAAAGTAAACGTTAGATCGAGCGCGGTTCCTCAATTACTCATTATTTATTCGAGGAGGTCAAGCACAAAGATTGTGATTACATTTACATTACATTTGCATTTGCGGCATTTATCAGACGCCCTTATCCTCTGGACGTACAAAAGTGCTTTGAGTCTCTAGTAATGAATAAATCTACACTGATATGTCAGATTACAAACTTAATATAAATATAACTTGAATTCTACAAACTTGGAAAGTGCTTATTTAAGTGTTTCAGGAAGAGGTAGGTCTTCAGTCGTCGCTTGAAGATAGTCAGGGACTCTGCTGTACGAACATCTAGGGGAAGTTCATTCCACCACCTCGGTGCCAGAACAGAGAAGAGCCTTGAAGTGTACCTACCTCTCATTCTGAGAGAAGGTGGTACCAGTCGAGCAGTGCTGGAGAATCTCAGACAGCCTGGTGCAGTGCGAGATGTGATGAGGTCACTGAGGTAAGATGGCACTGGTCCATTTTTGGCCTTGTAGGCAAACATCAGTGTTTTGAATCTGATATGTGCAGCTACTGGAAGCCAGTGAAGGGAGCGCAGCAGTGGGGTGGTGTGGGAGAACTTTTGGGCAGATTGAACACAAATCGTGCAGCTGCGTTTTGGATCATTTGCAGTGGACGAATAGCGTTTAGGGGAAGACCTGCCAGCAGAGAGTTAGCAGTAGTCAAGTCTTGAAATGACAAGAGACTGAAAAAGCACCTGGACAGCCTGTGTGGCAGAAATGGTCGAATCCTTCTGATGTTGTAGAGAAGAAATCGACAAGAACATTGGGATTGATAAAACCAGACAATTCCTCAACTTCCATTTTGAATCCAGAATATAAACCAACGAACATCGGGATTGATAAAGAAAAGTAGCTATATAAAAGTACTATAATAAGTAGGTTATAGAATATAAATGTACACGTTAGAACGTATGTTATACGTATGTTACATGTTCTAAAACCCCACCCCCCTTCAACCCAGTTCCCAGAGCCATAACGCGTCATAACCATCAAATGAACAAAACTGCATGCTCATGTCACACACACAGTATCACATGGCCTTTTTTGTTTGTTTAATTATTAAATTATTTAAAATATTAATCAGAGATGGCGCTCATCCGATACCCCAGGATCAATAACCGGGTCGATACCTGCCCCGATTTAATATGATCATGGAACAAATAGGAACGATAGGATTTGGAGCTGAAAATGTATTTTATTATATACAGATATACTTTTATTTTATGAGTTTTTAGTTTTATGTTTGTTATATATTTTTAACCTATGATTTTATGTAAGATTTCATCTGTATTTTTCTGCACAAGTCATATATTATATTATATTATTGACTGAAATAAAACACACACATATATATATATATATATATATATATATATATATATATATATATATATATATATATATATATATATATATATATATATATATATATATATATATATATATATGGATGGTTATTTAGAAGAAGAAGAAAGAGAGAATCTCCTCCTTTGTTGTTGCAGGAGGCGCCGCTCAGGAGCAGCTCGAGTCCTCCTAACAGCACGGGTAGCACAGCAGACAGCGACGGCCTTCCTTCTTCTGATCAACCTGCGCACAAAAAACGCAAGAGCTTCGGAGGCTTCAAGAGGCCCTCCAATGACGAGCCCGAGCTTCACAAGCGACCCAAATCTACGGGCTTTCTCCTCGAGGGGCGCAAGAAAACCGATAAAATGAAGAAGAAGAAAAAGAAGCCGACAGAGAACAGCAAGTCTGACGATTCCGGATCGTTCCTGTCGTTTCCCTCCGGTACCAGAGCGGAGATTTCAGCTTTCGGTCGGACTGTCAAGGAGGAGCCGGAGGATTACATTAGCATCTCTACACCTTCTCTGTACACTGAGCTCTCTGCTCACCCTGGTACCAGCTCTCCACTCACCACCAGGTCTTCGCTCGGTTCTGATTCTCATGGTGCCAGATCTCCGCTCGGCTCTGGTTCTCACGGTGCCAGATCTCCGCACAGTTTCTTTTCTCATGGCACCAGATCTCCACTCGGTTCCGGGTCTTATGGTGTCGGATCTCCGCTCAATCCTGGTTCGCATGGCACCAGATCTCCGCTCGGTCCTGGGTCTCACGGTGTCAAATCTCCGCACAGTTCCGGTTCTCACGGCGCCAGATCTCCGCACAGTTCCGGTTCTCACAGCGCCAGATCTCCGCACAGTTCCGGTTCTCACAGCGCCAGATCTCCGCACAGTTCCGGTTCTCACAGCGCCAGATCTCCGCACAGTTCCGGTTCTCACGGCGCCAGATCTCCGCACAGTTCCGGTTCTCACGGCGCCAGATCTCCGCACAGTTCCGGTTCTCACGGCGCCAGATCTCCGCACAGTTCCGGTTCTCACGGCGCCAGATCTCCACACAGTTCCTTTTCTCATGGCGCCAGATCTCCGCTCGCTTCCGGTTCCTATGGCGCCAGATCTCCGGTCAGTTCCGGTTCTCACGGTGCCAAATCTCCACACGATTCCGGTTCTCAACGTGTCAGCTATCCGCTTGTAGGCTGCAAAAAGGAACCGGAAAGCGAGCAGCTGTGTTGGGATTCCTCGGCCAGCTCGGAAACAGAGTCCAGAAGCGAGAGCAGGGAGAGGCTGGCCATGCCTGAGGGAGAAGCCCTGGTCTTGAAGATGGAGGGATTTCCCGGCACTAGAACGGTGATACGCCAGGGCAAGCAGGTGGTGTTCCGCGACGAAGACGGATCCGCAGACGACGAGGACATCATGGTCGATTCAGGCAAGTTTACAGACATAAGGGTTTCGAACTTTTCGCGATTGCCTTAACACACATTTATAAACAAATTTTTACAAAATGAACTAAATTAATTATAAAATATAAAAAATAAAATAAAAAATGTAGCTGCTAATGCTAGGTGATGTAACAATTTAACATTGAATATAGTAATACATCTTTCCCCAATTTTATTATTATTATATTTTTTAGTAGTATTTTTTTTAATTTATAAATTTTCTTATATTAATAGAATATTTTATATTCTTTTTTTCAGCCATAGTATTTTAAATTTTTTTTTATTTTTCGGATAACATTTGTAACTCAGTGATGTCATAACATGTCGTGTTTCGATCACAGACGACGACTCGTGGGACCTGGTGACTTGTTTCTGCATGAAGCCGTTCGCCGGCAGGGCGATGATCGAGTGCAACCAGTGCAACACCTGGATCCACCTGTCCTGCGCCAAAATCCGTAAGTCCAACGTCCCGGAGACGTACACCTGCCAGCAGTGCAAAGACTCCAAATTTGACATCCGACGCTCGAACCGCTCGCGCATGGGCTCTCGAAAGCACCTTCTAGACTGACGCCGTTCCCGCCTCTCTCTCCCGAGTACAGACCCTGACCCAGAGTACAGAAGAGGAAGGGCGTCTACCCCCCCCCCTCCCCCCAATACAAAAACCTTTTATAAATCGTTCAACTTCCAAATTTTTGTTTTGTTTTTCTTTTGGCGTAAGGCAATCATACCCTTTAGGTGATGCATTAAAGAGAAAAGATTCTACAGATGATTCAAAACGGAACCGTGCACGAGACGCTACAATGACGGATTGCACTTTTTCCTTCACTTTTTTCTTACTTTTTCAAAAAAGGGAGCGTTTTGTAACCATACTTTTTTTTTTTTTTTTTTTTTTTTTTTAAGCTATGTCGCTATTCGTTCGGAGTGTTACGTTCCACTTATTGTTTCCTCATGGAACTTTCTGGAATCCCTGAAATATTTAAAGAACATTAGAGGCACTATAGGGGTTATAGTGACTACGAATTTAATCCTTAAACGAATAATCAACATGGAGAAAGTTTTTTCTTCCCTCACTGTCATTTAGTGCAGTCCTTCAGGGTTATTGAGTGGCAAAGCTTCCCAAGTGGGTAAAAGACAAGACATCACATCCAGAGACGTCCCGAGTGAATTTCGTCAACTGCCATGTCGAGGGTTTTTAAATACCGTCTGTGTATTTTTTTATTTTTAAATTTTTGTTTAAACGAGTGATATTTGTAACATTTCATCGTGACACTTAGATTTATTTGCCCAGATGCAAAAAGACTTTATATTTTATTTGTGTGCGTCACCCGTTAAGATTTCAGACTGCAGCTTTGTTGGTCTTATACGGCCCCGACGACGGACCTGGAAACCAGCAAACCGGGTTGAAGACTTTTTCACGTCGGATCGCACTTCCCCCGAACTCACGACAACGCAACTATTTAAAACACTGTAGCAAGACGTTTTTTTTATTGCACTATGCCAATGTTCCTGTGGCATTTTTAAGAGTAATTGTTTTCCACCGTCTGTCTTTTAAAATAATGCCCCTCCGCCGTGCTATAAACGACCCTTTCTTAACCTACGTTAGCTTTAACAGCAGGCCATCGCCATGGTAACGGTCTTTATTTTTTTTTTCCTTCTTCGAACCACTCTATGAAAGCTTTAAGGCCCACTGTCCTGCTCAGCATGTTCATTGTTTGGTTTTACTCGTTTATAAACGTATAAACAGGCTGCATTTACATGCTCATAGCACTGCAGTATTTATTTATCGATACGATAAATCCACAATTTATCGCTAGTTACAAAGCCTTTTATGCTATATTTTATTATTATTATTTATTTTTTTTTTTTTTTAACTTCCCTGAACGTTTTCCCAATGCTGAGACTTCCTGGTCCAATCAGTGAAGACTTGAAGTGTTTACGATAAACGATTAGCAAGAAATTTTCGCCGTTTTTTTTGAGATTTAGGATTTGTCATGCTACCGGTTATAGAATAACCACATTTTATATTCTTCACTTCTCAGCCTTTGTTTATTTTTTCTTGAAGTTTGCCAACGAACATTTTCCCACTCGGTGCTCTCGCGCTCTGAAAACGCGTATCCACGATCGTCTCTTCATACCCAAGACACGTCTGTCAGTCATACGGTAAATATTTGGCGTAGCAAAATTCTCCCAGGAGAACGTTTCCAGTGGCTCACGTGCAGCCTTTCACTTTTAATACGCTTTCAGTGCATCTCCCAGATCTGTTTTTTTTTTTTTGTTTGTTTGTTTGTTTGTTTTTGTACAATCAGTACTTTCTGTTTGTATATAATATCGGCAGTGGTTCACGATGGGCCTCACGTTTCAGTTCAAATGAGAATCTGAGGAATTTTTGGGAACGTTGGGATCGCACTGCGGTAGGCTCGGAGACGGGAACGCTGGGCGGAGAGAAAGAGAGGACGACGGAGAAAGAGAATGAATGTTTCTGTGAAACTGATGTAAATAAAGATTTAATGAGAGTTTAATGGTGACCAGTGTGTGATGTGGTAACTATTTTTTTTACAATTATTTTAGATTAAAAAAAAGGTTTAATATCCAGTGGTGTACATTTCTGATACGTTTGAGTAGTTGTTTTTTTTTTTATCCTAAGGATTTGGATTTTATTACGTAGTTTAAAAACAGTGTAGTTTTACTTGAGTAAATTTTTAGTCCTGTATCTGTATTTTTACTGCAATATTTTCCCCTCAACATTTTATGTTTTTTTCCCCCCTGTTATTGGTGATTGGCTAAGAATGATTGATTCCTATCCAATCAAATCACGCGTTAAAATCAAGCTTCAAGTTTACTTTAACCATAGAGGAGGAGGAGGAAAGTGGTGGATGCTTCAACATACAACAGCTCAAATACAGCACTTCAGCATCCTTGGTCACACCTAAAGGAGCTTTTCTGCAGTGAAGGTGAAGAACAGCATGTGTGGTATTATGTCATGTCATCTCTGCCCTTCAGCATTCAAGAGTTCTTCCTCGAAGTTTACGGAAAGAAACAGGTAAGTTTTGAATATCTGCTTAGTATCACATGTTAAATGGTAATTAAACTCACAGGCAGGGCGTAAATGTGACCTTCACGTTCACTTAGAGGTTTTGTGAGCCAATGTGAATTGGGGATGAAACGAATGTTTGGCGAACACGTTTTTGATGACGACAAATATCATCCAGCTTGAGTGAGACGCACGTCTGCAGGTTTTAAACGTCCGAGGCATTAAGAGTGTATTGAATTAAATTTTGAATGGGGTGGTCAATATTATATATATTTTTTATTGTTTTTTTCTTTTTTTTAATCCGAAAACTAATTTCGTTTTAGAAATAAAACAAAACTTTTTAAAGGAAATGTCCATAATGGTAATTAAAATCGGGGTGGGATTATCATTTATTTTTTATTATATAAAAGTTGTTTTGATTGGTAGTAGTTCATTCTTCTTCTTTTTGTACATTCTTTTATTTTTTTTTTTATTGCAAAACGTGTTTTTTTCGCATTTGTTTGATATCCATGTGAGCAGAGTATTTTTTGTGAAATGAATGGAAAAAATCAAGATGTTTGCTTGATAAGGTAAGATTTGGTTAATAAAGGTGCCAATATTAGTGAAGGGACTGTAGTTTGATATGAACTTGGCTAAATGATGATAAACTAGTTTGTGTTTGGGCATCGATCTGACTCTTCATACTTTCCCCTCATAAAAGTGCAAAAAATAAAAACATTAATGAAACCATTATTGGGCTCAGATTAGTTTCACTCGTTACAAAGGGTTTTATCCAGTTTTACTCGAGCACCAAAACAGGACTATTCACACATTTATACGGTTAAAAATAATAAATACAGAGTTCACGTGATCGCAATAGACATCGATCTAGGCCAGGGTTGAAAAGGAAAATCGAGTTATACTAATTATAAGGGTTAATAAAGTTAAGGGTTGCTTAATAATCGTTGATCTACATTTAAACCTGGATAATGATGACATACAGGAAAGGGAGGGAAGAAACAAACAAACATAAAATGTTTCACACCAATGGACAAACCACTGAAAAATAAAATAAATAAATAAAAACATCCAATTGTGCAATTTAATATATTTACTCCCCAAATCGGATTTCGTTTTCAGGTTGTTTACATTTTATTACATTATACCTGGATATTCTGACCCATACATATGCGTCTTTAAGATGTCTTTGATTGACATAGAAAAAACACTGGCATGTCTACAGACATTTTCCCCAGAATGCTCTTGCAGCCTGGTAGCAACCGTTTGACCGCCAGGTCACGAGCGTGTGGTTTTGATAACGATGTATTCTTCATGTTCTATTATAGTATATGACTTTCTTTCTCTTAAGATACGGTACAGTAAAGGGTTTTAGGTAGGTGTGGAAAGATAAAGGTGTGAAGTAAAAATAAGTATTAATTTATAGTTCTCAATTAGCAAAATAAAAAGGAAACAGAAGAAAAATCCAAATCAGTATTTGGTGTGACGTCAGTTTGGCTTTTAATTCTTACCTTTTCACACTTTGATTATTTGTACAGTCAGGGATCTTTGTGGAATAAGACTTGGGTGTATGATTAACGAATTATACTCAAGCAGATGCTATTGGTCAATGTCATGTTTCGTATGTTAAAAAACGTCAGTGCATTTGGTACCTGGGCCTTCAGGGATGACGTACCCGAATTAATCCACCTCTTAATACCACCACGATCACGTCGTGATTATAGAAACCATCAATACTAAACAAAAACGCAGTGTAACAACTCGTGGCATTACAGAAAGACATTTCACATATGGAGGTGAAAAACCATTTTACTAAAGCAAGAAACCCAGTTAAGACTCCAAACCTCTACACTACAACCACAACTGTGCACCTACAACATCTGGAGTAGTTCAGAATTAATATTCGTCCAATAATATGACAAAAACATACAAATTGTAATAGAATCCCACCCACCAGAGATGCATAGTCATTATTCACAGGTCTGGAAGTGGAGAACAAACCCTTTCCAGGGCTGAAACACGCTAGCTAGCTTCAGGATTGGCCGACCTCCTCACAATGTCTCGCTTTTCTTTAAAATGTATTTTTACATTTATGCAGAGCATAAATGCATAAATATGCAGAGCATATTTACGTGTGCAGAGCTACACACGTGTTTTGCCAGTCGAACTCGGCTGTAACTCAGACCAAACAATCAGAAGATGGAAAAATGCTGACACTATTCTGGGCCAGCGAGCTGCCCTGTGAGGCGAATCTGAAATCTGATTGGTTTAAGAAACAGATATTTCTTAAGGAGACTATCGTTAAAAAGGCCAGCAGTACTGACTATGAAGGCTCCGGGCAGATTCGATTGACATGGCAGCACATAGAGACTGAAATCTGATAGGACAATAAAGTGAACATACACATACTGAGAGCAGTGTAGCCGAGAGAAACGCTACGAAATGTAGAGAATAAATTAATACAATTTCATGGAACAAATATTAAAATATAGGTTGTAAATGTAGGTCAGTGCTGCCATCATTGATATATATATATATATATATACTGTATATCTATCATTTTGCACCGTTTTAACATATTTGCATCTGTAAAAACCTATTTATTTATATATAGGGGGTGAGAGATGAGACGGACTGTTTAATCCGCTGTGGCGAATGTATGAGTTTCACCTCCCAATGTTCAATAAACCAAGTGTTGTGATCTCCCGAGCTCCTTGTCGGTGTCCGAACTTCAACCGCTTGGAAGAACAAAGCCGAGAACCCACGAAGGCGTGCGGGGGTAAGAAGCGCGAGGCTAGCGACAAATATTTCTGTATAATTATTAGTATTTGCGCAATACTTGTATTATTTAGAAAGTGACCAATATTTAGTCTGAAGATTTCTCTCAGCACCACCTCAGCACATTGATGATTTGTTGTCTGTCTGAAGTAAAGACATAAAAGTGAATTATTTGTAACATGTTGAAATACATTGCATCATCATTTTCACATCACTAATATATATGAAGAAAAATGTGGTCTTGTCCAGTGAAATAGTCTCTAGAGTGCATGTTTAATGTTCTATCTACACACAAATGTACTTTTCTAGTGAATTTCTGTACACACACATTTCTAAACGAGCTCGCCCGTGTCTGAATCCCTCAAGCACGACGAAACGCATCCTCCCTGATTTCTTACTCACGTTGCCTCAAAACTTATCCGGAAGCTCGACCCTTTTCTAAAATAACTTTATGGTGGCTATGGTACGGAGACACAGGATAACAAAAAGTGGGTGGGGTTTAAGCACGGACAGCTCTTTGGATTTCCCTTCAGCTGATGTCCGTCATGGGTTTGCACGTGTCCTACGTCTCAGCGTCTATCCTGTGTGCTTTGGAGTGGAAGAGGAAAAAAAAAAACGTCAGGATCGTAATTCAAATGTAAAGTCATAACTTCCAAGCGCCGCTCCCCCTCCCCCTCCTTTCACTCACATTGTCTTGGTATCCGAAGAGCTTCGGTGTCTCCGGACAACACCTGGTGCATGACTCCTCTAAACTGATAGAGCAGTTTTAGGCTCTTCTCCTCCCCCACGCATGGGTCGTAGAAGCCGGGCAATCCCGCCTGGGAGAAACGTGAAGATTAGCGTAGATATGGTGCAGTATGATCAAACCAACGTGTGGAGAAAGCTGGGTCTGACCTTTGATGCCTCAGTGAGGATGAGTTTGGAATCTTTGACCAGGCATTGCAGAGGCACCGTCACGTCGATGACCTTCGCTCGCTCCTGCTTCTGCCTGGTGTCCATCACAAACTTGCCGTACCAGGCGTTCAAGATGATGAGACCTGAGAGGAAATTTGCAGAGCGGGTCAAAATGACTACGAGTGACAGAAGTGAGACCGTTTTTATTCCCCATAAACTTCCAGTGTACACAATATGAGCGAAAACAGTGCTCTTTTCAAGCATAAATATATGATGGAGATCTTAATTGAAGTCTTTTCCAGCCATATGTGGTTGCTCTTCAAACGGTCACCACAAAGTTGGAAGTTGGATGTCTTTGGAAGTGATGGACTTCCTTTCACTTGAACAACGGGAGCCAAACCTGTTCCAGCACAAAGCCAGCTCCATGAAGAGCTGCTTTACCTTGTGTTGATGTGGAAGATCTCCTGCAACAGAGCTCCAACCCTCCTGAACACCTTTGGGATGAATGTGAACGCTGACTGCTAATATACTTATACATCTTTTCAGCCAAGTTGTTTTTTCATGTTCGGTGATTTTTCTCACTGCAGTGTGTGTGTGTGTGTGTGTGTGTGTGTGTGTGTGTGTGTGTGTGTGTGTGTGTGTGTGTGTGTGTGTGTGTGTGTGTGGAGTAAGAGTTCAATATGTGTATGTTTAACTGTAAGGAGGAGTTTAACTGTTACATGAGTCAGGTTTAAGCAGGGGATTAGTACCTATAACCTCGTACAGGACCGCTGTCTCTCAGTACAATTAGTCTGAACATTTATAAGACCAAAAGGAATTTTCTTAGAACAGGACGTGTTCACCACGCAATCGTTCAACACTTTCCCAGAATAACGATTAGGAATATAAAGAAGGGAAGGCAGCAGTCGGTCAGACCGAGTAGCAGGATGCAACTCTCGAATTCGCGATCTTTTTATTATAATATCTAAATTGGGCATTCGGACGGACACTCGGACGCTTTACCCATTTTGGACTCCTCGGCTTCGATGATTCTTCGCACCGACTCTTGCATCAGTAGCACCTGCACACAGTCAAGACCATTCACTACATCAGTTTCTGAGGTTCCTAAATTACCATCTTTTTTTTAACAACAAATGTATGCACTGTGTGGCCAAAAGTATTGGGACTCCTGATTTTTTTCAGCTATAAGTGGCTCTTCGGCAAACTGTTAGTCAGGGCACTAAGGTGTGACACGTTTGGATGCGGTAGCACGAAATTAGAAGACGCAAACCTGTTCCAGCATGACAAGTGTGCACAAAGCCAGCTCCATAAAGATCTACTCTACAGGGGTTGGAAGATCTCCTGCTATAGAGCTCTAACCCTAATGAACACCTTTTGGGATGGATATGAACGATTACTGCACCCCAGGCCTCCTCACCTTCTCACCTACATCACTACCTGACTTTACTTGATAGCTGATTGAGCACAATCCAAAATCTAGTGGAACAGTTTCATAAACCATGGATTTTAAGCATGGTGAACATTTGTGAATACTCACGGCAGATTCAGCCTCTTGCCTCTTCTTGGCGATGTCTGTCGCCGAGTTCACTCGGTGCTTCTCCAGCTCCCTGAAAACACACACACAATGAGTGCATTATTCAATCATCCTATTGTGTTAGAGACAGGTGATGAAAACTCACTGTTCCTTTTGGGCGTGTACATAAGGAGTGATTATAAGTTTCTGGACCGCTAAGTAGACAACCAGAGGGCCCACTGTGGCGTAAAACACAGCGCTGGGTAAGAGCTGGTCCGTCAGGTGGATGGGGAACAGGTACGTCTGGCTGGCTCGGTTTAACCTGAAACGAAGGAGGAGTGAGTGATGGTCTTGTAGGTGATTATTTTAGATGAAACGTACACAATCCAACTAGATAAAGTGTATAATTACTGAGAAAATATTGCAGCTTGTGTAAAGCAGGGGTAGCTTTATATATAAACTGTATCATATACAAACAAACATTTTGTCATGAAAACTAATATGTAAATGTAATATGTAATAAAATGTATGTGATATATATGTAATTTACGTGAAAACTCGCCAAGATGGACTTTTTTTTTTTTTTTACAATAATTTGTGTGCAGGATTCGAGAAATGATGTGTGTTATATGTGATGGATGAATGCATGGTGCATGTAGGGGGCGTGGCCTCAGTGGCCCTGCAGTAAGCGTGATTAATGAAAGTGCAGGAGAAAAATTCAAGTGAATTTGCATTAAATCAGGTTTTTTTTTAATGCAATTTAGTAAATTCAGTTTATTCCCGTTAAATCCCATGGAACGTTTCCAGTCTTGAAAATTCCTGGAATTTTGCAACCCTTTGTATAGGATCAATACAATTCAATGTACTTATTTTTATAATGCTTTTACCATTAGTCCCAAAGCAGCTTTACAGAAGTAAATCGATTACATGTTTTGCTTGTAGGTAGGTAAGTAAGAGGAGGAGTGCGTGTTCCAGTCTCCGCTGCTGTGCTAGGCTGACCTTGCTGTCGTGTATATGTGATGCATAAAAAAAAAGAAAAAAAAGAGGAGACTCTGGAGAAAAGAAAATGCTCAGACACCCAGACATCACGGAGGCATTCAGCTGTGCAGACCTCGTCTTTGACCTCATAAATGTTACTAAAAGAGGAAAGACGCGTCCCGTGGAGCTCTTTCAGGACGGCACGAAGCCCTGCAGGAATTCAGAATGAACAGAGCGAAAACAGACGTCCAGACCTGATTTTCAGAGACACTCCTTGAGGTACCCCGATGCTGACTGTGGCAGAGAGAACGCTGTGTCTGCTGATCTTTCTCTCGGCACCGTATTCCACCACCGTCCCAAAAAACCCGGTTCTAAACCAGAGCGAGGCAGGATTAATGGCGCGTCTTCTAAAGTTAGACACGAAAGAAAGACATCGTGAAACGTTTAGCAGGTTTCAGGCCTTACTTGACAGAACCCTTGACTTTGGTTTGGTCTTCGTCTTGAAATTTGTAATGGTAGCTCATCATGAGGTAGGAATGAGGCATGCCGAGCTGAGGAGAGCAAAAGACGAGGATAAATCGGGTTTAACGCCAACGATTAGCTGATTAATTTAGATATTTATACAGTATGCAGGCGTCACCTGGAGCGCCAGGGTGAGGTGGCCGGTCTTGGTGTCTCGGACGATGCTGGTTGTCATGGCTGATTCGCTGCCCCAGCGCCACTGCAGGTAGCCCATGGTGTTCCGGTCCAAATGACGTGCCATCATGGTGCTTGCGTTTGGCCTAACGCCACGAGAGGAGAACTGCATTCCACACTGAGCAGTCACGAAGCTAAAAACGTATTAAAGAAAAGGAGCTTTTAAACTTATTGAGCTCGTTCAAAGTATTGGATTTATTTTTCTTCTTTCTATGCAATGCCTACTTCTATAGCTATGTTCATGGCGAAAGGCAGGTTTAGTTATACGAATATAAAACCAAATAAGACATTTAGGATTCTTTTTTTTCTTTCGAAAGATCGTAAATCAACGTAAAAACCTTTTTAAAAAGTATCGACAGAATAAAACAAGTTTCTCGAAGGGGTAGAAATATTACAGTCCTGCAAAATATCTTTAATGGACACTAGATTCTATCAGCATGGGCATTTTGGGGATTATTTTCCTGATAATAAAAATTTGTGTGTTAGTTTTGAGTGTTCTATCCGGCATCGCGTGTAAATAACTCGATCCCAGCGATCGTTAAGATGAAATAAAAAAAAAAGAATTCCGACAAGATTTATTTCCTGTAATTTGTTGTTTGAGCGCTGATCCCATTCCGACTGGCGTTTATTTCTGGTGTATGTGTTTAACGATGGTCTGTGAAAGGTATGGAGCATTTTACTGGTTCTTTAGGGAATGCTTTTTTTTTTTTGCAGCACTGCCTGCTTGCTCATTTACCAGAGATTCCTAAGTGTTCAGCAGACAAAAATAAAAAAATATATTTGATTCCAGAGATGATATTTTGATTGCTTCAGGATTTCGAGTGGAAAAAATCTTATCATGAAGAAATCTCAATAAACTTCAACAATAGTCAACAATAGAGATAATGGATTATCTAAACGCTGACCATCGTGCGGTGACATTCTGGAAGACTTTCATTCCGAAAAGAGGTCCCCGGTTATCTCCGGCCCCAAACTCCACCTGGAAAAACGAACAAACAGAAGAAAAGATCTGAGCACTCTGGATTTTTGTAGGAAATATTATTATTTAGCATTCATAGAAGGAGTCTCCAATTTCAACTCTCTATAACGTACTGTTTTGTTTCGGGTGTATTGAGCGGTACTGTACCTCTCCCCAGCCACGTGTCGAGGTGACTCGTCTCAGACACAGGTTGATATTCCCTCCGCCGTTACCGTTGTGCGTAGTCAGAGAGCCTGACAGGACGGCCGTGTCGGTCGTGGTCAAGGGGGCCTGGAACGTACAGACGTGTCAAGTCGTACTCGAGATGCTCGTTATACGCCGGGGCATGCGTTTTCTTACTTCAACTGATTGCGAGATGTGCATCCTGTTGATCTCAATGTGAGGGAATCCTCCTCCGGGCATTTCCTCCAAATCTTCTTCGTAGCGATCAAACAGGTCGGTAGCATCGATTCCTACGCTGATGGTCCCCTTAACGAATAGACAAAACACGCATTTTTTATTCAGTGCCTTTAATTTAGACATTGTGGTGACGTGGACCTCGGGATCTTTAAAATGGTGATGCCGTCTGCATCACATGAGCTCACAGGTGTCCACAATGAGCCTGTGATTGACAGGAGAGAACCTCATCTCTCTCTTCCAGAAACACACACGATTTTGCTCTCTAGGCTTCCAGTCATCTCCTGGATTGAAACTAGGGATATCCTAACCATAAGGTGAACACGTATTTGTTTGCTTCACCTTGGAGCAAGTTTGCATCACCTTGAGCAAGAGGAAAATGTTAATCTGTTTTGCACTTAAGAACAACACTTTGGAGCTTCACTACCTTAGGGTTGGTCCTCTGCTGTAGCCTCCTCTCATCTCTCTCCCTCTGCAGCTGCTCGTACTCCTCCCTGATATCTGCAGGGGTCTTCTTCCTCTCCACCACCTTGAAGAAAATTAAAACTCAACCAGTTACACCCCATGCATCTGAATGTGAAATGGTATTCCTGTGCTTTTTCTGTCTTACCTCCCATCCTTCCACTTCCAGGCCTTTCTTCCCAAAAATGTCATACACGGCTCGAGTCTGTGGGTCGCTAAGAACTAAGCAGAGTACAGATACATAGTGTTGCCAGGTTGGTTAATGTTTCTGCATCTGATGGATACATACAATTCTAAACATTCATAAAACCCTGAATCCATCAGGTAGACCACTGGGCAAGTAAAAGCTCCACTGTTGAGTCTCATTGTTTGGTTGCTCAGGGCATAAACGTGATATTCAGGGTTTGATGAACCCTGGGGAAGTTTTTTAGGCAAAATCTGCTCCGAAAACCACAAAATCCTGAAGTGTTTATTTTGACAGCAAGTTTTGACGTAGTCTCAGTCATAGTCTTTTGACTAGAATGTAGTTTGGTTTAAGCAGCATTTTGATCATCTTAAAAGGTTTTAGTTTTTGTCTAGTTTTAATCAACTACATAAGATTTTAGTCGACTAAATAGACAGTGAATTTATTCGACTAAAGTTTTGCATTAAGGATTTCTCTAAACTTTTTATTAACCTGGTAATAGGAACAATTTTAAGGTTGAAACATGCAAATAGACAGATTTAACTCGTGACATAACACACCTTTATTTTAATCTAAATTAAATAAAACAAGCATCAAATAATGCGACACAAGTAAAAAAAAACATTTGGGTCATTTGCAGAAGTGAAAACAACAGATCTATTTGGATTTATTTATTTTAAGGAAAGCACTTTTCGCCAATTTGTCCCTTGCTCTATAGCGCCGACCTCTGGTGAGATCACCTGTTACACTGCATACCCTTTCTGTAAAGGCTGTTTGAAGGTGGCAATAAAAGAATGTCACACTTTTGCCAGCCAAAAGTCAGTTCCTCAGCAGTGATGGCTTGTTATAAAAGCTCTTCCTTGTACTTCCTGATCTGCTGCTTCATACTAGTTGTGGAGGACCTCTGTCTAGGCCTTCTGTGGAATTTTGAATTGTTGGCTGTTTGGGTGAGGATTGTGCTGTTTCTGATTCCTCTTCTGCATCAGACTGTTTGTCACATTGTGTGTGAAGAAGATTTGTTTTACCACATAATTTCAGCAATTTCTGAATATCATCATCAGCCACATCTACAAGGGTTTCACAAAGAGCAGGGTTGAGTGAGAACCTTTCACTGGTTGGATCCAAGAGCCGAGCAAAAACGCTGGTTCATGGTTTCTTTCATTTTATGCGCGAGAGTGGCAAAGTCTCGGTAGCTTGCGTTTCGTTCAAAGTCATCAAGGTGGCTGAGCAGATCAACGAGGGCAGGGACCACCAGGGACATGGTGTCAATTTGGAGGGTTTTAGAATATTCTGCACAAGGCAGCAGTAGTTCATGCAATAACGTAGGCTTTTGCCATTCGCTCGGGTGCAAGCTGTCCCATCTCATGTTGTGTGTAATTTGGCAGACGTATTGTTTCACTTTGAGAAGTCTTGCGATCGTGCTAAATGTGCTTGAGCAGAGTGTGGGGCAGTCATTTACAAGAATTAAGCCACACTGCTCCAATATCCTTTGTGTTGCAACAGAAGACTTGTAAAAGGTTTTACCACTGATTCTCTTGACACATGCCTCCGTCTGCATGCATTCCTAACAGAAGAAACGCAGCCAAATAAGCTATTTTAAGCCTCGATCTAAATGTTGGAAATGCTTTTGTGAAATATTACAAATATGGTATCATTAAAGTAGGCAGTCCCAACACCATTTGCATATTCATGTGATCAATTACGGTTATGTAAATAAAAAAAAAGCATTTAAAGAAATGGCTCATCCATTTAAGACTCAGCGTCGCTTTCTGTCACCGTGGAGTCTTCGTTTGAGCTGGTTTCTTCTTCTGCTGTTGTGTATTTGTATGCTGCCACTATATTGATCCCAATATTGCTGCCCTATATTGATGACGTTTGACACGAAGTCGTTCCAGGTGCTTCGAGCCGGCTTCAAGAGCGTAAGAACATCGCGGACGACGAGAGTCCAGGAAGATCTTTCAACGAGCTCAACCCCCGAAACCGTTCACCAACCCGCGCATGATGATCATCAGAGAAAAATCCACACGGTCCCACTTCCACACCCACCCTACTCGACATGATTCGGCTCATGCGGACTTCGACCTCTTCGTGAAGTTCCAGCACAAGGTGGTCACAAAAGGTCATTTGAAACCTTTCAAACATTTCTAATGTAATGAAGAACAACAAGCCATTAAAGTGGAATACCTTAAAAAAAAAAAGACTCTGGTAGTAAAGGTTTTGTGTTTGTGGGCTTGAGAAGATAAAAAGAAAAACGTTTGCAAGTCGTGGGCCAACACACAGGTTTGAGCCATGAAGTTTTCTCCTTAATTAATTCATTCACATATACAGCTGGAACCAAATTCCTTGTGTGTGTCAACACACTTGGCCAATAAACCTGATATTTATCTTATACTGTATATGGTATCTTTATTATTACTTATTTACTATAGGACGGCATTGAAGCAGGATTTTACCAAACAAAACTTCAAAAGTCAAAGGTGTGTAGGTCCACTGGTGACCATTAACTGTTTCCCCTAGTGGTCAGATTAATCATTTCTGTCTCTCTATATTATTGTACATGTTATTGTGCATGTATGTAGAACTAATTGTTAATAGTAGTCATGGATTGTGTATAAAGTTGCTCTGCATTTTATGGTTCATTTAATTCAGTTGTATTTATGGTTGTTTCTTGGATTGGTTTGGACCACAGGGCTGATTTACCTTCGTACGCCCGGTGAACAACGTTGAACAGCTGCTCTGCCTGCCTCTTGAGTTCAGGGTCTCTGTGCTTATCGGGGTGGTACAGCATGCACAACCGCCTGTATGAGTACTTCAGCTCTTCCTGTGTAGCCTTGGAATTAGGTTGAAAGTTGGACAACCAAAGAAACTTTGTTATTGAGTGTCTAATAATATGTGATCATTGTATAGTAATTGTTTTGGTTTAATCAATTCACTTTATAGACAAAGGTTTATGGACACTGACAATAAGATTGGCACATGCTTTTTTTTTCTGAACTTCCCATTCCATGTTTAGTGCCCACACACTTTATAATAAGCTTCCACTCTCCTGGGACGATGTTCCACTAGTTTTTGGAGTGGGTTTTGTATCGATTTAACCAGTTAGTAAAGTGAGGTACTGACTGTAGTTGAGGTGAGGAGGCTTGGGGTGTAGTGAGCATTCACATTCATCTCAAAGGTGTTCAAAGGGGTTTCTGAGCTCTATAGAAGGAGATCTTCCACTCCAACCCATATGTTCATGGAGCTGGATTTGTGCACAGATGCATTGTCATGCAAGAACAGGTTAAAATGCTCTTGATGCTCTCAAAGATTTCCAAACAAATGCCCTATACAATTGTGTGCCTCCAACTTTGTGGTAATAGTAGGCATTGGACTCTGGATAGGAAGGTCACATGTTCAAATCCCTGCACCACCCAGCTGCTACTGCTTGACCCTTAAATTTCAAATGCTTAGTAGTAAAAAAGGGTGTCTGCCAATTGTCATAAATTTTAGAGAAGCAAAACATATGGCTTGAATGGTCAGGTGTACCAATACTTTTGTTCAAACAGTGTTTTACGTTGTAAATGCTAAAAAACAGAGGTCCTGAAGATGTACAACTTTCTGATATGTTCTTATGGAGATGTAAAAGCTTCCTACCCCATTTGTTCATTTCAAAAATTCCTATTTGACATCTTGATGTCCTTCTTTATCAACAAAAAACTAAACAAAGCTGCCCCTCATATGGAAGTTCATTTGAATGGTCGAATTGGTATACAATCTGAATCCTTAATTAGAAATATTCAAGTAACTAATTACCTAATTAATTGTGTGGGTACATCAATATTATAAACGCATATGCAACATGGTCCTGTTTCTGTGATTTAATCTTGGAAAAATTATTCATTCAGATTCTGGATACAGAAATGAAATCATGTCCTCTGACAAGATGTGATGCACTGGGGGCAAACACACACACAGAGGACAAGTGTCATCATGTTCCGACACCAAGCTCAGAGCCTCTGCATGAATATCACTCCCACAAAGCTGCTCTTACCTCTCTCCTCACATTCAACAGGGAATAATAATCATCGTTGCCCAGGTCTGTTTCATCTTCCATGGTAGACGCCATGTTTCCGCAGCAGGAAGTCCCGCCCACTCACCGGACACCGGGTCTGGCGCCGCCGCGCGCTTCGGAGCTCCGGATGCAACCGGGATCCTCAAAATCCTCCAAAATCCTCATCATGGTGAACACGGTGGAGTCCAAGAACACCTTATTTTATCCCAAACCACATTCTGGTTCTGCTTGAAGTCTCAAAGGAAATGTTTTTAACCCTTACGTAATTCTTCTCCCCCACGCCATTAACAAATCATTTCTTTTTTGAATAAAAAAAAAAAAAATGCAGTATCTTGTAAAAGTGTAAGGCAGATGTGAAAATTTTTTTAAAATGACAATGGTTTTAAAAGAAATCTTAAAAAAGACTTAAACACCTTTTTATCGATTAACAAAATTGAAAAGTAAAAGAACAGAAAAGAAATCCAAATTAAATCAATAGACGGTATATTTGACATGCAAAACAGAATGACTTTTTCTATGCCCACTTGATCAGTTTTTGAAGGAACTCAGCAGGTAGTTTGCTCCAGACATCTTGGAGAACTAACTACAGATCTTTAGTAGATGCAGGCTCCCTAAAATCCTTGTCTCTTCATGTAATCGTAGACAGAATCAGTGATGTTGAGATCAGGGCTCTGTGGGGGGCCAAAACTATTACTTCCATTTTCCTGATGGTACTACATAATGGATATCTGGTTGTGTTTCTCCGCATTAATGGTACCATTAATCCTGACAAATCTCCAACAGTATTTGCAGAAATGCAGTCCCAAACTTGAAGAAAACCTCCACCATGCTTCACTCTTTGGCGAACAGCTCACCTCCTTTCTCTTCTGGTCATTTACATTTTTCTATTTTGTTAATTGATACAAATTATTTATTAACACATATTTTTGAAAGTATTCTTTTTATTTTTGCAAGAAAAAATTTTCAAACTTGTCTAAAACCTTTGCACAATGCGGTACATGTAGTCGTACATCATGCAATTATCATATTTATTTATATTTTTTTGGTTTTCTTGCACCTGAAAGAAAATTACAAATCATTCACACGTCATAACATTTTGAAGAGTTGTTCAAAATGTATCTTGTGACGTCAGTGTCTTTAATCAGTTAGGAGGATTTTTTTTTTTCGTCTAGACTTGGCAACCCGGCGGCGCAGCGTGATTGGGCGAGGCGAGAAGGCTCGCGCGTTGGAGCTGTCCGTTCAGCACCACGCGCTCCCTTCAGCACTTTTGCACGGGGAACAGCGGGTGCGAGCGTGAAAAAATAAAAAACACGGGTACGAGCATACAAACTCGTCTTGTGCATGGAAATAGTGAAAATAAAAAAAAACAGATTTAATGATTGTGCGTGGAATGTAAAGTGTCAAATAAGGAAAAATATATATATCGGCTCCACTTGTCGATCTAGTTTGTGATGATGATGATTATGATGAAGATGATGATGCTGCTGATGATAATGATGATGATGATGATGATGATGCTTATTAATCATAACATACACTCAATCGCACCAATTACAGAGCTGCATGGCAGAATACTTAATATTGCATGCATTTTAAAATTCAGTTTTAATGTTATTTACTTATTAATAAGTTAGAAAGTAAATAACATTAAAACTGAATTAAAAAATGCATGCATACATAACTAATGAAGTTTCATCAATCATATATTTTGAAGTAGTTTTATTTTTATTATTATTATTATTATTATTATTATTATTATTATTAATAATAATAATAATAATAATAATAATAATAATAAAAATAATAATAATTTTTATTTGAAGGTTTATCATATACATATTTCTAAATTCTTTAATTGATAATTAATTCATTTTGCAAATATTATGAATAAATATGTTATTCTAATAAATGTTTAATTATTTATCGGATACATTTTACAAAAAAAAATTAAATATTAATTGTGATTACCTAATATAATCAATAGAGTATGGTGGGTATTTTTTAATACAATTTTTTTAATCAATTATGCATAAATTATAAGAGCTAATTTAATATTAGTATAAGTATTTATTGGATATTTAAAAATATATTTATATATTTTCTATTAATTATGATTCAATAATTTATATTTTTCATTGGATTAAAAATAATATTTCCAAATAATTGTGTTAATCTAATATTAGTATCATATTGTTTGTTTGTTTAGTTATTGATTGATTGATTGATTGATTGATTGATTGATTGATTGATTGATTGATTGATTGTCTATTGCACGTTTTACCTTTTTCCACCAATAGAAAACAAGATGGCTTTGGGGGGCTCGCCTGTAATCGTGCGCGTGCCCGACCCCCGTGCTTCCTCGTGAACGCGCATGGTAGTCAAAACGCCCCCCACCCCCCCACCCCCTCCTTCCATACCGATCGCGAGGAGGAGGAGGAAGAGGAGGAGGAGGAGGAGGATGTGGCGCGCGGACGGGAAATGGCTGCCGAAAACAAGCCGGAAGGTAAGAGAGGAGAATAAACCGGATTATTATTATTATCGGGATGCCGATGATGATGGTGGTGGTGATGGTGATGATGAGGATGATGGATTTTTCTGTGCCGTATTTCCGACGCGCTCGTGGCTGATCAGATTTCCGTTAAGGGAGGACGTGACGGAGGACGGAGCGCGTGATATTTTGCGCTTCATCGCGGAAAAAAAGCTGAAACGCTGAGCTGAGGTTCAGGTCCTGCTCAGGGCTGGAGCTTTCACATCTTCCTCAGCTCCTACAGCTTTCACAGCTTCCTCCATGTGGAGGAGATGAAAGCAGGAGTTGTGCTCATTAACAAAAAAAAAAAAAAAAGTCAATCGTGTGTGTGTGTGTGTGTCTGTGTGTGTCTGTGTGTGTCTGTGTGTGTGTGTGTGTGTGTGTGTGTGTGTGTGTTATTATCATCATTTGTGTTCTTGGTGGTTTGAGGAATAAACAGAGGGAAGAAGCGATGAAAGCGAAAGCGTGTTGGGAAACGGTGTGTGAGGGTGATTAAACAGAGGGTATTACTCCGCGCGCGTGTGTGTGTGTGTGTGTGTGTGTGTGTGTGTGTGTGTGTGTGTAAAACCGGGAATGAAATGACCTCTCTTATGATGTGGAGCGGGATTCCTTCACACCGCCACCCTTCATCCTCATCATCATCCTCATCGCATCTCATCTTTCTCCTTCTGGTCTTCTCACCTGAGAATGGGAAGGAGAGGACGCGAGAGGAGAAATGAGGAGAGGAAATGAGATGAGAAATTGGGAGAGGAGATCAGAGGAGATGAGAAATTAGTAGAGGAGATGTGAGGAGAAATAAGAAATTGAGAGAAGATGAAAGGTGAAATCTGGAGAGAGGGTAGAGAAAAGAGGAAAAATGGGGAGATGAGAGGAGATGAGATGAAAGGAGAGAAGAAATCAGGAGAATAGATAAGATGAGAAGAAAAGAGATGAAAGGCGAGGAGAAGAGAAGGTAGGAGAGGAAACTAGGGGGAAATGAGTGTAGTAATGAGAAGAGGAGAAATGAGGAGAGGAGGTGAGAAGACAGGAGAGAAGAGATAAGATGATATGAGACATGAGGAGAGACAAAGAGACGATATTAGAGGAGGAGAGAGGAGAGGGAAGGAGGTGAGTGGAGATAAAATGAGTGGAGAAGACAGGAGCACCTAAAGTGAAACTGTTCCTCATGTTCCTGCTTATGTAGGTTGTAATGTGAGGTGATGTGCTGATGTGCTCAAAACTCCTCACTGAATCCCCGTCCTTCATCTACATCTGTGACACAGTAGTCAGGTCTTCTTCTTCTTCTTCTTCTTCTTCTTCTTCTTCTTCTTCTTCTTCTTCTTCTTCTTCTTCTCTCCTCTTCTCTTCCTCCTCTTTTCCTTCTCCTTCTTCTTCTTCTGTTCTTCTCCTTCTTCTTCTTCTACTTCTCCTTCTTTCTCTCCTTCTTCTTTCTCCTCTCCCTCTTCTCCCCCCCCCGTCCTCTTCTCTTCCTCCTCTTTCCCTTCTCCTTCTTCCTCTTCTTCTTGTTTTGAAATCAGACCATCGTTTGTTGGTTTGTCGATTTTCTTCTTTTCTTTCTTCTTCTTCTTTTCTTCCCTCATCGCGGTTTGAAAATCTGTTTAAAATGTTCAGACCTGGCTGACGGTTGCGCGCGCGACGACATAGAGAAATGGAAAGAGAGCGCGCGAGATAGAGAGAGAGAGAGAGAGAGAGGGAGAGAGAGAGAGAGAGAGCGTGCGCGCGCGAGACGGAGAACGAGAGAGAGAGAGAGAGAGAGAGAGAGAGAGAGAGACGGAGAACGAGAGAGAGTAGAGAGAGAGTATAGAGAGAGAGAGAGAGAGAGAGAGAGAGAGAGAGAGAGAGAGAGAGAGAGAGAGAGAGACGGAGAGGGAGCGCGAGACTGTTAGAGAGCGAAGCAGCCGCGCGCGTTTTACGTTGGATTGGGTGGAAGGAGAAGGAGCGCGCGCGAGTAAGAAAAAATAAAAAAACCCCAAAAACAAAAAAAAACCTAAAACCTTCCTGAGAAGTGACGAGGCACCAAAATGAAAGGTAGGATCTCTCGTTTATTATTTTATTCGTTTTGTTTATTTGTTTGTCTCCAATCCGAGATAAAACCCGAGGCGAGTTTTCCAACGAGTTTACGGCTGTATTTACTGTAACGGGAATTGACGACTGTGAGGAAAAAATCCTCAGAAACTATGCTAAGCTAACACAAGATTCCACCTGAACCGCGGAGTATGATATTAATCTAAATATTATCATTTTTTTGTATATGTAATAATATTACAATATCACGAATATTATGCAGTTTCGTCGTCGTTTATTTATTAAACTCCGGATCTTTATTATTTAGGTGAAAGTAAATATATATTAATTTAGAAATAATTATACATTTTTATTTAAATTTGTTGATTAATAATTTATTTGAGGTTAAAACCACCACTAGATGGAGACAAAGCAAATTATTCTTGTGCTAAAAAATGAGACTATTTATAGCTTTAGAGATTATATATGTATATGTATACTAAGCTCTAATTTATCCACGGGTCTGAAATAGATGATTATCAATCATGTGTACATAAAGATGTTTTTGGTTGAAATGATCAGAGAGGTTGGGAGATGTTTATTCGGTTCCTGCCTTGATTTTTTTTTGTTCACATTCAGACCTTTAGGAAGTGCTTCATTTTCAATTGCCATCCATCCAGGAGTCTGGGTTGGAGAGCTCCACCAGGGGGCGATGTTTAGCCGTGTTCGAATCCATAGCAATGCAAACGCGCAAACACACACACACACACACACACACACACACACACACGTATGTACATGTTGTGGAATGCTCCAGCAAACCCAGTCTCGATAAGGTTTTTGTAAAGAGTTTCCTCCAATCGTGTATCTCACATCCAGAGTTTCTCGTCTTGAACGACAATTAGCAATGTCAACTCAAAAACTTGTTTGATGATTTATAGCTCTGGTGAGACATAAAGACATATCTATACAATACCTATGCTTGATAACAATCCCTTGCACCCATGGGAAAACGTGTCAGAGCAATCTTTTTCTTCTTCTTCTTTTTTTTTTTTTTTTTTTTACCAAGAACAGACCTGTTTTGACCTCAGCAGGAGGAAACTGTGTCATGCATTTGTATCTGTCAGTCGTTTTTTTTTTTTCTTTCTCGCACCTTGTTTCCTGGACCTTCTGGTCTTTTTTTGTTCTACGGATATATCACAGTTCTTACACAGGAAGCTTACTCTCCAGAGGTCCTTGAAAAAAAGAGGCTGGAGATGTTACCTTGCAGCTTCTTTATCCCTTTGATGATTCGTTAAGAGTTTTGTTCTTGAACGTATCACGGCCTGAGAAACTTCCCTCACTGTCAGTCGGTTTTGTTCTTCACACTCAGATACACAGCTGGCCTGTTTCCCAAGATGGGAATTAAGAAGACATTAAGGACACATATATATATATATATATATATATAAATATCCAACATCCTGCATCACTATGAGGCAGGCGAAATCTTGAGGCAGTTGCTGTTGTGTAAAGACGAACTCCTCGGGGAAGTGCGATCAGCGGCTGAGGTTGATAAACAGCAGCCACTGTTGATAGCAAACTTATCAGATTCTCATCTCTTGGATATAACCGGCGCAGCCTTTAAATTGTGCTGGGTGAATCAGCTCTGCAATTTTGTTCAGCTAATTGAATTTAGTGAGGCTGCTATGGATTAAAAGATGGCTGCTCGCTCAGCTTCTCTCTCTTCCTCTTTCTCTCTCTCTTTCTATCTATCTTCTGCACTCTCGTTTTCTCTCTGTGTTATAAAAAAAAAAAAAAAAGTTCTCAGAGATGATTTCATGGACCGCTTCCAACAGGGAAGTTTAAAAAGGGGGACGTTTGTACAAAATAGATCGATTACGTCTTATAACAGCCGGGTTTGTTTGGCAAGCTGATTCTTTTAGTGTTTGTAAAACTTTCCTGATTTTCCTTCCTGCCAACAGAAGGGTTTCTACAGTATTTGGAGTTTGATAACAGAGTCAAGTGACGTACAACAGTAGTATTTTCAATGTCAAACTTATACTTTGAGGATTAAGTATATACATTAAAAATAATAAATGAAATAACAAATAAAGATGTCAAATCAAAGTCAGGTGCATACACACACCTAACAGTTGTATTGTAATTTGTAGTTTGAAATTGTACATTGTAAAAATGGAAAAAAAAACAACCCTTTTGATCATAAGAGAATTATTTTTAGTGTATTTTCTTTCAAGAGATTTTATTAATACTTCCTGCTTGTGAAATAAGAGCAAAATATTATAAAACAAACAAACAAACAAAAAAGATTAGGGGGAAAAAAAAAGGATTTTCTACAGTATTTGGAGTTTGATAAGTGATGTATCACAGTAGTATTTTCTGTATCTAACCTATACGTTATACGTTTATTAAAGTATTAAATAAATAAAATAAATAAAGCTATGTAAAAAAAAAAAAACAACAATATTTATACAGACACGTGAAACTCATACTGTCATTTGCAGTGTGAAATCGTAGTGTAAAAATAAGAGAATCTTCAGCGTCTGATCAAAGAGAATGATTTTTTTTTTGTGTAGTTACTTTTAAAATATTGTAGTAACAGTTCCTGCTGTGTTGTTGAATAATGTAAAATTGGCCTAAAAATTTTTCACTTAGAAAATAATTTTTTTTTGCTTAGAGCAAAATATAATTTTTATTGTTTTGTTTTTTTTAAAGAAAAAAAAATGTTCCCAGGTCAGAATTAACAAAACATTACCATGAGTCTCGCATTCAGTCTACTAGTCACAGTTTTATTGTTAGCTAAGCAAAATAAATGAGGCTGCTAGTACCTTGCTGGTTTTATGTAGTCTAGGTTAGGTCTTATTACCCTTGAAGTGAAAAGACAAGAACGAGCTGGCCGATCTAATTAGCAGATAAATAATATCATTTGTGTCTGTTTGTCGTCTGTCCATTGGCCAATCTTTGAACCTTCATTAATCTATTTTTATCCACTTTAACATCTGACTATCTCATTATGCAGAGTCTGGCGATTTATGATCTATGATATTGTATATTTTTTGGTGTTGGTATAAATCATCCTCATGCCTTTTTCTTTACATCAAACAGCTTCCGCTTATAGAATCCTACCATATTGTGTGTTATATATCATCCTATAATCCGTCGTATTATATCGAGAACCTTCTGACCTTTGCAACCACAACCAGGCTTTAGTTGTACACAACCTTGTGCGATAGTCACGTCGTGCAATGCCACGTCTCACTTTTCTGGAGATTAAGAAAACACTTTTGGAGTCAGACAGGTTGGAGAATATCTTTTCCAGGATTTTTTTTTATTATTTAACATTATTTTTTTTGAAGTGCAAAATAGGGAAACGGAACATTTATTATTTCCCAAAAGAGCAAAAAGATTAATCAATTTGTCCGTGTTGAAATGTCAAGCTGTCACCATTCAGATGAGCGTATTAGAATGGTGCAAAATTAAAAAACGTGACATGCAAATTTTCATTGCGGGTTCGGTGGATGGTCTTCAGGATGGTTCTTCTGGTTTGCAAAATATTTTATGAGTAATTGCTGATGTACTATTGCAAAATAGTAACTTGTATGGGGGAAAATAAGACATCTGTAGATTCCCTGGTATTTGTGTGTCTACATTATTTAAAAAAAAAAAAAATGTTTTTGAACATCTCAAACATCTCTGGATGAACTTTTCTGCATGACTAAAATATTTAAACCAATGGCTTCAAGCATAACCAAGTGACAAAAAAAAAAAAAAAACATTAAAGCGTACAAGAAGCCAAGAAAATAAAATGTTTGTACTTAGAGATCCTCCCTTCATTCTTCCCTCCCCGCTGTGCCGCCCATAGGACTGAAGAGAATTCGTAAAGCTGATCGAATGTACAGAACTTCCGTCAGCTACGCCAGCCAGGCTGCTACTAAGGGTGTCCGAGATGACACAGACACCAACAGTAAGAGAGCTGGCTCACATCCACACTGCATCCCTGGAAGAACCATCAAAATGACACTCATTTTTGCCCGTTCATGCATTGCACTAATTTCTCCATTTCAACGTAGCAACATCACGCAACCGTGAAGCCAGCCTTGCATGTAGAGGCTGCTCAGCAAAACCCGCTAATGTTTCTCTCTTAACCAGCGAAGTAAATGTTAAAATCACGCCATAATTACCCCATAGACAAGAAAGAAAGAAGTAGATAGGTGTAATAGATTTGAACAGATGTAAGTGTAATACGTTTACCCGAGTGTAGCATTCAGCTCATGGAACCAAATCGATGAAAACGAGTCCCCATTTTGCAGGAGCTGTATTCAAAATAACCCAGTGAACTATGGCTTTGTGGGTGACTTCTTTTTCTTCTTTCTTTCTTTCTTTTTTTTGAGAGAGGAAATAGGCGAGGACTCTCTTAGTGGATCTTTTTTTATTTAATTTTTTATTTTTTTTTAAGCAAGGGCTTCATTGTCATTCAGCTTCATTACAGATCATGTTTATTCATGCATGGCCATGGTGCACCGGAACGCGCAGCATATTTTTGGAGGCAGCGGCTCATTGTCATGCCTAATCAACACACAGCACACTCTGAGCCGAGCCCAGGCATCGTGTGTGTGTGTGTGTGTGTGTGTGTGTGTTTACTCATTCACTTTCCAAGAATGTCAAATAAAGAAACCACCGTTTTATATATATTTTTTGTTTGTTTTCAGCTCAATTTCTTTAATCCAGCGGTTTTTAATGTGATCTAACTGTTTCCAAAAGTCCCTACTTTAAACAGCAGCCAAATGGCTAAAGGTTCCTCTGGCTAGTTGTTAACAAGCTCTGCAGCATAATTAGCGGTCTAGTTAGATACACGTTCTTCTGCGTTGCTCACTGTGTTGGTGTTTAAGCCACTAAGGCTCTGTTTGTCAAGCTTCCAATTCAGAAGTATTACTAAGACTCCATCAGTACAGCCGTTTCTTTGTTCACTTCCCATAAACCGTTCACTAATCATGCTTTGTTTGCCACTGGCACTTTATTGTGATCTATGGCACTGAAACAAAACCCTGATCAGAGGCCTGTAGTTTATTCAATTTAGGCATCAGTGTTGGATAACTAAAGAATCCTGAGCTTCTATTGTCCCATTAGAAATCCAAATGCATTCACAATTAAGGGGGATCAACATATATATATATATAGTTCTGACCAATCGATCATCCACAGCATAAACATCTTCAGCAGTTTGAGCTCCAGGAGCTCGTCTGTTGGATCGGACCACACAGACCAGCCTTCCTTCCCTTCCTGCATCAATGAGCCTCGGCCGCCCATGACCCTGTCGCAGATTCACCACTGTTCCTTCCTTGGAGCACTTTGATAGATTTTTTAAGATGCTCTAGACAAAATTGCATCATATATATATATATATATATATGTATATGTATATATATATTAATATTGTCCAAGACATTGTTTTAAGGTGCAATACATTTTGCTATACCACTTTATATACAAATTCAGGCTCCCTTAAACCATTACACTTCCGGAGCATGCACATATAATACATTTGATTCAACAACAGATTAGAGAAGTATGCGTTTCTTAACCCAGGTATTGCATGTAGATCCACACTGTACTTCAGAGAAACATGTCTAAAAGAAGACCTCTAGTTTTGGAATTGTCTCAGGAGACAATAGTGACGTTTATATATATATATATATATATACTGTATATATAAAATGTATATCTATGTATACATATAATTCACATATTCTCCTGGCAGAATAGTCATGAGACAAGATGAAGCAAGACAATGGAGACACAGAAGTCAAATCTTTTTCTTTTTTTCACAAGGGTGACAGAACATTCATTTTGCTTCTTCTTGCATCAAACCCAAAATCCCATTTCTCGAACAGTTCATCAGCTGTGACTCCCAAAATGCTGTAACAATTAATAGAAAACTCTTTGCCTCACAGATTACACAAATTGATGGAACAGTGTATTAATTGAGACACATAGAATAATCGAAAGATTTATTCAAAGCCGAAAGAAACAAATGACACGGCAAAACGTTTTACACGAAACGTAGGGAGAAGAGAGGCCGCATAGCTCTGCATTTTTGTGTGCAAAGTTCAGAGCTGTTTGGAATAGGCCGACTTGAACAATATAAAGATTTTGTCTCTTACAAGCACACTGCAGTTTTTTACTTCAAATTATTAACTACTCGTATCTTTTGGGTTTAGATTTCTAGACTATTTATGGATGTGTTACTGTAGATCTGTAAAAGAAACAATTGATTTAAATGGACAAATTTTGTACAAGTTAAAGAAAGAATCAGAAAGCCCATGATACAAAGTCAATGCATGTCATAAAATGCTTTGAAAGCAAAGCTAGAGAGAGAGAGAGAGAGAGAGAGAGAGAGAGGTGAGAGGACGGATTGTTCGCCGGCAGTCTAAAGTGCATTTTGTATGCATAGCTTAGCTCTTTATCCATTTGTATTCATACACTCATTTGCATGATTGACTCCATGTGTATTTGAGCATTCTCATATCTCCTGTCTTGATGAATGCCTTCGTTACTGAACGCTGCCTGGATTTACCTCTTGTCCGAATGGTACCCCGTCTTTGCCCTTGCACGGCCAAGTAAGCAGCTTTTCCTGCATGAGCTAACGTACCGAAACCGAAACTGCACAGTGGTATCAAGGCATGCTCACGTTTCTCTAACTTATGCTTTGCGTGTACCCACGTGCACGCACAATTTCTGTCGCTGTCTCCTAAAAGATATTGCAATTAATTTCTGCTATACCACTTATGTAAAACTTTGCCACCCCCAGAGCATACACGTTTAATGCATTTTTTTTGGTGGAGAAACATGCATCCCTGGAACCAGGTATCCCACCCCATTTTGATCAGTGCAGCATCAGAAGGAAAAACAAAGAAGGTCTCTAGGTTCGTAATCGTCTCAGGAGACGATGTTGACGTTTTTTTCAACGGTTAAATTTAGCATTTAAGCCGCACAACTGTAAACAAGACATCCTCCACTCAACTGCCAGATAGTTATCCGGAGCGTGATGTATTGAAAGACGCAGATGCGGTCACTGATGGTAATGGAGGACGGAGTCAATAAAGGAGCAGTATTATTACAGAGAACAATAGAGCAATCACTGCTTTGATTGGTATTGATCTCGGAACAGGCGGATAAACTGAAATTGAAACTGACCAGCATGACCTGCAGCACAAAAGCACTCCAAAACAATGTCATGGTTCTGCCTGTAAGGACTCGTGCTCTCATGTTAATCTGCAGGGCATTTTATTTTATGTTTCGTGTAAGTTAATGCAAGCAATGATGCCCAGTGAGAAGAAAAATCTAGCAACTATCATTTTTACTATATATATTCTGTTTTTTTTTTTTTTTTTTTTGGGGACAATACCATAAGGCTCTCACTCAAACGTTTTATCATTCTTGGTTTATTTCTCCAGTTTTTTAGGAGCCTTCCTCACGATGCATATCAGAGCCAATTTTTTTAAAAAGAGCATCCCATGACACAAAGGCAGAGCAGAAGAGCACTATTGATCCAGGATCGTTTTTTTCCCCCTCCTTTGTCAGCCCTCTTTATTCCTCAGCTATCTGGAGTGATGCCTGTTCAGCCTGCCATGACACATACAGTAAATCACACAAGCCTGACATCTGATAAGTCCCAGATTAGCACCCACATCCAGAGTCTTCTAACACTACAAGACCCGGACACAGACCAGGCTGTAGGTTTCATGATTTTGCTTTCTTTTCTAAGATACCTTCCATCATCCTTGATCCTCAGACAGTCTATTTTTAGCCCTAATTCAGTCGAAACCAGAAAGAATTCGGTACTAAATCAATTTCGCCAGAGTCCGAGGCTTCGAGTCATTTTGTAATTCGATTGACATTTTATTGTTCGCAGCTCCGGGTGGTTTATTTGATCTCGCAGTTGAGAATATAAACTGCATTATTTGGTCAAATTCGTTTAGATATTTTCATAATTTATTCAGCAGCTCTGTGGATCAAGCTAGTGGAGCCAAGCCCTTGTATGCTAATATGCTTCATGCTTCAGCGCACACTCTTGATTGTAACTTCAACCCTCTTCTACTATGACTGTCACTGAATTATAGTAATACACGTCGTAGCTTTTCAGAGGGATGGCAAATTACAGGATCTACAGTACGCTTGTGTGTGTGTGTGTGTGTGTGTGTGTGTGTGTGTGTGTGTGTGTGTGAGAGCGAGTGTGTGCGGGGGTGTATTTGCACTATTATCTCCATGTCTCCATTTGGCTCACCATTAGATAACATATTGTGGGTGTGACTTAGCAGCGTCTGCATTTTCACCTTTCGTCCTTGTGAAATTACCATATAGACAACTACACTACTGGTATTTACGTAACCTGCATGTACGTGGGGGAATAAATGTGTAGGAGATGTTTGATGTCTAGGACCGAGGTTTTTAAGCGTAGGCCCGAGTCCCGTACAGTCCCACAACGCACAAAGCAAAGAGCAAAAAAATTATAAAAAAAAAGAAGCACTCTTCGCCCAGCCGCTCTTTAATAAGCATCTCAACTCCAACCTGACTAATACGAGTGAGATTAGTTGAAGTTTATCAGCTCTGTGATAAATTAACATGCAGCCCAAACCCTTTTCCTGGCTGCCTGGAGCTGCTGTGCAATGAGCCTTTATTTCTGTCACATTAAATTTATTTTGAAAAAAAAAAAAATCCTAAATTTCCCCAGATACCCTTTAATATCTGTATTGGGAGCATTAAGTGCTGCTTGCCCCAGCATTTTCTTGCTTTCTTTATTGTAGAAAGTTTTCTAATTAACTGACAGCTATCTCACTCATGGGGTTCGATTCTTTCAGCTTTTAATGTAGGTATGACAGTTTTACAGATATAAGAATATATTAGAGAGCTGCTCTGTAAAAAAAAACATTATATATATATATATATATATATATATATATATATATATATATATATATATATATATATATATATATTTATTATATTGAACACGGCTTTATCCAGTGTAAACACGTCTCCTTGAACCCCACTTAAAGAGTGCAGTAATTTCCACAGTTCCCAGTTTGAATACTGGCATAATTCCTGTATCAGGATGTACCTTCGAAGGTGGCAGTGATTTTCTTTTAATGCAGTAGGAAGGTACTGTAATGACATGACAAAACAAGTCTACTGCATAAAATCCTATGAAAAATCTATTTTTGCTTCCCTGTTTGCCAAATCAGATTAATACGAGTAGTTTTTTGTACGTGTTCACTATTTTATATATATAAAAAAAAAAAATAGATATTTAATCCAGAAAAATAGGTGTCCTTTAAGAAACGTTCATTATTTCACAGACATATAGTCATAGTAAAGTGATGCAGTTTTACTCTTTACTTCCCTGCAAGTTTCACTCTGGTCCTGTCAGATGATATTTATACCATCCTTACAGTCACAGGGCTTAGAGTACACACTATTTAGCGATTCACATGGAAATGACGGCTATTTCAGTAGTGCAAACCTGCTACATAACGAGAGAATAAAGGAAAAGATCTTGTAAATGCCTCGCCCTTTTACTCTTGTTTCTCTAAATTGGCCGTCCAAACTATTATGCACCGTAATAGTTGATAACTCGAAAAACAATTGCAAAAGAACACCGAAAGTCAGCAGAGGACAGTCCATACTCTGACAAACACTATAACAAAGTACTTATGACAGGAGAAGCAGCAGAAATCCTTATTTGCAAACATGGCGTCAGAAAACGTCCATCAGCCCCTGAAGATGGAATGGAAAAAGTAATGGCTTTTATCAAAGAAAGAAAAAAACAAAACCCCTGACTCAGCACTGATGACTTTTGGAAGTCACCGTGTCCATTCTTCTCCTTTTTAATACAGTTACCATGACAGAAAGCTGGTTTCCAGCCAAGCTGCACATGCAAACAGTGCAAAGTCATTACGGAAGGCGGATTTACGGTAATCCTCAGAGGGGATGTACAGGAGGACAGAGTCCTGCCGTTCTTAGCCCAGAATGGACAGACGCTTTCCTCATGAGATTAATTTATGATTATTATTAAAAAAAAAATTTTTATGTAGTTTTTTTTTGGCTTGTCAATGTATGTTTGGGTGTAAAAATCTCATCTGAGTTAAAGTAAAAAAATGTCTAGTTAAATTCACTATGGTAGAATAGGGGCTGCAGGGGTGCGTCCAAAATCCGCGGATTTTTGGAACTCATGAGGGTCTTAGATCGTAACCCCCATGAGTTTCGGGGGCCCACTGTACATTTTTTAATGCTCAGTGTTTTTTTCCCATGCAAATCCAGACTGATAATCACTTAAATCAAATTTCATCCTTTTCCAAAATGCACAGGAACCCTGTGTTTAATACAAAACTGTGAAAACAAAGTTGAAAATGTTATTCCGAACGTTCCTGAACATTCAGTTCCTCTGTGGATTCCCGCGAATTTTAAGATAATCCGCAACTTGCTGTTAGTTATGTCTCTAATGAGAACCTGCAAATTTTCAGAGCCGCAAATTTTTTGGGGTTAACGTTTCCATACTATTTCCATATTTGGTTTTCTAAAATATAAAATTAGAAATTTCTAAAAAATATATATTTTTAGTTCTTTGGAAAATGGTGTTTCCGTGTCCACACTTTCACTTTCAACCGTTTCCTTGAAAAGTCGCTAATTCAAACTGAAACATCTGAAAAAAAGGAGAGGAAAATATGCATTTTCAAACTAAAACGTATCAATGAGGACAAGGCTAAAAGATCTGCACAGCTGTGATTGGTTGTTACGTTGTGAGGCAGCGGTTGCCATGACAGTTCAGCGACCCTTCCTTGCGACTAAACACATGGAAAACATCATAGATTAAAACATGTTAAAGTTGGAATTTAAAATCATTATTTCACATGTTAAATATGGTTTAAAAAATCTTTAGGGAAGTCTGCAGATTAATTGTCATGCATAGAACGTTCCCTATGATAGTACTGAGTGAGCATATCATGCTGTACCTCGGCATCTGGTGGAAAAATCTTATGTTCAGACCGCTTCATAATGATTCATGATGGAATGCACTGCTCTTGTACATCGTCTTGAACGCCTCATTTTGAGCTCTCATCCTTCACCCTAATGTCAATCCATGCAAGATCATTAGATCGTCATTCTTCTCTCCACAAACAAAGCAGATTTCCATAATCACACGGATAACCTTTATGTACTGTATGAGCTAATTATATCACTAGATTCTTTAATTGTGTTGCAGTTGTAAAAGAGGTGTGATATGATGAGATGAGATCAGATCAGATCAGATCAGATCAGACAAAATGCTTTCCCATGTAACCGTACCTTAAGCAGGATTTTGAAAGAAAGGTTTGATGTAGAGTTAATGTGCAATCCTCTGTTTTTCAAAGGCATGGAAGTAAGACATGGGCTGGATGCAGACACTGCGCCGGCATTAGTGCTGAGCACGCATTGATATTCATGTAGAGTCCCCACGTACTTGCCTCCAGTACACTTGCTAAATAAGAAATTAGTTTTTTTTTTCATCAACGGCAGCATTCGAAATTTTAGATTTTGCTCACTAATGCATAATTGAGTATAGTTAAGACATACATATCCTAATGGTAGACGTATATATTTTTTTATACAGAGACTTCATTATGAAATACCTTCCCGTTTAAAGTTTGTCTTGTCATCACTTATACAGACACTTGTTCAGACCTCTTTTGGCCTGTGTGTGTGTGTGTGTGTGTGTGTGTGTGTGTGTGTGTGTGTGTGTGTGTGTGTGTGTGTTGGCGTTTGCATGTGTGTATGTGTACACATGCTGTGTGGGTGCTGTGGCATTCTTTTTTTTTTTTTTGTCCCCGTCCACCATGTTCAGTTGGCTTCAGCATGGAACATAGCCAGTGGCAGAAAGACACCATGGCCAGTGTCTGGCAGTCGGAGGTGGCACTGTGATTCAAATTCGTCCCTAAGGCCACAGTCTTGAGTGTCAGCATAATTTAAAGGCTTCTTGCTTTAATTCAGAACAATGAAAGTAAATGGCAGCCCATGGAATGAGTCTATCACCCTTCCAAACCTGCTGAAAGGTAGCGGGGTGCAAGGGCAGCAGAGAAATGGGAGGTTGCCAGATATATAGACATATATAGACATCCTTTATTACCCTGTAAATAAGTCGCTTGCTTTTCTTGTCCTTTTATCATCCTCGTTGCATTGGCCTTCGTGAAGCTGAACGTTTCTGCGCCAACGAAGCACCTAGACAGCTTTTTTTGTTTGTTATGAAAACAGATTTGCAAAGGAATGATACAAGTGGGCAGATCAGGAGCATGAGTATAAGCAATTTTTTTCTTTCCATGTAATTTAATATTTGTATTTAGTTGCAATAACCAGAAAAACAGAAATATGTGATAAATATGTACATGTTAAAGTGCTTCATGCACATCAGTGCTGTTACTAAGGTGTGGGTTAATCATTTTAAATCCCACTGACTGTTGCACATCACACACTGGCGAGCTTGGGTGGGTTTTTACTGCAAGGATTTATTAATCAATTAGCTAATTGATTAACGAACCATTTTTTTTTTTAGAGTTGTTTCAGGAACATGCAAGTTAAAAAAAAAAATTACAAATTAATAAAAACCAATCCAGGCAAAATAAATTGCAGGACAAAGCCGTTATATAACTTTCCTGCTTACTACACACTTTCAATTCAATATAAAATCTGGCAAGGAATTTTTGTCAAGCGCATAAACATGAAATGCAACAGGATCATTAGAATTTTAATATCAGCAAAACAAATAGTTTCTTAGTTATCAGAGAAAACATTTTGGATATTAGAGATATAACAAATGGCAAAGACTAAATTTAGAGAATAAATATATTTTCAGATTTTTGACTGTTTTTGGTTTTGTTTCGATTGATTTTATTGATATTTATACGACAAACTCCATCATCATATTCACAATAAAAGTGATTTTTAAGTGGTTCAGTAAAAAAAACCTTTTTTTTCCCCACAACATTATCTAATGAATTTGAATTATTTTATTTTATTTTACTTCCTTTTATCTTTATATCCTTTTCTATTTTTTCATGTTTAAATGTTGGACAGTCGTAAAACCACCACATGACCTACTCTGTATGAATATGTATGTGACAAAATTCTAATAATGATGGATGGATTGATGTTCAGGGTTCAAGTATCGGTTTCGAAAAAAGAAAAAAATTGTGTATCGAGCCACTTTAATAATCATACACACGTTTGTGTCTGCATAACAGTGAAAAAAAAAAAGATTTTATCAACTGATTATGTAGCCATATGCTGTTACGTTATGTTATCTACTTCTTTTTATCCAGGTCAATTAGAAACACGGGACAGGGCACGCTAATGAATTCATTCTCTGTTCTCTTCTGGAAATTGGAAAAAGATCAAAAGTAAAAGAAGTGTTGGGAGATTGTAACTTATTTAAGCACATATTTGTAATGTAGTTTGAATAGACCAATAGTATGTTGTATATATGGATAAAAAAAGACATTTTCCCTCCTTATGTCCTTGATTATTGATGTCATAGAGGATTGACAGAATAAGAATTTCATTGTACGGTGTAACAGGCTGTTTCTTGTACTCTGAAATTTGTATATTATTCACACAGCCGTCATTTGACGTGTAGGTTGAGCAAAAATATATATCCCGTATAGAAGTTTCAAGTCACCTAACCTTCACCGGGTGCCCTCTCTCTCTCTCTCTCTCTCTCTCTCTCTCTCTCTCTCTCTCTCTCTCTCTCTCTCTCTCTCTCTCTCTCTCTCTCTCTCGGTTATCTGTTTGTTCTTAAGCCTAAAGTGTGAGAGCTCGCCAAGCCCGAATCCCCAGCGGACTCACTATCTTCATCTGTAGCTTCACTTTCTTTGCATGTCCAACGTCTTTATTCATTCCTAGCGGACACACTCCAGTCCCTTTCTGTCTCACATGCACTCTCTCTCCGTTACGCACTTTTTTTTTAATCATAAGCAGGCTCGGCACGCAATGTGGAACTTCCTTCTCCCTAAGGGCTAAACATTGACTTCTTTAAGAAGCCTGAGCCCTTGACTCAAATGGTTATCAATAACCTTGAAATGTTTTCGCGTTGTCACCCAATTTGCTTGTTATGTATTTGAGCGTGCACTTTTGCATGATAAGATAGTAGGAAAAGAAATATTATAGTTTTTTGTAGGGGGTGGAAAGACTGCAGATCCGGTTGAGAGTTTGTACACACCTTTCTGTGCTTTAAAAACAACAATACAGCCCCTTTTTTTTTTATGTTTTGCGCTTTATTTTTTTTTATTCAACCAGTCATGTCTTCTCGTTTTTTTAACAAGATGTTCATGTATTTTTTTTTTTTTTATCATAACAAGAACAGAATGTTTCCCTCTGAGCTTTTCTCTTGCGCTCGCCCAGTAATTTTCTCATGAACATGGTCTGATGTGTAACAACAATTAGTGTTATACATGTCTCCCAGTGATGCTTAAGATGGCTGGTGTACACAATGTTTTTTTTTTTTAAGAGCATAGGTGTAAGGCTCTACCTTTTTTTTTTTTTTCTCCAGATGAACATGGACATTTGAAAATCTACCTGCCCAAGAAGCTGCTCGAATGCCTGCCCAAATGCTCCTCCCTGCCTAAGGAGAGACATCGGTGGAACACCAATGAGGTAGGGGGAAGCTCTCATATTTCTCCTCTGTCGTCCTGCAGGATGGATAGATTTCATGGTAAAAGATGAACATCACATCAAAGCGCAGCCTTGAGCCAGTTGAGATAAAGTCATACAGGGCACAGGTTCATGCGAATCATCGAGGTCCTTAGCATAACTAGGAAGTCAAAAGAACTCACAGAATACAGCTGATATTATTATCACTAAAAATAATCCCAGTACAATTGTTAGTTCTACCACTCCGACTAATGCTACTCCTCTCACAACACAAATGCTATTAAAACTAAAATTTGTACTGCTACCAGAACTACTGCTCCTCCTGCTTCTACTGCTATAAATACTTTATGACAATTAATCCTCCCCAACGTTTCTTACTATTACTACCACCACTACTACCATTACTATAACTTCCACTACTAGTTTTACTACTACTACTTCTACTACTAGTATTACAATTACTACTACTCCTTCTGCTCTCACTGCTACTGCTATTACTACTATCACCACTACTACCATTACTATTTCTACTATTACTACTACCTTCTTCTTTTACTTCTTCTTTCGGCTTCTCCCATTATGGGTTTCCACAGCGGATCGTCCGTCTCCATACTCCCCTGTCCTCTACATTTGCCTTTTTCACACCAACTACCTGCATGTCTTCCCTCACCACATCCATAAACCTCCTCCTTGGTCTTCCTCTTTTCCTCCTTCCTGGTGGCTCCATCATCAGCATTCTCCTACTGATATACCCCATGTCCCTCCTCTGCACATATCCAAACCATCTCAATCTCACCTCCCTCACCTTGTCTCCAAAACGTCCTACATGCGCTGTCCCTCTAATATTTAAATACAATGTTATAATTACTACTACTACTAATTATTATTAATAGTATTCATTTGTATTATTATATAAGATTGTTTTTAATAATGCGAGTATATTGTATATATAAGTTTCAGAGTTTCACTGCACATTACATGTATAAGCTTATATAAATGCTAAGTGAGAACAAGTGTAAATGTTATTATAGTCTGAAACAGTGTATATTTTAAACACAAACAGTAAAAGCAGTATGCATTTATTTTATTTATGATCTATTTATTACAATAAAAAAGATTATGAGTTGAATTTTTACCAGGCTTGATATTAATATAACCAAATCAAACATCACTAAAAATCGAACAAATTCCATGATTTATTTTTCATTCACTTACTTTATAATTAAAGCAGTGCATATATTTTATTTTGAAATGTGATTTAGATGTAGGTCTGCGTATTATTCATTCCTGACTTATAAATATTTACCAAAAGATGAACTTCCTTTTTTTTCTTCTTCTTCTTCTTCTTCTGCACATAACTAATCTACTGCTATTTTCCTTCGTTGACTGTCTGTTTCTGCATGTTGATGTGAGCTGTAAATCTCTCCGGTTTCCAAGCAGCATTAAAGCATGTGTACAGAAAGTATCTACATTGTTTGGCGCTTCTACACTCGTGGCCCTGAAGGCATTCTGACATTCTGAAGCAAACAAACATACTCAGCAGAGATTAGGCGAGACCTATTTGGCCTAATTCCAGTGCACACAGAAGTTTGAGATGCTTGCTTTTCATTTTTGTGGTTCAGAAAAATTTGGCTATGTGGATATTTAACTTTAAAGACGCGATAGTCGAGGGAGGATGTGTAGATAATGATAAAACAGAACGGTTTAAACCATGGATTCAGCTGAAGTGTATAATGTGGCTGAGAAAACCTGTTTGTTATTGGATAGCACTAACGTAGATACTTCTGCTGGAGCTTTGTGAACATGGTTGGGAATAGAGAATGGATACAGGGCATGAAAACATTAAACGTAAAACCCATTTTCAAAATTTAAAAATTAGAGAGCCTTAAAAAAAATTCTATTACATAAGATCACTACTAGATTATCATAGATAAATAGTTAGATTTTATTTCAAACACTGCAGAAAAACCAACTTTTTAAAATTTTTTATTTACTTGTAGTTTGACCTCTTAATAATCCTTTCTAAACATCTTGAAAACAAATGACGCAGCATCTTTATTCAGGGCAACACTCTAAATCTACATACATGCTTTAGCGTTCCTGCTTTGTTCAATTTTATTCGATTTTTTTGTGTCACAACTTATCAAAGACAAAAACACAGCACAGAAAAGTTTATTTGCAGCTTATACAGTAGTTAAAAGTGCATACTCATCTCCCGAATGCAGGAGTGCTCTCTTTTTGCATCAAGGGGTCTTTAAAAATTCCATCGCTTTTATTTTAGTGAAGGCGATTCCTTGTGCATGTTTTGTGCAAGGTTAAAAAAAACAAGTTTGTCACAGAAATGCTTAGGACCATAAATTTAACACTATTAGTCAGATAGGACACTGCTTCAGCGTTTTCTAATGTTTTTCATTTACTCTGGAACCATTGCTTTAGTTTTTTTTCGCGCATACGTCATTGTCGCTTGACTGATGATACACAGCAGCCCTGTTCATAGCGACGGCAAGCGATAGCTAAAGAAGATTCAAGGTGAGCGTCAGCCCGATAATTTCCTTGCGTGTATTGAAGCCAAGCTCTCTCTCTCTCTCTCTCTCTCTCTCTCTCTCTCTGGTTGGGCTCAAACCAGCTGGTTTCAGGGTCCGTTACGCTCCAGTGAGATGGCCTCTATTCTCAGCATTCGCTTTTTCTGTGATTACTATCTCCTCTCCATTCCTCATTTATTTTTCCACAGGAATGCCCCCCCCCCCACACTAGCAGAAGGTTGTCTTGGTAGAGATGAACGTATATGAAGAGCGCCTCAGATTGTACAGTGAGCTACAACAAGATCAGATTGACTGATTCGCCCAGAACAGTCTGGTTGTATGTGTAATCGCAGGTTTCACAACTTGAACCAGGAATGTATTTAAAAGGACAGAAATAGTTAAATCAGGAGAAGAGTGCAGAAAGAAGATGCCCTCTGTCTCAAGGCAGGAATAAGACCTTCTAGTGAACTGAAGATTCTCCTGAAGGCTGCATGGAACGTTCTTAATGAGCAGAAGTGCCTAAATAGCACCAGCTCCCCTCCATCTCCTAGCTACTGGCTTTCCCTCAATGCCACGATCCCTACAACCAAGGGCTCAATATAATGAGGCTTCAGCTGCAGTGCTTGTCCACACATAAACAAGCTGATTTTATATATCCTTCCATACGTCTGATAACGCAGAAATCCAAGCCGTAGTACTGTAGACTCGGAGAGAAGGGAAAAGAATTGTTTGGGTCATGATGCCTGACAAGATTTCTAGTCTTTTTAAATCTGAATTTATAAACCATCTCAATATACCAGCTCTCTCAGCAATGCGACACCATTTGGGGAACGAATGACCATGCTAAAAATTTAAATCTGCAAGGGGGGACAAAACAACAGCACAATAATCGGGAACGAAAGGAACGAAGGAAAGTGAAAAGTCAATTCCTGTCTTTATTTCTGCTTCCTTTGTTCCATCTTTTAGCATTTCTAGCTTCACATTCCCTGCTGTTCATTTTAAATACCTACAGAAGTGTATTTTCGGTACCAAACAAAAAAAAGAAAAAGAAAAAAGAAAAATGCTGTAAAAAAATAAATAAAGGAATGCATGATAGAAAGAAGAAATGCTGAAAGGGAAGGAAGGGAGGAAGGAAGGAAAAGATAAATTTTGGAAAAAGGAAAGAAAAGAATGACAGAGAGGATAGATGCTTAAATGAGGGAAGAAAAGGAAAGCAGGATAGCAAGAGAAAATACTGGAAGGCAGAAAGGAAGGTAGGAAGAGAGGAGAGAAAAAAGAAATGCTTTAAGTAAGAGATAAAGGAGTGCATAATAGAAAGGAGAAATGCTGAAGGAAAGGAAGGAAGGAAGGAAGGAAGGAAGGAAGGAAGGAAGGAAGGAAGGAAGGAAGAAAGGAAGGACAGAAGGACAGAAAGAATACATTCTGGAAGTGGGGAAGAAAAGAGGGACAGAAAGGATAGATGCTTGAAGAATGGAAGAAAAGAAGGAATGCAGGACAAAAAAATACTGGAAGGAAGGAAGGAAGGAAGGAAGGAAGGAAGGAAGGAAGGAAGGAAGGAAGGAAGGAAGAAATGCTGGAGGGAAGAAAAGAAGTAATGCAGAAGATAAAGTAGAAATTCTGGAACAAGGAGGGAGGGAAGAAAGGAACCGAGGAGAGAAAAAATAAATAATGTAAGAAAGAAATGAAGGAATACATAATAGAAAGGAGAAATGCTGGAAGGAAGAAAGAAAGAAAGAAAGGAAGGAAAGAAGGACGGATGGACAGAAAGGACAAATTCTGGAAGCGGAGAAGAAAAGAACGACAGAGAGAATAGATGCTCAAAGGTGGGATGAAAAGGGACTAAGGAAGGAGAGAGAGAGAAATGCTGTAAGGGAGGAAGGAAGGAAGGAAGGAAGGAGAGAGAGAGAAATGCTGTAAGGGAGGAAGAAAGGAAGGAAGGAGAGAGAAATGCCTGAAGGAAGAAAAAAAAACTAATGTAGGAGAGGGGGAAAGGAGAAAAAAGAAGAACTGAAGGAATGCAGCACAGAAAGGACAAATGCTTGAAGGAAGGAGAAACAGAACGAATGCAGGAAAGAAAGGAGATATTCTGAAAGAAAGAAAGAAAGAAAGAAAGAAAGAAAGAAAGAAAGAAAGAAAGAAAGAAAGAAAGAAAGAAAGAAAGAAAGAAAGAAAGAAAGAAAGAAAGAAAGAAAGAAAAAAATAATTTTACAGATGATGTGATCTGTGATCCATTTCAGCATGACATGAAGGTTTCTTCGTGCTGATTCGTTTTATTTATAGAGTTGAACTAATGACCAGTAAATAAGCATTAAAAGGTCACCATTTAGTTACTTATCCACAAATCTGCCAGTATATACTATTACACTGAGTTTCTCAGCTCCACAAAGTCAATCTGTAAGCAATTCTACTGCTTTTCTTCACAAAGAGTGTAGGATGAAGAGCATGAATGTTCTCTCTCACAAGGATGTTACAAAGTACACGTTTTTTTCACCAAACCAAATCTCAGGTCCACACACAGTGTGCATTTGGAGGCATGCCTCTCTAAATGATTTTACTTAAAATCAATTTACTGGGATTCTCATGCTTAAATATGCCGCTAATACGGTGTGGTTATTACTTATTGACAAAACGTCCTTCAGCTTAGCTGCTTCTACAGCCCCCCCATTCCTGCCTGTCGCAATGTCTGCAAAGCCTGTGTGTGTGTGTGTGTGTGTGTGTGTGTGTGTGAGTGAGAGAGAGAGAGAGAGGCAGAGAGAGAGAGAGAGAGAGAGAGAGAGAGAGAGAGAGAGAGAGAGGCAATACAGATACAGGAACACATTTTTGAGACATTTGCCCCATGTTCCTGGAAATTAATTTTTCTGTGCTGGAGGTCATATTGTTGTTTGACCTGTCGCCGGTTTCAGTTTAGCAAACGCTGAATATCCATTTCACACCCTCAGAGCGATGACTCTCAGGGACGGAGGGCCATCATGAGGTTGTCAGATGTGCAAGGGAAATCATAATCCGTTCATCCGTGTGCACAGAAAGCCCCGATTCATGTGGGGGCGTCTGCTCGTACACCGAGGACGCATAAGGCGCTTATATAACGGTCTTGTAAACCAAAGATTTTAATTTAATTACTTTGTGTTAGTGGCACGCCCACAGCAAAGATTTTGGGTTTGCTCTTTTTAACGACGATACATTAAGCTGTTTGGAGCTTTCTGTAGGTTTGGTGTAGGTTAATTTTCACTGGTATTGTTTATCTCATGAAAATACTAACATACAGTATATAACATTTCAGTTGGTCCATGCATAAGAAGTCTAATCTCAGAAATCATATACAGTTATGCATATTCTATAAAAAGAAATCAAAATAACACTATCAAGATATCAATATAAATAAATTAAAATATTTACATTTTAATATTATAATAATAATATTACATAAAATATACTATTATCAATTAGTATTAATATTATTACTGAAATATTAATATAAATATTAAAATATTATAATATTTTAATATAATAATGTTATTATTTAATATTATATATTATTATAATATTCCTAATTAATATTTACATGCTGCAGTTACTAATTTATTTTTAGTAATGGATTTATCCTGGTCATGACTGCTCTGTTTTCATTGGTTATTTTTTTTTTTTAGATTTTGGAAATTAATTTATTAGAAAATACATCAGGCAGTTGTAAAGCAGAAATACACACAGGATACAAGCAGGATTGGTCAGAAATGTCTATCAGAGTGGTCAGAATTCTTTTGGGATTGTTCGGAAAAAGCATGCGTGTGTGCTAAAACAGCATCTCAACCAATACCAGCATCTCAAGTATATTCCTGCTTTGAACTTTATTAAAGCACATTTTGAAGAATTCATAAATGAGTGCTCGCTCTCCTGTAATGCAAAACCCTGTAAATGATAAACTGTGAGCTCAATCCTCCCTGTCCTTCATTTCTCCACTCACCTGAAAAAAAAAGGATTTTTCAAAGCGTTTTTCTCATTCTTGATTCTCTTTTTCCGTTAGCTTTTTCTCTCATCCCGCATTCACCCCAGTCAAAAATAATCTATGCATCAGCACTTCTGCTGAGGAATTACCCATGTGGTCATCGCTAGTAAAAGTTTCTGCCCGGCCTCAATACCGCCTGTCACTGGCCCTGTCCTTTGGGTCCTTTTCTTTTCCGTCCCGCCTGCACTCCTCTTCACCTAATCAAAGGAAGCAGATGCTGCCAGCCGACTAGTCTCACTGGGGGCAAGCTGGGAAATTTAGCTGGTGTTTGTTTGAGCAGACCTCTGGCTTCCACACAGGCTTGTGACCATGACTACGACTAGTGAAGGTATCCGTGTTGAATTTCAGATTCGAATTTTCCAGACGTCTCGTGTAGCAGACACGCTGAATGGCCGGCATGACCTTAAAGGAGATTCCAATGGGTTTTTAACGAAATTAAAGAAATATTACAAGATACACATTTCGACAGAAGACAAACCCGTAAGAACTTAATGAACGGCCCGATGCGCATATTTGAGCCTGACTTTTGATCCGGCTTTTTAATTGCACACGCTCTCGTCCGGACTAAACTTTGTCCTTGTATCAGAGGGATTACAGCTGCCTGTCAGGGATTAGGCAATGCTGATTAGGTTGATTTTATTCATCATGGCAGAATTGGAGTCAGCTTTCTCGAATGTTGAACATTTATTTAAATCATTTTCGTTGACAATTTAAGCAGATTTTCTCATTCAGAAGCAGGCCCCTTAAGTCTTTCACTTTTTTATTTTAATGTTAAAAAAACACAGTCTGTGTTTCAGATCTTGAATATATCCACCAAATTCGACACGGAAACGTTTGTGGACATCTCTAAAGGGTTAGGTATCTTACTCGAGAAGGGAAGCTTTGGACTGATTTGTGTTGGTGCCTGAATCATGATTGGAATACGAATGTGAGGAAACGCTGCTGTCAAACGCTTCTGCTACTGAATCTGCAGTTTTAACGATGGACGTGGAGAGATTTTAACATGTGACACCGATATGATAGATGAGAAGTTGAAGCTTCCAGTGTTTATACACTAGTGCATAACCTTCCTTAGCATCTCATTTTGCTAAGTAGATTCAGATGAAACAAAACAGATGAAATAAAAACAGTTTGCACTTCCTACAGATCACAACATACCGTACAACAAGCATTATATATTAGAACATATACTGTATTATGTGCATTTTTTATTATCGTGTTTCCTTTTATCTGACCTTGTGGTATGTTCAGGTTGAACAGATGTGATAGAGAAATAAAAAGATCTGAGCTGCACAGTACTGTATCAGAGCCTGGGTCCTATTTTTCTCTCTCTACATCCACAAGTCCTTTTTTCCCCCTCAGTGTCTTGTGGTAACTCGGGTATAAAATTATTCAGAGGGACAGAGGGATAGATTTCTCCCTGTTGAATCGAATCGCTAGGTGAGACTTTTCTGCCAGCGCACTGAAACGTTTTATTTACCAAATGTGTTTGCAGAAGAAAATCTGCGAGCTCGCATTAGTGTATAATATGAGTCTGTGTTTAGTAATTGGGCAAGTGTTAAAGGAATAGATCACTGCGTCGGCTTTTCGGCATAATTTAGCGGGGGGGTTTATTTGTTCTCGTCGCATGGTTATGAGTAAACAACGTTTGATTAATGGGTTAAAGCACAGTGGTTATCCTCACAGCCAGCACTATAGTATAATCTTAAAAAATTACAGTCCATAGCAAAGCATGTTGTGATTGGCAGGGGTTGAATCCAATTAATTATTATCCTCGCCTCTATCATTCTGCCCACTGGCTTTTTGGAGAGTGTACAAACGCAACCATGCCCTTTGGACAAAAATAACAACACCACAGAGACCCTGGCAGTGTTGAAAAGAAGCCTTTTCCCCTTTGTGGTTGTTGACAAATGGCTTTAGATTGGCATGTTGTCAAGCATTTGAAATGTATGTGGTGTTTCGGAGTCAGGGATGTTAATGGTTTTTCACACATTTCAGTTCCTCATTTTTTGAGCGTGACGGCTGTGCTTACATTTCACATGAATTCCTATTGGAAGAAAAAAAATGCATCAACCTACTCAGAGATTTATTTATAATGCACACAAGGTGTAGGTACACCGCACTGCCAAACGTTTTTGTACACCCGTTCATAAGTATGGTAGGACCTTCTTTTTGAGCATCGCATTCCACATTCAGTCCCAGTTTGCTCTTATATTTCACTCCACTCTTTTCCCGGGAAGATGTTCCTCTAGATTTTCGAGTGTGCTTGTGGACATTTGTGTTCATCAGCCACAAAGATCAGAGCTCTGTAGAAGGCTATTAAAGATCTTACTCTCCAAACCATGTAAACCATGTCGCTTTGTGCACAGCGGCGTTGCCATGTGAGTTTGGAGAAGAACTACATATGGCAGGTAAAGTCAGGTGTCCCAACACTTTTGTCTACATGGTGTAGTAAACTTTTAATGGTTGTGTCTTTACCAATAATTAAAATTCTGCCTATTTTTGTTACTCCAGATTAAAACAAACTGCAAGATCGTGACTTATTTCGACGGGAGATTAAAACACGGAAAAAGATAAATTTCTCCCTCCTTTGAAATTTCCTTTCATTAATTATGATTAATTCACGCTTCCGTATACTGTATTACTCATATAGATTTAGTTTGCATCCGTGTGACTAAAAAAAAAGTCATGTTATGTTTGAGTGCTACAGTTTCCCATAGCCGCTTGAGGAAAGGAAGCTGTCAAATCTCATTATGTTGAATCACGCCTGTCAACAAGCTGCTTGATGAGCGCGTGCATCTTCTGTGATGAAGACTGCGTACCATCCATATGCCTCATGACATGCAGTATTGATTGACCGTGTTGCGTAGCCACTGAGAAAGTGCGTTCTTAATGCTTTGAGTGCATGAGAGGGAAAGTGGGGTCATTTATAGGGGTTGCTGTAAACTACCATGGACACTTTGTGAGAAATAAAAGGATAGGGAGGAGGAAAAATAAAACAGACTGAGAGCACTTCCATCTTAAATCGACTGCCCCTTTCCTTCCCCTTTTTGTTTTGTTTTGTTTTTTTCTTCTCACACCCACTTTTATTAGTTGATGGCCATGATTTCTTAAGTCTCTCAAAGGAAAGGGCAGAAGGGCAGAAGCTGTGTGGGGAAATGGGAGACAGAGCCAAGGAGACGAAAGGCAAAAGGGATTCACTTTTGTCTACTTGGATTGGTGCCTGCCTTTATTCCTAGGCTCTGACGTACAGCTACCATGGCTAGTCAGAGATTTCTTTTTTGGCACTGGCTCTGCAGGCTTTTAATCTGATAACTCCAGATTTAATTCTCATACACCGAGGCTGTCCTCAGGCACTGGAACCACAGTGTCCTCAACCGGTTACAAAGATATAGTCCAACTCTTTGAACTACGGGATATGTGTATTTAAAAATAGTATAATATCTGATTGTATTTATTCATTATCTCTTCCAGCTGACAGGCCAAAGGGAATGCTTTGTTTGAGGAAATTTCTCTTAGACAACAACAGGTGCTGTGTCCAGCAGCCAAAGCAGCTGCCTTATCCCTGCTTAGCATTTATAAGATCTGAAAACCATGTTCCAGACTAGGCATTGGCAGCGTGACAAGCTCCTCCAGTCTGGAGGCTAACTGGCCTGTCACTCGGTGCTGGTTCGACCCAACAAAGACCTGTCAGGGAAGGAGTGGTCTGCTGCTTGTGCTTAACGAGGCATCGAGTTTTAGTTTTCTCTCCCCCCCTTCTCCCTCACCTCTTCTGCTAAGTGAGAAATATATCTGCAGAGCCAGGAGTCTTATGGATGCAAATGCATGCCAGGTCTACCGCCAGGTTACGGTGCGAAGATCAGATTTAAATTCTTTGTCCCACTAAAAAAGCGAGACCACAGAAATCATGTTAGTGATTCGGGTAAAGGCAGAACTTCACGATCTTCAAGAAACTGCTTGGTTCAATTCTTTATGGTTCCTGCAGAGAGAAGTGAAGTAGAGAAATCAACAACAAGAGTTGTCATGGTTGCTTAAGGGGCGAATGACGAGTACACGCGCGTAAAGAAATGTGGAAACCGAAAGCCTGGAGCGCTTTGGCTTTCAAAGAACGTGTGTTGGTGTATAGGCTCCAGTATATGCACTTTTAAAACGTTAGCCCAGGGCGATGCATGCACGGAAACACATGCAACTTGAGAAACTCGTATTCAATAATACAGGACTCAGTCCTGCAGATGGTGTTGGTTAAATCATTCCTGTTGATTCAGGTAACTGACAAACGCACACGAATGCGCATCTAGAAAAAGCAACATTGATAATACAGTTTTTGCCAAAGCATAAAGAGTGCATCATATGTCGAGCTAACTGGGAAATATTAAACTTTTCATAGGATATTCACTATTTCAGAAGAAATGTTCATTGGCAAAGGCTAACACACTCGTAGGAAAGCGCCATCTACCTTCTTCCACACACATGAGCTTTTATAACCATAACGGCATGTAGTGTAGTTTTTTGTGTTCAGTCCTCAAGTATCCTTAACTAATACTGACTCACAGTATCACTAGTGACCAATAATAGGCTGACAACAAGCTTTTAAACCTTTGGAGTCATATATAGATCCAGCCATTGTGCATAATATAATTATGAAGTCTAAAAAGACTTCAACTTCAAGTATAATCGTATGTGATGAATTTAGACCAGCCAGCACCTTTAAACTCTAATCAGATTCAGTTAAATAACTAATTTTGAGGTCTATGCTTTAGCCACTTGTAAAATAGGTCCCGGTACATACATTAGAAGCTTGTAGGTGCAGGATGATGGTGTCAAAGGCAACATCAAACCATCAAAGGCATTTTCAAAGGCATTTTTGAAAAGTATGAAAAAGTATGCAATTTGATTTGAGTGATTTCCAGGTGTGGTTTGGTATGTGGGGAAAAACGAACACTGATTATCGAAAAATATTTGTGTTTCCATACTATTGCCCTATTCGATTTACTATAATAAAAAATTAACATATTTTATACTTAAAAAAAGGCTACGTCTACACTACACTAATCCGGATACATTTGCATAACAGCATAAAAACACAGAATACTCCACAATTTCGTTTTCAATCATTCCCTAAAAGTTGCTTATCCACACGTCTATAAAAGCTCACGTCCCTGTACTAACAAACAATGTGCCTTCAATGTGCGTCATTTCCACTTGCCGTTTATTCACTTTCTGGCTCTTCGAAACGTTGCGGCAACGACTAAAGGTGCTTCATCATTTTCAAAAGTTTTCACATGCAGTCCTCAGCGCGACGGAGGACATTTTCAAAAAACTACATTTCTGTTGACTGAAAACACTCTCTGTGTGAACTAGAGAAAGAAAATTACGTGTAATTATGCGTGTTATGCGTTTGTAGCTTCTAGTACAGAGAAGGACAGAAGGAATTGCATTGTGTATTTGTGGATTTAGAGAAAGCGTACGACAGGGTGCCGAGAGAGGAGTTGTGGTATTGTATGAGGAAGTCAGTTGTGTCAGAGAAGTATGTGAGGGTGGTGCAGGACATGTATGAGGACAGTGTGACAGCAGTGAAGTGTGCAGTAGGAACGACAGACTGGTTCAAGGTGAAGGTTGGACTGCATCAAGGATCGGCCCTAAACCCTTTTCTGTTTGCAGTGGTGATGGACAGGTTGGAGGACGAGGTCAGACAGGAGTCCCCCTGGACTATGATGTTTGCGGATGATATTGTGATTTATGGTGAGAGTAGTGAGCAGGTGGAGAAGAGCCTGGAGAGGTGAAGGTACACGCTGGAGAGAAGGGGAATGAAAGTCATTAGGAGTAAGACAGAGTACATGTGTGTGAATGAGAGGGAGGGCAGTGGAGGGGTGCGGTTGCAGGGAGAAGAGGTGGAGAAGGTGGAGGAGTTCAGGTACCTGGGGTCAACAGTGCAAAGTAATGGAGGGTGTGTTAGAGAAGTGAAGAAAAGAGTGCAGGCAGGGTGGAGTGGGTGGAGAAGAGTGATAGCAGGAGTGATTTGTGATAGAAGAGTATCTGCAAGAATGAAAGGGAAAGTTTAAAGGACTGTGGTGAGACATGAGATGTTGTATGAATTAGAGACAGTGACATTGAGTAAAAGACAGGAGGTGGAGCTGGAGGTAGCAGAGCTGAAGTTGTTAAGGTTTTCGTTGGGAGTGACGAGGATGGACAAGATTAGAAATGAGTTTATTAGAGGAACAGCCCATGTAGGACGTTTTGGTGTCAAGATGAGGGAGGCGAGATTGAGATGGTTTGGACATGTGCAGAGGATGGAAATAGGGTATATCAGTAGGAGAATTATGAGAATGGAGCTACCAGGAAGAAGGAAAAGAGGAAGGCCAAGGAGGAGGTTTATGGATGTGGTGAGGGAAGACATGCAGGTAGTTGATGTGAAAGAGGCAGATGTAGAGGACAGGGTGGTATGGAAAAGGATGATCCACTGTGGCGACCGCTATTGGGAGCAGCCGAAAGAAGAAGAAGAAGAAGAAGAAGAAGAAGAAGAAGAAGAAGAAGAAGAAGAAGATGCATTTGTAGCTTCTTGGTGAATAGCACATTTTGAAAAAGAAATGTATAAATGATAAACATTGTTTTAACCACATGCATGAGGTACAGTAGCTACAAAAATTCCAGCAAGCTTTAGGGAATGAAATAGAATACATCAGAGATTCTGACTTGGACATGGATCAGATAGTTGGAAGTTAAAATCATTATTTCTGATGTTAAATATGGTCATAAAAAAACTTTAGGGAAGTCTGCAAATTAAAGTCTGGAATTTTGAAATGAAAAATGTGTAAGAATATTGTAAAGGAGCCTAAAGAAGCTAAATGTTATATTCTGAAATTATTTAGTAACATGTCCTTTATTAAAGATGCTACACAAATACATTTTAATTGAATTGAATATTTGTTATATTTACCTATTTATATGTTATATATCTTGCTATGTATAAGCTGCAATGTAGATGTTCTGTATTCACGATGTTTTTATGGCTCTTATTTATGGCGGTGGTCCCTACAGTATTTAAAAGGGTACTTTATGCTCATACTGTATTTCCGCACTGTAATTCTTCTTTCTTTCATATTCACTATCTGCTGTCTCTCAGCCGAACCAGAAATTCATTAGAATTCTATCATGCACCTTTATACTTCACACACACACACACACACACATACACACACACACACACATGCATGCATGGACCCCTTTGTAATGTATACGTTTAAGGAAGGTTCCTATTTCACTATTAGGCATTTCTCAAAGTCCTGTTTACATAATTAAAGCATGTTCCAGTTGCCTCAGCAATTTCACATAATGAAAAGGTTAGTATTATTCACTCATGGGGTGTGGGGGATCGCCAGAGCTGTGTGTTTGTGAGTGTGTGTGTTTTATGCAACACGATTTGGTAAAAAAAAATCGTGTATTTGATCATATTATTATTGTATCAGCTACCTGCTCTGAGTATCCAAGAGCAATCTCCTTTTTTCCATCAATGGCACTTGAAGCAATTGTACATCGCTTTGTGTGGACCCGCCTTTATGTAGTGGAACCTTTGATCCATAAGCGCTTAATATATAATATAAAAGATCTGAGAAGAGGTCAAGGGTCTGTGTTTAAAGAGTCAAACCCTCATACTGGTATTCAGCAAGAATTCATTTGTTGAAAGTCAGAAAAGAAACGACGTCCTTCCCAATCTGTTATGCTGTAGGTGGTGAAAAAATCCGCCAGGCCCCCCGACGTCATCCGAAAAATATAACTCCGTCTCAGCTTGAGGTTCCTCCGTTCTGCATGAGGCAGGTTGGGGGAGAGCTGCTTTCCCCGCAGCATGCGAGGAGAAAGAAGAGGCCCTGTTTCCCTACAGAACGAGCGCCCACCGCGACACCCGCTGTTAATTACCACAAATTGACTTTACTTATCAAGTTGCTGCAGCGTGCGAGTCATTACTATACCACCTCTTGTCAGCGAGAACGCTGGGAAATTTCTAAAAAAGAAAAAAAACAAAGATTGAAAGTACTGGCACGGTGACACAGAGACACTTCTTGCATTGTTTAGGAGTCGAAGGTAGTGCAGGTGGTGGATATATGCAGGCTTTATGGATAAAATTTTGACACAAGGCTCCTACCAGCTCCACACACACACACAAACAGAGACATAGACATAGACATAGACACATGGCACAACTTTAACTAGCACATAAAGCAAACATGACACTTTAGAGTTAAAATGTAGAAGCATGTTCTATTGCACGAAGTGAATTTAAAGTGATTCGAGTAGCACCTTTTTAAAATGATCCAGCAGCTACGATCGTTTTTTTAAGTGTTTTCTTCCAATCGCAGTCGTTTTATAATGAGAGGTGTGCGGCCGAACAGAAAAAAAAAACAGGGCACCCAAGAAGATTCTTGTGCGAGTCCCACTTTCAACCACGGAGTGTTTTTTTGTTGCTGTTGTTGTTGTTTTTTCAGAACAAAGCCAGCCTCACACAGAGAGCCACTCTGAGAGGTGCTGTGATAAACCATTAATCCATCTGTTTGTGGATTTGCTCCTCATTCATCATTCTACACCCACAAATCCTCGTAATCACATTAGGTGAGACAAAATGGCTATGCTCCCAGATGGGAAGAAACGCAAACACACAGCGGTTATAGGAGTAAAACATACGCATCGTAATCTTAAACGTTCCCGATTTCACGTAACTTCTAGCAAAATTGGTTAACGAGAAAACGCCAGACACAACGGCTAAACTACGGCTTAGACTTTTCCCACAGGCTTTACTGAGCTGTTATCCCGAGAAAGTATGCTAGATATAGGCCTCCGGAAAATAAATGGTTTGCATCTTCCTTCAGGGCTCAGCCAAACCCCAGGACTTGGATCTACAGGTCTTCTTAATGTACCACCTCCCATAGATACCATTTGTCATTGTAACTCCAGCGTTAAATAATTCAGTTTTCATTTTTATTCCAATTCAACAACTTTGCGCCCTTTCTTAATCATTTTAAAGCGCAGTCTATCCAGTCACTCCCTCCCTCCATTTCTGTTTAGTTTGTGGTTACAGCCGATCAATATCACTTGTCCAAGTGGCCAATGAAGAATCCAAATTCTCCTTCTTAATTACAAAGATCTGTACAGAGATTACAAGCATTGCTTATTTTTAATCTCTGCTATGTCATGTGCAATCAATATGCAATATCTCTGTCAGTAACACTAGAATTTTTCTCAAGAACGGAACATAATTGTTGTTTTTTTGTGCTACACTTTAAGTGCTAATAACTGGGTTAAATTAATAGGAAAACCTTCACCTAAATATTAAAACGTTGCATGTGTTGCATAAAGACAGACAAAGCTGGGGCAAATACACAAACATCTCATCAGCAGATGTTCGGCAAAGAAATCGGAGAGCATTGTGATGCTAATCTGTACTTTTCAGGGAAACGAAAAACGTGACATCTTTCATCCTTTATCCTTCTGTTGGATTGTATACTCTTTTTCAAGGCTCGTGCTTAGTCTAGAACACACCTCCTGTGGGTTGGATTTGCGTATGCACCATGCCGAAATCTCACACAGAGGATTAACATAAGAAGAATTAATGCTGAATTGACAGAGGGAGACGTGCAGGATGCTTTTGATGAACCTTGATCCGAATTTCCCCCCGGACAAAGCAGATCAAAAGCTAAACACGTCTCTGATATGTTGTTCAAAGCCGCCCGGGTCCATGACGCTAAAGCAACACCTGGAATTCCAATAGAGGAAGTCCGATATTACGATTCATAAAAGGAAGGGTTTGAGATACACCTTTGTAAACATGTGCCCTGAGGTGTTTATCTGTTGTTCAATTATCCGAGAACAATACAAAGCGCACGCTTCTCTGTGCTGTTGTTTTTTTTTTGTTGTTGAGTTTTTTACAGAGCATAAAAACTAATTAATTACGATGCATGTCTGCCTTGTGGTGTGTGCTCCTTTTATACCTTTTTAAAGCCAGAGTTGCCTCTGGGGCAGCCTATTTCAAAGCCAACAAACCTTCAACTCTTTCACATGTAGACAGCGTGATGATATTCTTCACCACCGTCCTGTGTAAATCATGCGGCAATTCCAGATCATCACAAGCTTTGACCTGCCAAAACTACCTGACTCTTGATTGATCGACCTCTGGAAAATTGATCGCCTTATTCAGTAGCAACGTACGAGTCCGCAATGGTGACTACTTTAAGCTGGAAATGAGGGTTCAGTTCCAGTGAGGGAACTTGACAAATGGATACAACTTTCACATACTGTGAAAATTACCTAAATTCTGACACCCTGAGGTTGTAAGGAAATCACTCCCTGTCAAATAAAGATCTCACATGTGTTGATGAATGATCTTAGTGAGCTGCAATAAGAAAAGTGTTATCTCCGTCACTTGGCCCAGGTCAATATATATATATATATATATATATATATATATATATATATATATATATATATATATATATATATATATATATATATATATATATATATATATATAGACTCCTCATATAAAAATTCCCACACACACTCTTAACCAATCCACCCATTTCAGAGTGCTGCCCAGAGCTGATCGGCTTCTACAGCCCATTAAAGTGTGCTTAAAACAGACAGAGGCAAGTGCCTCCAGCCAATCTGCTGCTTATGTGCACTAATTTGGAGAGTTCTAGCACTTACTGAACCATCAGCACATAAGCAGTCTGGTCTCCGAGCTCCAGCAGAAATGCACTCGGTTTGGTATAAAGAGAAAATGTTGTCATGTCTGTGAGAAATACATTTTAAAAAACAGCTGTAAAGTTCAATGTAAACTCAATTTCAGCTGCGAGAGAACAAGATAAACCTTCTGCTGTGCTCATAACTAGGTGACATCTCGAATAGAAATCAAGGTGAAAATAAAGTCAGGGATTAAATCGCACCCACAAAATGCGCTAATGTGACGCAAAATCAGCGACCTCTGAAACATCTATAGAATAAAGGCCAAGTAGAGTTACAAGTAATATTGATTCATTGTTACATGGCAGTATCACTGTTATATTCAATGCTTTATAATTTTTTTTTTAAATGTCCAGATTCTATGCTCAGTATCAAGCTTTCTGTTCAGGAATACTTCTATTTTTATCTGCAGGCAGTTTGTGTGCACAAGCCTCAGAGGTTTTGTCTCTGGAGCCTTAAGTGTTGCCTCATACAGGAAAGGCCTTGATGTGAAAACAAATAGCAGCCCGTCTCACCCTTGGCCAGAGGTGATGTGACGTAGACAGAATCTCCACTGTTCTGAATCTCTGAGAGGTCAAAGCAGAAAACACATCCTCACCTCACGTGGGAATAACACGGATTCACGACTGAAAATATCGGACATCCCAGAACGACAGGAAAGCGTTAATAATGTGTTTACACCAAACTGTGGATTAAATTTACATATGAAAAGTCAGTGTGATACAGTAACAACATTGACATACAAAGGATTATTTCGACGGGGCTCACAAATCTACTGCGTATAAAAACGTGTGTATGGTAAGATTGCTTAGCTTAGGATTGACCTTAGTCGTCACTCTTTACAGCGTTTGGACAGTCTGTTGGTGCTTTCTAACATAAATCACACAACAGTAACAGTCACGTGCACATTTATATTTCAAAACGCATTGGAAAGCACTCAGGTTATGATCTGTTGACTCTTGCGATATTACACGCAATTGTAATTCACTAAATACGCAAAGCCGTTTTGCATACGAGCTCGTAAACAACACATAAAAGCCTAAACAAGCATATCAGAAATTTCAGCCTACTGGTTAGATAAATTAAGTGCACACACACACACACACACACACACACACACACACACACACACACACACTCACCGTACAAAATAACTATCGCCAACAGCTTTGAAGTGGACAGCTCTGTAATTTACAGTAATGACAAATCACAAGCAAGCCTCGCCTTCTACCAAAGAGGAGCGCACCTCATAAAACAAAGGCACTTCTGCTGAGGGTTTGTTTCCCTTTGAGGGATGGTGGAGAAGTGCATTAGCATGGCTCATAGTGAAGAATTTGCAAGTAATAACTTATAAAATAGAGTAATTAGCACAAGCAGCTGTAACACAATGACCCCTATTCATCAAAGCCACTTACTTCCATGATGCAGTTTGAAGTGATCTTTTTCCTGCGGGGGAAATACACTGCAGAGTCTTTTTTGTTTTTGTTTTTTAACTCGGAGTGCAAACAGGTTCTTCTGTAGTGATGCAATGGTGATAAGTGGTGGACAGTAAGGAAGTAAATGCAATTCTTTACTGTCCTTAAGTAGCTTTGTGGCCTATCTGTACTTTACTGAAGTATTTTTTTTTGGAGAGACTTTTAGTTTTTATTTATAAGGATTAAAACTGAACTGGTGAAACATGCAGCAAGTCACCAATCAGAATCGAGCGCATGCTCTGTTTTACACATGTTCTGATCGGCACTTGGTGTATCTACTGATCACCAACATACAGTTCATCATCAGTTCAACATCAAGCAGAACATTTAAAGAGGAATAACACTCGACTCGACTCGAACTCGACACAACACACGTAACCTTATTATCAAACTCTGTTCCTTATTTATGTTTTTTTGAGTAATTAATGATAATTGTAACAGAAATCAATCAGAGTTTGACTCATTAATATCATCAACATTCAACCTCCTTAGTAGTTTGCTAGTTTTTTTTTTTATAACGCAAAATAAACCTAAGAGCTGTTCCATAGATGCTGATTTAATTAATTGTAATTATTATCATTTAAAATAAATTAAATTTTATTGTAATTTTATTTGAAAAAAAAAAGATTATTCGTACTGCCAACATTAATTCGATAGAGCAGAGAGCTCTAACTCGCCTCCTGGAACTACTACAAGAGGCTAGATCATATGGAAGGAACGCCTGGAAAGGAGATTATAATACATAAAATGCATCGCAATACTGTAAATGGTTTTTTTTTGTTTTTTAGCAAACTGCTAGAACCTAAGGAAATAACAGTTTAATGATGTCTTTATTATTATAAATTTAAATTGTTATGAGGCAGTAATTATAATAATTTACTTTGTTTACATCAATAGAAGAAGCATAAAACAATTCATATTACAAATGAGCATCATTTTATTAGGATCAGCATGTTTTTTTATTGAAACAATGTTAGACATGAGCAGGTTCAAAGCTTTTAATCTGGTGACATTCTTATATAATTGTACCATAAATATACATTCACAAGATATTAATCTAAATAAGCGAAGCCGACATTTGGCAAAAGTTGTGCTTTCGTGCATTTTTTATATATATATATATATATATATATATATATATATATATATATATATATATATATATATATATATATATATATATATATTTATATAAATCCCAGCAACTGTTTCCGAGGACAATTCCTATACATTATCCACACATCTTGCCTGGAGCTTATTTCATGTCTCATTTACCGAATGCAAATCCATATTTGCATCACATCAGACGAACAAGCTGCCGTTCTGTTTTTGTTTTTTCCACCACATGTAATCTCTGTCCAAAATGAAATCCACGCTGCACAGATATTTTGCGGAAAGGAAGATGCGCAGGGTTTCAGGTAAGCCATATTCACCCGCGTGTGTGTTTCGTGTAGTGAGGACGCCCCAGATGTTCAATATTCGTTGAATTTGTATTAAGTTGATGCTTTTTTTTCAACTAAGAATTTGAACCTTGTGAACGATTTATTACCTACAATATTTTGCAAACCTTTCAGAGACATGATGGCCATGTTGCTTACAGTTTACTTATCATTTTTTTGCAGTCTTCATGACTTTTCTTCCCTCGAATTGGTTACCTGGGACAATAAAAGAAATCCAGAAATATATAAATCCTAAAAAATTCCTACTCCAAACCTTTTCCTAATACATACAGTACATCAATCCTGTCAGGACATGGGTAGGCACTATTTTAATTAAGTATCTCATCTGAAGTGGCACTAATGAGTTTGGCAAGGATCTGTGGGGGAGCTTGAGGAGAAGAGAATGAATTGCTGTCCTTTCCTTTTTGCACACTGATGCATACACACTCTATTGATTGCAATTCAAACAGGGAGATGACAACCGTTAATCAGTGCCAAGGTGTAGAGATTAGTATCTTTAAATGGAATAGTGCGAAGGATTTGACCTGAGCTAACTTTAATAACTTTGTAGGCTTGCAGGTGGAGAGAGATAGAAAATGAGAGAGAAAAAGAGAAAGAAAGAGGGAGGCCTCCACTCCACTGAGAGAAGCACAAACTGCAAGCGGGGAAGCAATGTTCTCGCCGGTAGGAGAGGATGCCACTGTGTAATATGAGTTTTTCATTTACTGGTTGGCTTAGCTTTTCACACAAGTCATTCCGTTCCCGTGGTAGGTTTAGGTTTACTATTTGTTCACAATGATCTCATGAAAAGCTATCTACAGAAAGGGCCAGGTTGGATTTTTTTTTTATATTTCCTTTTTTAGCTTCCCAAATTGACAAAAAGTAATACTTGTGAATGCTTAATAGCTCAACATTTGCTAATCAATAAAAACATGGATCCTCTGTTTCACAGTGCCACATAATGTTTCGCGACAAAATCTCGACGCTGATGAGATATACAGTTTTTTAACTCTACGTTCATCTGTAAAGCTTACGTAACCAGGTGGTAGTTAAAGGGCATTCATTCCTGTACTCTGTATAGTACATCTGTCTGGTAAGGATGGACACAGCAGCTCTGTAAGGAAGTTAAGATAGAAAAAGTTTTGTTTGTTTGCAATAATTTGTGTGGGTGCAAGATTTCAAAATGCAACCGTCAGTGGATGAAGTACACAAATCATGTAGTTGAGTTGAAGTAACTCAAGTGACTCCAGTAAAAGTAAAAGTGTCCCATTAAACTTTCACTTGAGTAAAAGTACAAAAGTTATAAAAGATAATTCTGTTTTGTCTGTATTCACTCTCCAACTGAAGATTCATGAGATTCACCTTTGACCTGTTTTAGAGAACTTATTGATTATTGGTTGATCTGATGTCGTTCATTCGCCTTCATTTGTGACATTCAAGATTCATCTGCAATATTCATCAATTCAACACATATACAAAGAAAATGTTTAATAGAAATTTTAGATGACAGATGATGACAACTGGTTTGACCATTTTGCATTTAATGACGTATACAATGAACTGATGCTGAGATGTTTTTGGGGGTTAAAACTATTCAGGTGAAACCAGTAGAATATATTTTGATCAACATGAACATAAACTGATAATGTAGGAAACAGCAGACACTCGTACACAATCGATTCAATGTACTAAAGCATTCGCAATTTGATCAAAGCAACAAGAAATCTTCCCATGATGAGCATAAGAAACGAAATGATGTGGAAGTTGAACAAGTAGTTTTGAGAATTTTATTTTTGATCTGAGAATCACTCCAAAGCGCCTGAGAAAAACTGTGATGAAATGATATTAATGAGTCAAACACTGTTTTCTATTAAAATTATCATGAGCCCAAAACCTTTTTTTTAACTACTTGAAAAGAATGGTGTAAATGAGGTCACGTGTGTTGTGGCGAGTTCGAGTCAGAAGTTTCTTCATTATTTATTTCTCTCTAAATGTCCTGCTTGATGTTGAACTGTATGTTGGTGATCAGTAAAAACCACCAAGCGGCAATCACAACAAAAGCCTGATTGGTGACTTGCTGCGTGTTTGACCAGTTGGATTGAAAAAAAAAAAAACAACCCCCAAGTTGAATTTGTTGGTTTTCTGTGTATCATTCCAGTGGCCACACTTACATAAGCAACTTTTTTTTTTATTGGCTATATGCCATGTCATCCAAGGTAAATGAAGCTAAACAATGGTCCTGTAGCTAATCTCCAGTCTGATGATCTGCTTTCATATAAATCATTTACATAAATGCATACAATGGAATAAACCACCACAGACAATCTGCTGCACGGAAAACTAAACATCACAGTGCAACCATTTGGATCGTTCCTGCATCCGTTCCTGCATGCATCCATCCATGTGATAAAAACGAGTGACTGAACGTTTGTATGTTTTTATATGGGATCATGATCGCATCCAGCAAATGATTTTGGAATTGATCAAAAAGGTGACAAAAATAAGATCAAGGTCACAACAAGGTCAAATGTTTAAAATAGTTTTGCAATCAGTTTTTCTACGTTTGATATGTACTGTTATAAGGCACAATGATTACCAACAATAAGGCGGATTTGTAAGGTTTGTAAGATTTGTCCTCGTTTCTTCCGCAGTACAGCATGCTACTGATTTTTTGTTTTTCATCTACTACTGTTTGTCCCTGCAGGCTTTTTTCTCTTTCCCTCGTCTGATATTCGCTTTTCATTTTCCTAAAGCAAAAAATTTATATTTTAATTAAACCAAAAGGTGCATGAAAACAAATTTTAAACATCATCGTCTATGAGTTTATTATTACCGACCCTAAAACATTTCACCCATGACCTTGTGCAGCGGCGTCTCTCTGTGGTTCCCTGTGTATTTGGCGCTGAACTGTGTGTGTTAGACACAGATGGCTGCCATGTTGAGTCGTACCCACCTCAGTCAGTCTGGAGCAGGTGGAAGCTTATCTCTATAGAGTCCATCAATCAACTTGCAATCCCTTCTTGTTTTTTTTTTGTTTGTTTTTTGCACCCGCATTTGCACCCATAACGACCAGCCTCCTCTTTTCATCGTCTTTGCTCGCAGGACACAATTACCAACTTAACATGCAGGGTGACCTCTGTCATGTAAATGGATCAGACACTTCAAAAAAACTTTTCCTCACTCTTACAGGGACACAGTAATCCGTCAGGGTGTTTTTTTCTTTGAATTTTTATTTTTTTTTGATAAGCCTTACAGAAATACGGAGACAAGCTCGCACTCGTTTCAAAGAGATCTGAAATGACCTTTTCATGATACAAGTACACACATAGACACACACAGTGCAAACACACACACACACACACACACACACACACACACACACACACACACACAGACACGCAAAGTGACCTTTCTGTAATACATATTCATGGCCCGTGTGTTCATGAAGCTTTACACAGATGGCCAAAGATGATCAGGTTTAATTGCAGTGTTTACCCGAGCATCTAACCTCTATGACGCAGGCTTGAATGGGGTGTGTGTGTGTGTGTGTGTGTGTGTGTGTGTGTGTGTGTGTGTGTGTGTGTGTGTGTGTATATGTGTGTGTATGTGTGTGTGTTTGTGTGTGTGTGTGTGTGTCAAATAATGGCGCAAACAAGTTCTACCTCCTACCTGACTGATGTGGATGCGGAGCTCTTGTTTTGGGGACGTTCGTGAATGTTTTGCTGCTCGACTGTTTCAGAGCACCATCTGGACTCCAGAGCGGGCCTGGGAACCATTTTACACCACCTGCCCTCACACACACGCACACACACACGCACACACACGCGCACACATGCGCACACACATACACACACACACACATACACACACACACACACAACTTTTCCCTGCCTGGGTCTGCTGGAGCTCTATTTCTTCTTCAGAGAGAAAATCAGACAAAACTCAGACTTAATATCGCTTGCTGCTAAAATCGATCACGTCAGTATGTGGTTGCTTATGCAATGATTGTAGACTTTCAGGACTTTCAAGACTGGAAACTTTCCATGGGAATTAACGGAAATAAACAGGGAATTTACAAAATTGCAGGTGAGCCTATAACGAGGAAACTTAAGCCATCTTGCAGGATCATTTTGGCTAAAACAATCCGATTAAATGCAACTCAGTTGAATTTCTACCTGCACATTCATCAAATACATGCACACAGCACACTTACTGCAGGGTTACTGAGGCCACGCCCCCTACATGCACTACACATTCGTTCATCACATATAACATAATCATTTCCTGCACACAACATAATGTCAAAAATGTCCATCTTGCCGATTATTCATGTAAATTACATAAATATTACGCAGTGATGCTTTTTCTTCTGCCTTCTGCTAGTCAGTTATCTGTTCTCATACAGAAGTACACCACTGCTCAAAAGTTTAGACACGCTGCTATTTTTAATGTCTCTTATGCTCATCAAACCGGCATTCATTTGTTTGCAAATAAAAAAAAAGTAATATCGTGAAAGATATATTAAGAACTATCTATAATTTTTAAATGTATAAAAGTAAAAAATTGAATTTGATAAAAAAATCTGTATTAGTTTTGCATGCATGCCAGTTTATGACCAAACAAAGTGCGTACATTTGTTTGTATAAGATACAGTTGACACAAATTTCCCCAGATTTCTAATTCGTTTCCATAAATTCCTGGTAATTTTCCAATTTTGACCCCAGGTGAAGTTCCCATGAAAATTTACCGGAAATTTTTAGCACCTTTGAGACCGTAGTTACTAGAGAGTGTGTGATATTAAATAAAATAAACCTGATATCTCAAACATTTCTAGGAATTCGCCGATAACGTTAATCAGACGATAATGCATAATAAAAAAAATTTGCTTGTAAATGTCTTATATTGTACTTGTTCATTTTTACAATGTCAGTAGTGCACTGATTTGTTGAAACAATATATTAAAGGACAGGGAGTTTATTATTTAAAAGTGATCCATTCAAGTGTTTTGATTGGTTACTGGTGATATATTCGAAAATTTAATATTATCGTTGAAACATCAATTACAAGATCGTCACGTTGCTTCGCGTCGCACACGATAAATATCTCACAACCCTACTAGACAGAGACGTTCGCGGGTCTTGGTCATTTGCTTTATCCAAGATACTTCGAGATTTTAAGCTGTTCAGGTCTCGAATCTGATTGGTCAGAAGTTTTTCAATAGCAGTCACACAATCTCAATAATCTCATTTGATAATAATCAATCGAATAGCAGATCTTTTACAGGGACTTGAGTGGAGGACACTTCGCCTAATCACACAATGTCTGGAAAATACTAACAGATTTTCTGCATTGACTGTTTTAATATAATTGCACACCCCTTCACATGTTACACATATTCCTTACACGGTAGAGAGCGTCTTTAGCATAACAAACTCATTTTTAGGAGTTTCAGCTTCATTCCTGATGTACTGAATACTCCAATTGATAATAATTGAGTTCAAAATGTTACCCATGATCTGAGAAGGAAACAAAAATCTAATCAAGGAGTATCTAAGAACGCATGTAAGGTTGTTTCCAGGGATGAATCTAAGCGTGACAAATTCATTATTCTCCATAATATCACAGAAATGCTCCAGCTTGCGATGAATTTAAAAAAGCTATAAAGGTTGCCCGGACATAATTTGCGTGTGGTTCGTACTTATCCAGACTGCAAAAGGGAAGATAAGCAAACTCACGAGACCCATGAGATTTTCTCTTCTCGACCTGATCCGCTGTTGTTGTTTTGTTTTCGTTCCCCCCCCCCCCAAGCAATTCATGCACAAAAATAGCTTTTATTTTATTTTATTTTTTTAGGTGTTGGAACTCTTAGCGGAAGCCATAGTTGATTTTGAAGCTCGAGTATAATTATTTCTATTTTCGCTCTCCAAACAGAGGCAGCCTATTTATCTTGCGTTTTGTAATTTGACACAAAACCACGTTAAATCCGGCAGAAGTGGAGAAGATGAAATATTAAAGTCTGCCCGGCCGGGCTCTTGACTCAGCACCGCTTGTCTGTGGGTGAGCTGCGGTAATAAAACGAGGGACATGTGGGTGGATGAGGGAGGGTCTGTGTTCTCTCTAAACGGTACTCCAACATATTACTCATTAGTCTTGCTCGTTAATTGAGTGGCATAATCGCATTATGGCTAAGTGCATAAAACGCATTTCCTTTCCTCCAATCACCAATCACTGATTCTCCTCTGTCAATGTCCTACTTTTTTTTTTTTTTGCTTTCTGACTGGCTTCCTAGACTTCCGTAAGGACGATGTTCAGCAATCGCAACATTTACAACTCAATCCACTCTCCTAAAATGTTTGGCACTGGTGTGAGCCAAAATGGTGAGTGCTCCATCAGTGCTCTGTGCACACAGCTGCGCATGAGTTCACGGATACCGATGCGGACTATCAGCATGTCAGCGTTTAGGACTGAACGCCAGATTACTTCGACTGAAGAACGGGAGCCGTCTTTTCTTCTGCAACTCGTCCCGATTTCGTCTCATGCTCAGCAGATGCGAAGTCCATATCAGCACAGGCATAAGGAGCTCTTTCTGCCTCTCGGTCTCTTAAAGTGCTCTTCATTCAGCTCTGGCGCCACCCTGCTCTGTTTCCTCTCTCTCCCTCTCCGTCCAGTTATTTTTGGAAAATGCCCTGAGCTGTACCTCGCTTCAAAGGCAAGCACCGGAGCTTTACATTTATTTATTCATCCTTTCTTTTCTGTACTTACTATTAATCTATTCCTCCTTTACCCTTACAAAAGACTAGAGAGTTGAATTGATCTCGAGTGTTCATCTAAGCCAATTAGGAACAAGGTGGCGCCTCATTCCAAGCCTCTCTTGTTTTGATGGTAGATGTTCTGTCTCGGTGTGACCCTTAGAGGGTGTCTTGTCTGTATTTCTAAATGTATTTTTGTTACTTTAAGACACACATATTCGCCGCCCTTTGAGAGCCGAGATCAAAAGGTCAGCTTCCAGAGATCACTTCATCAGAAAAAAGGTCAAACCAAGTGCTGTCAAACAACAGACCAGACACAATACTCCAAATAAAAGAATCCCAGTACTTCAGCACTTCAGCAGGAAGAGGTGGATCTTGATAATGATATAATAAGACCACTGAAGTCAGAGTTAATGACCGAATGATTTGCAGATTCAGCTTTTTAAACATGGTGTTTCTTAACGGCAGCCAAGATTTTATTTTGTAATGAAATTCCGCCTCTTTTCACGTACGCTGGGCTGTAAACTCGGTAAAATGTGACTACAGTGAAAGTAAAAGTCTCGCTTTAAACTTTTACTTGAGTAAAAGTACAAAAGTTTTTGCCTTCAAATGTACTTAAGTATCCAAAGTACTGATTTATTATAACTATTATGTTTCTATTATCATTTTTATCACAAGACTCTGTATTCACCTCAGTGTTTTTGAAAATAGAATGATATTAATGACTCAAACACTGATCGATTTCTATTACAATTATCATGAGACCAAAACCTTCTTTTCAACTACTTAAAAAAAAAACCATGTAAATGAGGTCATGTGATCAGACCCTGATTGGTGACTCGCTGTGTGTTTCACCAGTTAAATTTTTATCCTCATTATTAAAAAGAAATGACTGATTTCATAAAAGTAAACTAAAAGTCCCCCCAAATGGAAAAGTAAAGATACGTGAAAAAACTATTTAAGTACAGTAACGAATTACATTTACTTCCTTACTGTCCACCGTTGGTGTTCACTTTATTGGCTCGCTATATTACCCACAAAGCATTGCAGAAAGCGGTGCAATGGGATTTAGGCCTTGGTTCACCTCTGTCTAAACAGATCCTTTAGTCATTTAGTCTGTCCAGTCTCCATCTTTGTGCTCTTTATCTCACAGAATCTTAATCGCATAATGAACAAATTAGCCTGATCACATCACATATTTATACTTTATACATTTATAAACATTTTGCGCGTATTTGAAGGAGGACGTTTAGAGAGATAAGTAGCTGCGAGAAGGAAATAAAACATTTCACAACATTCCCTCACATGCAGCAATATAAGAAGCGTCCTGTACCTTAAGATATTACTCAACAACACCTCACCTAATCTTCACATCCTCTCCTTCCTGTGGTTATATCAAAGAGGAACAGCAAGATTGGTAGAGAGGAAGAGGGGGACGAGAACGATGTTCATCACCCGTGCTTTTTTTTGTGCGGCTGCAGGGCTAAAACAATATAAATAACATGGGCCCTGAAGGATGGTGTGCTCCACTCTGACAGTGAGATGGAGTATTGATTCTTGGCATGGTACTAAAATTGCCTGCCTCCCCAACCTCCAGACACACGTGTTGGCAGGAGAGCGGGAGGCACGCCCTAAAACCCGAGAGCGGTACTGGCGATCTGCGCCGTAAACACTGACGAGAAGAGAACGCGCACATCCATATCACAAATTATTACATCGTGCATTCTTAAAGTCTCACTCAAGACAAGATCTCGGCTCCCCTGACAATTTTTTTTCATGATTAAAAAGCCCTTCAAACGCCACAGCTTCATTAATAATATACAGCAGCGGCAAATCCTGTCACGTCAATCTTCTATTCATAATCAACCTGTCTCCAGGCCGTTTCCTTTCAGCAAGCCGCACGCATTCCAGCACTCCAGGTGTGAGGTTTACCCCGAATTCTCAGAATTTCATGATATGTCAAATGGCATGTAAAGAAAAAGAAAGAAAAGGTGAAAAATAATTAATGGTTTCTTGAAAAAATATAATAAAGTCCCAAGAAGGCATATATCCCAGGCGCAAAGGTTGAAAATAATGCCGATTACTTACGCATCTATCTAACGTAGACTTTGGAAATCCTTCAGAGACAAGAAACGAGAATACGAAAGAAATTCTTGGTGTGGAAATAAAGAATTGAAGTAAACCCTTAACGCGATATTCGGTACGCTACGGGAACACAGGCAGAGATGTAGTACATTTATGCAGCGTTTTATTGGGAATAAATCACAGGAGCGTGTTTTTTTAAGGTGATTTATATCTTCAGGACTAAAGTGGCGGAGTGACAGCTTTTTTTTTACTGCCCTTTATACTGTCCTTAAAGGATCGTTTGAAAGCTACTTTTGACACTATCTGCATGCTGGACATTGGTGATAAGCTTCATCATGTTTTTGTGAAAAGTGCAAAAGGAGGAGAGTTAAAAACATCACCGCAGGGGATTTAAAGAAGGTGTTTGTCTTCTCAAGAATGCCACAGCCCAGTTTCATGACCTCAAGTGATTCCCTGAAGTGACACACCACTTCACACTATAAAACTAACGCTTGCTTGGAACCACGTCACTTTAAGATTTAGGTCCTACTTTATATGGACGGTTCTGGCTCTGAAAAGAGCATGATGTGTGACTAGGGTTGCAAAAAACTTTCCATGGGAACTTTATCTGGGGAATATGGGAAATTTTCCAAGTTGGAAACTTACGAGGAATTTAAGGCAATTGATGGAATAAATGAAACAAATTGGGGAAAATGTATATAAACTGTATCATATTCAAACATAAACATCTTGTTTGATCATGAGCCGACATGCTAATACAGATTTTAACAAAATACATTTTTGATTTAATTGTTAGTAGATTTTGTTGCACAGTGGCTTACACACAGCACCAGGAAGTCTTATGTAATATTTATGTCATAAGATTGTATTTTATTTAACTGATTACACTCTTTTCAACTACATTTAAGTTTCGTGTTATAGGCCAACCTGCAATTTTGTAAATTCCCAGTTTATTCCCATTAATTCCCGTTAATTCCCATGGAATGTTTCCAGCCTTATAAATTCCCAGAGTTTCGCAACCCTGAATGTGATACAGAGACCCAGAATCCACCTTTTGTGGGACTTTGCATTGTCAAAAGATTCCCCTCTTGAATCGTGTCAGCATCTTTTAGAGTATTATTACGCCTAAGAGAAGAAACAGCGCAAATGATGCTAGCCTCAAGATAATTTATTGTGTACACAGCACAGGTCAAGGGAGAGTATTAATCCAGGCAAGCCACCGAGCCCTTTTCTAAATGAGATTGTCCCCGGGCGAAGGGCTACGCTTTTATTTTCGTTGTGTTTTTTGTTTTCATTTCAAAGGCCGGCTCGCCGCGTTCTGGTCTGGAATGCCAATAAGGTGTGACAAAGACACACTCTCAGAACTTTTAGTACAGACGTCAAAATGAACTAGCAGACACACAAGGAATAATATGATCATAAAGCAGGAATGAATATTTAATATTTTGTAAATGTGTTGTGCAACTTCGGAGCACATACCCGACTTCACAAGCAGTTCTCCTCGAGAGCGGGCGAAGCCGAACGACACGACGAAGCATTTTTTTTTTTTTTCCCTGTCATAGGAGACCTCACACTTACATTTTGCTTCTTCTGGGTTCAAAATAATCCACACCAAAGATGTACATTTGTATCATTGCATTCTTTCTAAGCACAAGAAGAGTAATTTACTGTTTATTGTTAGTTTGTTTGTTCCGGAGGCAAAAAAGCGGAGTCATTAAAACGATCTCTTTTATGGGCTATGACTTATTTAAAACTTTTTTTTTCCCAGCTAAAAAGTCTGGCAAGGTACTTGCAAATCATAAGACAAGTCGTGCATCAAAAAGATTTATTAAATCCGTCTTCCCCTGAGAGAGAACAAACCGCATACTGTTCAGCAGCGCTGCTCATACAAGCAAGATGAATGATGCCCTAAGAGTCTTCTCTCAGGTAATAGACAGATAGCATCATGTACTATACAAGGCATTGTAATCACAACTGACTCCTATTTTCAACTCAGTATCCAAGACAACTCGGTCCACCGAGACGCCGACGTCGGACAGATGACATCAGTCATATCTCTGCTCGTACAGACACAAAGACTAGCTATATAAAGGTTCTCGCAGAGGACTCGGAGTTCGAGTTTGCAGCAGAACTTGTGCGAAAAGGTACACGGATCGCTTTGATCTATTGTTCAGGGTGCTCGGTATTCCCTCGCTGACAGCTTCCATTTGAAAGCTATCTGTAGCGCTACTGCGGCATCAAACAATGCCGTAATTTGTTTTGCCTTATCTCGTAAATGAGCGACGCGCCCGACGAGTGACAGCATCTTTATGCCGCGCCGCAGCATCTCAGCAAAGCGGAACTTTAATATACAAGGCTAATTGATGACAGACGTACTGTAGGTACGCACACGCCACAGCGATATCGAAGAGGCCTTCGCCTCGCTCGGGGAGAAATGAGGATTCGTTTGGGAAAAGAAGAAGAAGAACTGGCTGAGTTCCAGACTTGTGGGTTGAATTGTGTGCAAATTGAAAACTGCTGAGGCATTTCAAAATGCAGTCTGGATATTATATAGATTTGTCTATTGTTGTATTGTATAGATGCCACACTTTTTTTCCTTTCCTTTCCCTTTTTTAAAAAAAAAAAAGACAGATTTTTATTTCCTGCTGAATTTCACTACAAATGGAGTATATTGTAGATTGGAAACCTTACATTCTATTCGATAGATACTAGGGGTGTAAGGGTACACGGTACTTTTTCAGAACAGGGCGGTACACGCCGATAACCGTGGCTTAAAAAAACGGTCAACGTCCCGAGCCGTGAATTTAGGTAGATACACCCTATTATTCTTTTTATCGCCCCTTTAAGTATAGACGTCAAGAATAGACGTCAGATTATTCTGTTGACTCAGCAAAGAAAACAGCAAAGAAAAATCACGTTGTGTCAAAATAGACCTGTGCCCTCTTAACATGTCCTTGACGTCTATTTTCCATAAAGCCGTTGCCTTCGCATGAAGCATTTGCTGTCCTTACGATCGTTCATGTTTGATTAGGTTCCAATCGAAGTCACCAAGAAGGGGTCCAGTCTGGAGGTCATCTCTAAAGACGTTTTCCAACGTGGCTTTCAGGAGAACTCAGAGATAAAAAAAATATCTGTTGAGAATTTGTGTGTGTGTGTGTGTGTGTGTGTGTGTCCTCCATGTCATCTGATAGGAAAAGCAGACAATAACTGTCATGCTCTAACACAGTTACACTTTCTCTAAATTCACGCTTCGTCTGTTAGATTGTATTTTTCATTTCAGACGGTTAACGCGCTCACGCGGTGGCACCCATCGTGCACAGTTCTCTAAATGTCATCACTGTAAACGCGCAGCTATTAAAATAAACACGTCCGACTGACTAAAACAACTAATTAACTACAAAAGAATCATTAAGAAAAATGATTACCAAGGTTATTAAATAAGCTGTAGACGTGAGCGGTCTTCAGCAAAAGACAGGCGGAGCAGCACTGCTGATACTCTGGAGATTCTGGGTAAAGAGATCGAAAATATAGTTGATGCTAATGTTGCAGCATTTGGAAAATTTCCTAATTTCATTTGAAAAATAAAGCAGAATAATATCCAGCATAAAATAAAATCAGCCGAAGCTCACAAGAGTGTTTTCGACCGAAAAAGTCACCGAATAGCCATTTGCAAATTCCCAAATTAGGATCACACGCCGTTTATACACCGAAATGATAAACAAATACACATTTCAGCCGAACGTTAAGTTAAAGCAGAATGAATTAGTCGATACTCAAAAGGGAATAAAGTCTAATTAGGCAAATATTACATAAAATGAACTCATTTGAAATACAAGCACTTCGGCCAAGTTTAGAACTGTTACTCGTTTGCCGTTTGTTCTGTACATGAGTTTGTTTGGGTTTCATCCAAATGTGCACCATGCACAAAAAAATAACTTTTATCCTGTTTTTTTTTTTTTACTCCGTTCACGCCTAATAAAATTACCATAAACGGTCCTGAGGTCTAATTAAAAACTGTTAGTGCAACAGGGAGTACAGTGTTTGATGTAATTATTGGCTTCACTTTGACTGATTTTGTTCAAGATAATTTTTCTTTTTTAATGCAATTTTAATTGAAGCTATGCGCCTATCTTCCTGCATAGATGAGCATCCAGCCATTTATTTCCAACTGTGGAGGAATAAAACAAATAGCTCACGCTCCGCTACAGCTTGTCCACCTCTTAAGCCTGGTCAGCCCTTTGATTCCGGTGGCGCATGGAGCTGAATTCAAATGAAGGCATGCCTCGACTAAAATATGCATGACCCATCCTTTTGCCAGAGCAAAACACCAGGCAGCTGCTGAAGAACAATAAACTAGTGCCAGACTTGCAAGCTTGCACGTTTGCAGCCTTTTTATTTATTTTTTAAAGGACGTTTTGTCACAGACATGGCAGTGAAAAGCCATCAGCCAAATGAGATAATGTTTACGGGGGTCATCGGGATGAGAAAACGCTTCGGTAATGGCGTTCGGTGGACTATAAGTGTTGCTCAGCAGTAGACAGAGCAGCGTTATGGATAGAAAAAGGATGAATCCAGGCACTATAATTACAACTCTTTTGCTTTATAATTGTGAAGGTTTCATAGGCCGAGACAGAAGTGCTAACAAAAGCATCCTATTCTTGCCTTTACAACAGAAAATACTTTGCCGCTGTAATGACGGTGGGGGGAGGGGGAGAAAAACTCATTTTCGAACAGCCTTTAATTGTGAATATATTTTCAGCAGTAATGATAGGCTTAGCTGTACGTAATGTACAGGGATAAATAAAATAAAGCCGATGATATAATCCCCTAAAAAAAGGCACCTGTTTCTATTGTATCTCTGGGAAAATGTTACCTCATACAACTCTTTCTCCATCATAATATTTCCCAAATATAATTTTCCTCCCTATTTATAGCCATTATTTTTTCCTTTTTTTTAAAAAGCCTCGATAAAATTTCAGTGTAGAACAGCGATCTACCTTACAGCTTCAGGTCCTCCAGCAGTTAATGCCCAGCGGTGGACAAATCATCTGTCACCTGGGTGCCAGGGCTGAGCAGATTTTATATCCAGGTGCAAAGACGGAAAAACAAATATCATCCCTGAAACGTCAGCAAGTGGCTTGCTTTCTTTTTAATGTGCTACAGGATTGTGATCATAGAGTGCACTAAGCAGCTAGCTGTAGCGTATTACATTACACAGGTAGTCCCTGACAATCGTAACTAGAACATAAGGTCGAGACATGGCCCAGGCTACCCAGGAGTCTTAAAAAACGTGCATGAGTATGGGGTAGTGTACTGTGAAGTGTTAATAATTCAACAAATTTTAGTACATCATTTAGCAAAACAAAACAATTTAATGAACGCCGGTTTGTTAGACAAGAGCTACAGTTGGGCTTTAAAACTCTGGCGAAAGTGAGGCATCTCACAAGGCGGGAGAAGCGTGCATCTCGGCAGCGTCCCAACGTATCTTAAGGAAATGAAAATGGCGCTCAAAAATGTAAATAATTGTACAAAAATTCGTATCGCTGTCATCATCATAAGACCGATCAAACGTAATTCGGATTGTCGTAACTCGGGGACGTGTACCACTGCTTGCTGTGTATCATCCTTGCTGTTGGAGAATTGCATGATCTCTCCATGGGTTTCCTCTGGGTTCTCTGGTTTCCTTCCACTAACACGAAAACCTGCCACGACTCTAAAGTGCTTGTAATTATACTGTAATAGACCTCATATATAAAGCTTATATTCCTGCCTAGCGCACAGCGTTCTCTCCACCACTATGACCAGGATAAAGCGCTTAATTAAGATTAAATCCATTTATTTCCTATAAAGCACATTTTACTCCCCCAGTCCAAGGTGTTGAATGAAAAGAATCACATCAGTCCATTATAAATCAGGAGTATGTTTTGAAGACGAATGATTTCTTTGCAATAACCGGACACTCTAAATGAGATACGAAGTCTTCCTGGTGCTTATGTAAGTGTCCTCTCTCTCTCTCTCTCTCTCTCTCTCTCTCTCTCTCTCTCTCTCTCTCTCTCTCTCTCTCTTCTCTCTCACTCTCTCTACTCGACTTGAGCAAGTGTACGTGTTCGAATCGCTCACCCACTTACCTTCTGACCAATCTCAGAGATTGTATTACGCTGACTTCTACAAACACGGGTCGTGGATCAGAGGAGACGTTCGCATTCATCAGCGTGGGCCCTGCGCTCCTGCTACAGTGTGACGTCACGCGAGAGGCTCATTTATAGCCGCGCGGTACAAGAGCACACTGCGCAATTACTCGTCCTCTGGGAAACACGCTTTGAATAGCTCATCAATACTTCGTAACTTCAGTACAACACAACAGCTAGATTTATTTATTCCCTGTGCGTCCTCAGGAGAGTTGCACGTTCCAGAACGCCGGATAATTACGCGTGTACGCTAGGTCTATCTCGTTACGTTTTGCCCTTCATTTCATTTCTTTATGAAGAGTTAGAAAAGTTGAGGTCAGACAGAGGATCTCACTCGGATATCCAGGAAAAGCTTTCATGGGCTCAAAACATCACTTCGTCCACCTCTATTCCATGAATCAGAGGGATATTCTCTCAGCGTCTGACCTGGACATCCTCCCATCATGCAAAACACGTTGAAGAGCAGTGCCAAGTACTGTGTGTGAGAGGTCTCACCAGAGAGCTTCAGACTCCACCAAGCATTGGTCTGCTTCAGAGCAGAAGTTCAAAGAGGTCTACAGAGTCCAGGCACTAAGGCTGTCTATCACAGCTATGAGGAGTTGTCTGAGATACCTGCAGCACTCACCAGTAACTTGCAGATTCTCCTTTTTCTAATTCAAAGGAAAAAGACACTGGCGCCATTATGATAAACTGAGTTTCTTTTTTATGAAAAAATAAAATCTATATTTTAATAAGGTCATAATTATTCATAGCACAGTATTGTGTATTGTGACTACTATATACCTGTATAACAGCTGATACTAAAACGAGCTATTCGTCCCTGTAGGTGAGCTGCATTCACAACCTGGCTGCAAAACAGTCACCAGTGATGCTATGTTCTCATAATCAAAGTGACTTGTATAAAAATGTTACAAAAAAATTAGTATTATCATTATGGATTAGCACTAAAATACACAGAAACGTCCCCTTACAGCAATTGGGATTGTGTCATTGGTTAAATGATGCTAAGCTCTGATTCGACCTGCAGTCACTCGACATATTTACAAGTCTCATAGAAGCCATGAGCATTTATAGGAAAGAGAAAATCAAAGCGATACAAGTCGCTGGATGCTCACAACTCTGTTGTATGTGGGCATGTTCAACATTTAACGTGTTTCATAGATGATACCGTACTGCTAAGTCCAGCCAGACTTGTTTTTTATTAGCAAGGAAAGACCTGAGCTAGATATAGAGGATAAGCTAGCGATGCTCCAGCTCTCATTAAAAGAAGCAGCAGAATCATAATGTACATTTAGTCAGAAATGATCTATTATTATCACCATGTTACTATTAGTAGTAGGAACTTAATGCTAATACCAGCCTAAAGGAAAACGCGTTATGTTCTTCTTTTTGCCTTTAAAAACAATAATAATAAATAGTACTGACTGCCCTGTGCATAACAAATTTGCCTCTCTGACACTTGTGTTTTTTTTTTTTTTTTCCTTTTTAAGATGCACACAGCTGCCCGAAGCATTTTAAATTCGCTTTACTGAATATTTATGATCAAAGTGAATTTCCCAATAAAATAAGCATAGTTTAGGGACCTGTCAAATCGAACAACAAGCAAAACCGCAGATAAAGAATTCAGCGAAAAAATGCTTTTTGCTTTGTGGATTTTCTTTTGTTTATGTATCTGTTTTCTAAAGCTGGTGGCTTTAAGACTGAAGTTCTAAATTGCAAGAAGAAAAAAAACGCAAAGCAATAAGACTTCATTAAATATTAAATCAAAGTTTCATGCCTTATTTCTCACAAACTATTAAACAAGTTAAGTCCAAGATTATTTTATAGATATTAAAAAAGGATTTGTTTTAAATATTATTAGGATCGGACCGATAAAAGCACGTCAGATGTAAAGGGATAAAAAAAACAAAGATGATTATCCGTTTCTGTTGGAAGGATGGAAGTGACAGCTGCATGTAGAGAGCGCTGGCTGAATCTCCAAAACGCTGAGTGAACCGAAACGAGCTAATCGGTTTGTGCTGCATTTAATCTCATCTCCCAGCTACAGCCATATTGATTTGAGTTTTGACTTCTCATTTTCAGAGTGCAAGGATAATAAATAAAAAAACTAAACAAAACAAAACAAAAAAAAAAAACACTTTATGAAGCAGAGGTAACGCAAGCAATATATAACTTAGATCTATTAAATATATACCAGGCAAAAGATTTTTATTTATTTATTTATTTTGCCTCTGTTTTGTTTTAATCTAATTTTTCTTTTTTTATTATATTTACAGTACAGTCTGTGAACGACCTTCTTTTATTTCAACACTTTTATCTTATAACAAAAAAACATTCCAGCTATTATTTTTCACGTATCATGAAAGATATTTTCATTATAAACGTTCCTTTGTGCGTATCCACCTTGTCTTTGGGTTCTAATTAAAATTCATTCGCGAGTGCTTTGACTGACAGTTCCTTTTCTTTCTTTTTTTTTAATTCGCTGAAGGTTTCACTTTGTAGGTTTGGATGAAAATATGCAAACCGATGCAGGAAAAAAAAAAAAAAACTGTTGATGAAATAATAAATAAATAAATAAATAAACAAGAGTTGCAAGTGCAGCTGTGAACAGAAGGAGAGAGAGGGCTGGGCCAATATAAAACCTCATTACTGTGGTGTCATGGAAAGTGTGTGCACTTGACCCTCCATCTAGCAGCAGTTTTGCAGGATAAGCACTCGTTCCCGTTTAGCACTTGTAAGGCCTTTTTTTTAAAATTATTATTATTATTAGCACGAAGACCCTTACCAGGAACTCGTTGAACAGGTGGCAAGTTCGAGATTTGGTCCAAGTCGAGGCCATCATGACAACGGCTAATCGTTACGAACCTTTTAAAGTCACGCGGTCGCATTCATTTCGGAAAGTCAGCGTTTTGTTGTAAAACGATCACAGAGACCGGTGTAATTAATGTTGATCGTTAAGTTAATAATAAGCAAATTGACTACGTGACAAGAACCTCATCGCGGTGGAACCAATTTCATTCATGAGCTGCTTTTTAATTAGTTCCATTGTGTTCCTTTGCAGGCATTCGAGGCAAACAAATCAATGCAAAAGTTACCGTTACCTGAGCTGAAGATAAAAAAAAAAAAACATGAAACGTATATATCAGACAGGTAATTCGCTGAGCCACAGATGATTTATTACATTTTAAATTCTCACCAAATAACAGATGGGAAGGGTAAAGGCTAACGTGCTTACTATTAACTGCTGATCAGAATGCAAAACAGGCGCTGTCTGCCCTCTTCCATATACACGAGCTCATGGATGTTCACGATTGGCTAGTGTGACTCTGATTGGCACCACCCCTCCCACTCGGAGAGCACGCCATAATTTAGATTCACACTCATGTCTCCGGAGACTGGATATGTTTAAGCCATTTTGCACAAAAAAGCAGCACAAATAATCCGTGTCCATTGGGAATTCTCTGCGCAAACCCTTTGAAGGACCCTTTAAAGTCAACGCTTTTCATCATTTTAGTTTGAAACATCCCACTGTGGGTTTGTCCCGCTTTTGAAGCTCTGTACATCTCTTCCAAATGCACAGCGGCGTTATACGTTTTTGCTTTTTTTTTTTTTTTTTTTTTTATGCGCACGTTTATCATCGAAGACGATCGTTTTGCTAATCGATCACGATTTGTCCCAAACAAAAAAACACAGTGTACGGTGCACCACATACAGACTTCCTGATATTCCGGCAGATCTCTTCGATTTCTTTTTATATCAGATTCCATCTTGACTTCTTGATGGCGGTTTCTGTAGTTTCTGTATGCAAAGAGAAAATACGCTGCACAATCAGACCCGCTCTTTCTTTCATTTCATCTTTGTTGTTGTTTTTTGTTTTTGTTTTTAAAATAGGAGGCTTCATTGAACTCTAACAAAGCTCATAAATGCATTCCACATGCCTCTGTTGCGATGTGGCGGATTGGTCACTGCGGCTCCGGGTGTGACATTATCGTTTCATGTCTTGGCAGCCTCTGCGGAAAAATAATGCGCATGAATCGACAGTGGCCGCTGCTGAATATCAAATAGTGTTCGGCTTTACAGGAAGAAAAAAAAAAAACTAAACAAAAAACAAGCAAGACATTAAAAGCCATGCCATTGCATAAAACTGCAGATGCAGAAAATACGATTAAAAAAGACCAATGGCTGTAATTACAAAGTCTAATGAAAACCAGCCAGCGCACACAATTAGACAACAACAAAAGTCTCTCATGAGTCACTATTTTAACATCATCAACCAGTAACAGCCTGGCTGTTTATGGATGCCCAGGCATTGCTCATGTTGGGTTTTGTTGCAGGCAAATCATCTCCTTTGTCTGGATATTCACAGACTGCCAAGTGTCTACAGTGTGATCAGACTGGAGTTAAAGAAATGATAGACTTGTGTCTGCCCGAGGCCCCGAAAAAAAAAAGAGACCCTGTTGTGTTTGGCGTGCTCCGAAATTATCGAATTTAAGATGGTTGCTCCTGGACCTTCTTCTGTCATCTGGGAGATACTGGCTAAATGACTTGGGAGAAGTCGACTCTTTGTTTTTTGTTTTTTTGGCGAAGCCGGAGTAGCACAGTGCTGGAATTTATTTTCATTCTTATTCCTGCTGGTCTGTCAGTGAAATACAGGAAAGCAGTGGAATAGATAACAGCACACACACATACATTAAACAGGAACGCATTAAAACCCAAAGTGTATTCAATTCGATTCAAATTTATTTAGAGACGTTGTCGCACAGCAGCTTTACAAAGATAAAGTTATATAAATGGTAAATCAGTGCTTAAATTTCCAGGTTATTATCTTAAGGTCGTATCGCCAAGCTACCACTGTTGGGCCCTTGAGCAAGGCCCTTAACCCTCTGTGTTCCACGGGGCTCTGTATTATGGCTGATCCTGTGCTTTGACCCCAGCTTTCTAACATCACTGGGATATGTGAAGAAAGAATTTCACAGTGCTGTAATGTGCAGTAAAAAGCATTTTTACCTTTTAAAAGAATGTAAAAGTTTGTTCCTTATAAATGAAAAAAGGTTCAGCGTTTTATAATCTTTCCAAAATGACCTAAAATCAAGTATGTACATAGATACATAATGTATATTAAAATTCAGCAGAAAAACAGGCCAATCATTACAATTATTTACCAGTTGAATTTACATTAAATGAAATAAATTACGATGACAATTGGGATACGGCAAAACAATTTCGTGCAGCAGGTAAACGTAGCAGTGTATGCGGTGTGACACGTCAGGACGATGCCAGGATGTAGGCATCTCACTCTCGGCAGAGTTCAGGTGTAATCGGTGTTTAAAAGCACAATTTTAACTCTTGTTGCTCTTCTTTTAATCGGTTTCACCGGACACTGATACACCTGTTTTGGATGCTGGTAGTTTTTTATAAGTATAAAAGATATATATAGCAGAATTTATAGATATATATAGCATTATAGCGATACTCATATCTGTATTGATGAATCCCTGATAATAGAACCAAAGATAACATAGTAATAAATAAATCTAGAGTATTAAAAAGTATTTCAGCGATTAACGGCACTCTTTTACAGATCTTGGTGCAGGGAAGAAACTAAGAAATGTAATATTCTAATGCTAAATGATCCATTGACTTCTGACTTTGTTCCACGAAGTTATGATACTAACAAGGAATTTGTAGAGAAGCTGTAATCATGAAATAGAATCGAGTCACGTAAGGGATTTTGCTTATCATCAAACCTGTCAGTATGCAGATTATTCATTACAATTGTTACACAAGAATTGCGCACTAATAAAAAACTATATATATAGTGCCAAATCATTAAATTAACAAAACAAAAAAAATGACTAGCTGAATAAACTAAATTTGTGTTTTTTTTAGATGACCTGCAAATGCTGAATTATCTAAATCCTGGCTGTTAGGAAAGTAAAAAATAAATTCTTTAGCCTGTTGTAAATTGTATTACTGGCTCCAGGATGTTGTTCCCTAATTGGATCCTTGTAATTAGGTGAGAAGGGCTGAACAGCCAGATTGCTGTTTGTTTATACCTTTCCTCCATATTAGTGACGTGCCGGGAATCCTCAAACAGGCCGAGGGTTCGCTGGTATCTCGTTGAGGCTTTAATTAGTCACTCATTCTTAACATATGCTTTCCTCGATCCAATTACCGCGTTTACGATTAAGTTCACTCAACGCAGTAGCTAAATCACAGCCGTCTACAGTGTCGCGGCTCGACGGGCGCGCAGTGGCCACTCGGAAATCCAGGATTCTATACTGTAGCTTTGAGAGCGTGAACGAAGTGCCCTTCATGTCCTTGGGGCTGATCCAGCTGCCAAGTGCCTGTCAGGGTTCGTAAGCTCTCCAGAGTGGGGAAATTTGTTGGAGGAGAATAAAAACACCTTCAACCAATGATTTGTAGTAGCATTGTGAAAGAAAACAGGTGTGAAGAGTAAGTGGCAAAGAGTAAATCAGGAACAGTCTGTGGAGAATTAACTGGTGTTTATACACGATCTGTCCGAGTTACATACATTCAGCCTGACTCTCAGCACATTTGTCTACGTCCAAAATGTGCAAGTGACCTTGAGCAACTTTCAGCTCTGGCACAAATAACACCATAACTGTTCGTTTTTTAATTATCTCACTGTTAATTGACAACATGGCATCAGATGTTGTCAATTATGTACGGCCAATTATGCTCGGAAAAGTTGCCCGCCCGGTAATGAAAGGAAAACAGGGTGACATTAGTTGTCAGAAAATGCCAAGTTCATTGTTCCAGGGAAATGTTTCTTCAAAGGGTTCTAGGCCTCCTAAAAATAGGTTCTAGATTCGAAGCACAATCTGATGGGTTCCTCTGGAGATCTTTTCAATTTTCGAATCTTTTCAATTTTGTATTATTTTGACGTTAAAGACGGGTGTTTCTCTGCACGCTTGCTGACTCCCAGGCCGGTATGTGAGAGGCCCAGCAAAGGGTGAGCGGCTGTGACACTGACAAAGCTATCTGAGCCCAGAACCATTCGTCATTGGCAGCAGTTTAGCATGAGCTATCGCACAGTCCACAAAGCTTCAGTGAACCTTATCACCACGGAAACCTCTCAATAACTTATTCATGATGCACGAGGCAATCACCTGGGCCGCTGTTTCACTTGGCAATGAAGTCGACACTGACAAAACATTCCAGGGGCGTTCGACTCCGTTGTATCCGCGATACCGTGGACGGCACCGAATATCCATCTTTAGCAAAATCTCAGCACCCTCGAAGCTTTTCTAGGGAGCGATGTGTTGGACTTGGCAGAGGAAATGTTTTAAGAGCAAGACATGTTGTTATCGAACAGAACTTCCCTGTGGTTGGTCGTCATCGTAAAACATTACTCAGAATTCTGAGACAGCAATGTTCATTCTAACATCAATAATATGCAATCGTCACATTCAACACCAACACGCTTTTATTCTATTTAGACCAAAAAAAAAAGCATAAATTATAAAGACTTTTCCATTTACTCACGTTACATTCTGACACTGGAGACTAGGGCTACAAAGTGGTGGAAACTGTCCGGAAACTTTCCATGGGAACTTAATCTGAGGAATTTAGGAAATATTCCAAATTGGAAATTTACCAGTAATTTATTGGGAATTAATGAGAAATTGGGTGAAATACATATTTTATATATTATATTAACTTTATCATACACAAACAAACATTTAGTTTGGTCATAAGCCAAACTGTGTGTGTGTGTGTGTGTGTGTGTGTGTAAATATTTATTGTAATTTACTCGCATGCTCACCAACATTCGAGGATTCGAGAATTGATGTGTGTTATATGTGATGTAGGAATAGTTGGTACATATAGGGGGCGTGGCCTTAGTGTGCTGTGAGCATGTGATTGATGAAAGTGCAGGTAGAATTTCACTTAAAATTGCATTAAATCTGGTGGTTTTAACCAAAATTATCCTGCAAGATTTTTTTTTTTCAACTACATTTAAGTTTCCGGTTTAAGACCAAACGATTTAGTAAATTCACAGTTTTTTCCCATTAATTCCTGTTAATTCCCATGGAAAGTTTTCAGTCTTAAAAATTCCTGGAATTTTGCAACTCCACAGGAGACTCCTTGCATTAATATCAAACAAACGTCTTATTACCACTCACCATATTAACAATTTATTTGCGACCATCCAAACCCCTTGTTGTTACTATAGAAACTAAAAAGCATCGGAATGAGCTCATTAATATAAACCAGTTAATATAAATGAATATAAATCTGACTATAGAATAGCGATGGGAAGATCGGATCATTTTAGTGACTTGTTTTTTTTAATCTTGTTCATCAAAATGAACGAATCTTTTTTTAAATCATTTAGTTCATTTCATTCATTTGATCAGAAATTAAATAAAATGCTACATTTCCAATTAGCAGATTAACCAACACGTCTACATATACCAATGTTGACTATAGTTTCACATAATGAAAATATGACAATGCAGCTAAAGACAAATTATAATAAAAAGAATGAGTAGTTTCACTTCTTCATCTTCTGGTCCGTGTCGTTTGGTTCTTTTGTCACGTGACTTCCATAATTATTGTAACAGTAATGTCAAGATTTGGATAAAAAACTGATCTATTGCATTGTGTAGCGTCTATGGGGGTCACGTCATTGAAGAATGAACGACTCGGACCAGATGACCCATGAAATGAACTACTCGATTCTGTTTCCTGTGTAATGCACTGCATATGGAATCATGTGATTAAAGAATGAAAGAATCGGAATAGAAGATTTGACACAGATGAACTACTCAATTCTGTTTTCTGTACATAACCTATGGAAATTTAGCGAAGCTTCGCTCATGCACGTCCAGTTAAAAATCACTCTTTGAGATGACTCGTTCATCCGAGTCCCATTAAAGACACGTTCAAAATGAACGAACCATTCATGCACGACCATTCACTAGTATAAAGCAGATAGAAATGACTGTAAATCTAATTTGTAGCTGTAGTATTGTCAGAGCCGCTTTACAGTGAATCAGTCAACACCTTCGGACCAATCAAATTCGCTCTACACAGCAGCAGTTAAATTCTGATTGGTCAGAAAGGAATTTGTTCAAGTGGTGATTTCTGGAAGGAGTCTCCAGTGACAGCGCTTTGTAACATTCACGGTAATGTCTTAAACACTTAACAACAGAGAAAGAGTTAGAGTTGTCCCTTGAACATTTCACCACATTAAATCTTAAGTATAAAGTGTCAAAATTGCCCTTCGTTAATAAATGAAACGTCGTAAACGTAGGCAAATCGCTGTGGTAAATAAATCACACAGTGCTACTATAGAAAAAAAAAACGACTTCAGGGTAGTAACGCATGTCCCGCATCGTTCACCCTAGCGTTCATGTTTTGTCGGATTACGCGACTGACTTTTTGAAGTCGGAACCCAGACCATGGAGAATTATTTTTTTTTTTTTTACAAAAGGTCTTGGCTGTGAGCAAGAAGAAAAAACAGGCAGAAAAAAGGAGTAAAAGACGGCACCAGCTGTGTGCCCCAAACTCATTTAGTTCAGAGAGCACGATGCTTTCACACAACACTGTCACTCTCCCTCCAGCCATGTAGGACTCAACAGAATGCAGACACTCACTTTTGTCTACTAACAGAAGTTTCCTGATCATTGCCACTCTCTTTCTGGTTTCACTCTCTCCTTCGTTTCCTCCCTCCCTCTTTTGCTCCCTCGCTCCCTCCCTCTACTGTTTGCGTTGCTTTATAGTCAGCTCAGGGCCTCACACAGTGGCACACGGTGTCTTCTTTCAGCACAGCAGTCATTTTGGCTCATTTGAATATCCCCGTGTGTTTTGACAGTCGGCCTCCATGGCATCGTAGTGTTTGCTTTGCATACCGCGAGTTCCCACTGTTCCAGTCTGTCTGTAGTCCTGAAATTCCTCCGACTCCCTTTTTCTATCTATCTAGTGCCTGTCATGGCTGATGCAGTCTGTAAGCACCAAAAAATCCAAGTAAATTCCACGAGGACAAGTCTCGCTTTGGGCACTTGCGCTAGAATAAGGCGTACGTTAGCCGAGCGAAAAGTGGTAGCGGTGGTGGTTATTAGAGTATACGATACGATTATCTTGGCTCTTCAACACCAAAAGGACACCGTCTCCCCCAGGGTCTTATTTCTTTTCTTCTTCTCGTTTTGGGCCTGAGAGCATTTTTCTAATTAGCGTGTCACATTTACATGCTGTTTAGTTTAATTAGAGTAAATACTCAGGTACAGAGGAAGAACGTAGCGTGTGTGAATTTACATTCTAAAATTAGTGACATGTAATTAAGAAAATACTGCATTTTAAAAATAATCCCGGATGAAGCGATTACCGAGCTAAACAAGCGCGCCTAATTAGGCGCTCGCAAGGTGTTCGTGGCAACATGGCGTTGTTATGGAAACACTGAAGTCTGCTCCGTAGCTAGGGAACAGCTGACCCAAGCCATGTGCTGGAGGGCACCTCCTTAGGCATTTTCTCTCCGTAACGGCGGCAATTTGTCTCGAACGCTGGCATTAAGCGTCGTCTCACAGCACCTAAAAGAGGAAGAGAAATAACGGCGCACCTCGCTGTTCTGTTAAACGGACCGCAATAGGAAAGAAAAGACCCCTCAATGAAGTGTTACCACGGCCTTGCCAGGGACATCGACGCAATAACAAGCCATCCGTTTTGCTCTTTCAGCGTCTCCTCCTCCCGCCAAAGACCTCCATTATACATGAAAAAGTCATAAACAGCAGAAAACGTCTCTGCGAACAGAAACCTGCGTCTCATTGCTTGGCGTGTGGATTAATTACATGCAGCTGTCACCTAATTTCCATGATTATCCGCCTAAAGTGAGGGAGCGTCCTGTCCGGGAACGGGTTTCCGCTTTGAAAACCTTGAGAGCTTTGAAACGTTCTGAGCTCACTTTGAGCAATTAGGGATCGCTCTTGCTTAAAGCACAGAAGATCTAGGAAACTGTTAGCACGGCTCTCCGGGGAATTCTCGTACTCAGGAGAGGTTGAATTGCATTAATCTTTCCTTTTTAGGTATAGATCTAAAGGTGCGTGTCAAAAATAGTTCATTCTCCTTGCGCATGTCACAATTAGGCTTCCAGTGACACGTTCACACGAGTCTGCATGATGGAAATGTAATACGTTTGACTTTTTTTATCAACAAAAATATCACCGAAATGATGTCACGTTTGTTTTGGATGCCATCTGGATCAAAGTTCTGATTGGCTATTCAGGACGATTTTTATATTTATTTTGGGTTATGTGAACGACAGTTATAGTCACGCTCCACCGTGTTGTAATGACTTCTCCTTTAAATAAATTGCAAGATTAAGCCTGACAGCTAAAGCTTAAGCCCGGCTTTACATTTATATGGGAAATGTTTCTCGGAATGTCCTACCGGTTTAGCAATATAAAATCCCAAGCATGTAGCGTCAGGAGCGGGACTAAAATAAAGCAGAGCGTTGTGATGAATTTGAAAGGATTAATCCAATTCAAACCGCTGAAAAATATATCACAGTCGAGTCTATAAGAGACATTCAGTTTAATGTCCTATTTATCATTCGTCATAGGTTTCTTGTTTTTATTTCAAGCTCAGGAAGGTTTTCTCATCCGGAAACCATGTTTTCTTCCGACGAGTGTGTGGCGACGATCACGAAGATTAAACAGGCATCTAGATTCAATCTCAAATTTCTACATGCAGCTTTTTCTCTGCCTCTTTTTCTTTACTTCCTCCACCTATACATCTGTCATGTTCGACCTCCACGAGCTTCGAATATCTACGGCTCATTAGAGTAATTAGTTAGTCTCCGGACGGTGTGGAGAGAATTGGGTGGTAGGGATTTTGTAATCGCTGACGTGGATATAAACATTTTAGGAAGGCATTATGGGTATGAGCATTTATGTGTCAGGACTATTAAAAGATGCGCTGACTGTTTATTTCTGTCAGCGCTTAATGCAGAGATAAGATGGGATGGGATGGGATGGGGTGGGTTGGGGTGCGTGGTGGTGCTGGTGATGGCGATGGCGGCGTTCGGAGACACGATGGCATCCCGCTGGTACTGAAAGTACGCAAACCTTCTCAGTCTGCCTGCAGACATTTCTGCAACTTACTGCTTTTCCCTTGTTGTAAACACAAACCTTTAGGCTCTTTCTCACTTGCATAATATAAGCAGCCACCCACCTCGGTTTCCTGACACACTCAGATCCAGGTTTCTTTTTCTTTTACTTATTCGCTCAGGATAACATCACCGCCTAACCAGCGACCTGTCTTGAATAGTGCAGAATTCACAGGAGGAAACACGACAGGGCATAATGTCTCGCTGATTATTATGCATTTGAATTTGAATTGAAAATCCCACACCGGGATTAATAACATTTTAACAAAACCAACCGTCTGTCTAAACACTGGTTGTAAATTAAGCTAAAATTGTCGTTCGATTAAAACCTTTACATTGTTTAGTTTTGAAGATCCATCTTGTACCATCAAAATATTCAAAAACAGCAGTTTTTGTTTCTCTCCCCCTCTTTTTCTTGCTATAAACTATAAAGTTGATGGGAAGATCGGATAGTTTTAGCAACTCTCTCTTTGAGACGACTCTTTTTTCTGAGTCACTTTAAAGACTCGTTCCAAATTTGCGAATCGTTCATGAACGACTCATTTCTACTACAAATGGTCTAAACAGCAGATGAATCCGTGTAGGTGCTTTTCAGATATTAGATTAGATATTAGAAATCTTTCGGCTCTTAGTGCTCTCGTCTCAACTCTGTTTTCTTGCTTTCCGAAGACCTCTCACTCGGCATCTTTAGAATGTTTTTAGTTTGTTAACGTCGAAAAAAAAACGATTAATACATCCCTGATTTCGCCAAGGACAAACAGATAACATATATCTGCTATATTTATAGTTGAATTCAGGCCAAATACAGTAAAAAAACAAACTAACAAAAAAAAATATGGTGAAAGTTTTGGCCGTGTGAAAGCAACCGGACAAGTGTTTGTATGTTGGGCTAATCCCCACTTCCCGAGACTATACATTATTCCTTTTTTGGGGTTGGCAGGTCTGAACTTTGCATAAATGTGAATCGTACATTCTTAGGCTACATTCGACCTACCTCGGAAATCTGAGCTCGGAATGACGTCGTATTCAACCTTCTTCGCTACAGAGTGCAAATAAATTCTGGATGCCACCACGTTCATCGTAGGAAAAATGGGCGAGCTAAGGATTTGAGCAAATTTGACAAAATGTGACATCTAGACGACTGGGTCAGAGCATTCTAAAACTGCAGTTCTTGTGGAATGTTCCTGGTCTGCAGTGGTCAATATTTATCAAATTGCTCCAAGGAAGGAACAGTGGTGAACCGGTGACAGGGTCGTGGGCAGCCAAGCTCATTGATGGTGGTCCGATCCAGCAGACAAGGTCCTGTAGCTCAAACTGCTAAAGAAGTTCATACTGTTAATGATTGACGGGTCACGACTGTTGTAGCAGGAAAAAAAGAGGATCAACACAATATTAGGCGGGTTGAAGAGATCATCTGATGGTTTCAGTGTAGGGATTTTCTTTAATCTTTCCTAGTTTAGGGTCAGAAATGACAGAATTTGAACATTAATCAAAATTTTCCTGAAAGTGCCTCCATTATAACAGGGATGCTGTAGGAACTAAACTGTGTCTCATAACAATGCAGGGATTTGATAACTTCCTGTTCATTCTTTTCTTTTATTATTATAGATTTTTAGTACATAATTAACAAAGACCTTGCAGCCGCAGTGATGACGCACCTGCCGTCTGTCTCCCATCTCCTTTATTTATTTATTTTATTTTTTAAGTACACTTCACAAAAAGGGGCCTACCATGATGTCTAGCGCTGGAGCACCCTGCCAAGATGAGCTTTATACTGCAGTGAAAGCAATATCAATTAGTGGTGTCGGCCCACTGTGCACTGTGACTTAGATTTATGATTAGAGAGGACGAAGGGAGGGGTTTGGATTAAATATGAAGCCAGGAGACTATTTTTTATTTATTTTTCAGAGGTGTGAGAGGGGGTGAGTCACTCGAGATTGGGGTTCTCATAAACAGCAGATATACACCGGGTTTTTGGCACGGCACCAAGCGTTATTGAAAACCGAGAAACACCGTGCAAAACAGGCGGCTACGATACAGCACTCTGCGAGGACTTTAAAGAGATGAGAGAGATGACCTCTTCATTTTAAGGTCACCTGCCACTATGGCTTGCCCTCTCCCTCTATTGCTCTACCACTCCTCTCTGATTATGTTCAAGTTAAAGTTTATTGTTATACCGTTTTTTAAAATGGACTTTGTCTCAAAGCAGCTTTGCCAAACCTAAAAATTATAGAACAAACTAATTTTATATAAGTAAATGATGTGTGTTTATGCCTGATGATGAAGCCTGGGGCGACTGTGGCAAGAAAAACTTCCATAGACAGTACGAGGAAGAAACCTTGAGAGACTCAACAGGGAACCCATCCTCGTTCTGGTGATATAATTTCTTATGATGACTTCTTACGTGTCTGTCAAGTGGCAAAGCTGAAAATATAACACCCCAGCAGTGATATTTGCAACCTAGCAGTCAATGGTTATTTGTTAAAAGTTACGTAAGAGGGCCAGAGATCCAGATATATGAAGTTTGGCTGAAATAAAACTCTCGAGAAAAAACAACCAAAACGAAACTGCAAGCTCCAAGTCGGAGACAGGCTCGTCTCACGGGGCCTTTTCCTGCCATTAATGTGCTCTCCACTCTTGCTTTAGCCTTTAGCCGTGTATCAGTCCTACGTAGCTAATTGGGTTAGCGCTCTCCCATTACGGAACATCGAGGAGAGGAAAAAGGGGAATGATGGGATCTAGAGAAAGGCAGTCTTTCTGTTTAATCTTGTCTCAGATTGGTGCTATTAAGTGGCGGATTCAATCCCGGCGTCCAGGTTAGTGTGTGTGTGTGTGTGTGTGTGTGTGTGTGTGTGCGCGTGAACAGTCCATAGGGAGAATGAGTGACACAAGCAAGCTGGACCATTAAACCAAAACGAGAGGATTTACAGAGAGCAAAGGAACGAGCATTAATAGCTCCTTGCTCTCCAGAATGCCTTCTAGTTGGCACAGGAGTCGAAAGGAAAGAAGACGTATAGCTGGAAAAAGCGAGGACGTTGTGCAATAAGTTCACGTAAGCGAAGCTACTCGAACTTATGAGATGCTAATAAGCATGAGTAAGCAGAGACGGATGAGATTAAGAATTCATACCGAGCGTTCTTTATATTTTTCTATAGCGCAGCAGTGGGAGAAAAATCACCCCATGAATTTTAGCCAACTCTCCAAAATATGAACAATTATTTTGACATCTCAGCTTTAAAAAAAAAGCGTATTTACAGCCAAAAAATGTCCAGAATTTATTTTGAAATAATTTTTTACTTCGCCGGTGTTGTTTCTCTGAATCAGGAGTTTGCTTCAAGACTCTAAAGCTGCATGTCAGGTCTTAATGAACTCTTAGGTCACATGCAAATTCAGGCTGTTATTATATTATCCATGATTGACACTTACTGTAGGTCTTCCTTTTAGTCTAAAGCTCTATGTTGTGTCATGCAGCTCTATGTTGTGTCATGTAGCTCTATGTTGGTTGATGTAGCTCTATGTTGGTTGATGTAGCTCTATGTTGTGCTACATAGCTCTATGTTGTTTGATGTAGCTCTATGTTGTGTTATGTAGCTTTATGTTATTTGATGTAGCTCTATGTTGTGTTATGTAGCTTTATGTTGGTTGATGTAGCTCTATGTTGTGCTACATAGCTCTATGTTGTTTGATGTAGCTTTATGTTGTGTTATGTAGCTTGATGTTATTTGATGTAGCTCAATGTTGTGTTATGTAGCTTGATGCTGTTTGATGTAGCTCTATGTTGTGTTATGTAGCTTGATGTTGTTTGATGTAGCTCTATGTTGTGTTATGTAGCTCTATGTTGTTTGATGTAGCTCTATGTTGTGTTATGTAGCTTGATGTTGTTTGATGTAGCTCTATGTTGTGTTATGTAGCTTGATGTTGTTTGATGTAGCTCTATGTTGTGTTATGTAGCTTGATGTTGTTTGATGTAGCTCTATGTTGTGTTATGTAGCTCTATGTTGTTTGATGTAGCTCTATGTTGTGTTATGTAGCTTGATGTTGTTTGATGTAGCTCTATGTTGTGTTATGTAGCTTGATGTTGTTTGATGTAGCTCTATGTTGTGTTATGTAGCTTGATGTTGTTTGATGTAGCTCTATGTTGTGTTATGTAGCTTGATGTTGTTTGATGTAGCTCTATGTTGTGTTATGTAGCTTGATGTTGTTTGATGTAGCTCTATGTTGTGTTATGTAGCTTGATGTTGTTTGATGTAGCTCTATGTTGTGTTATGTAACACCAGGCTCCTGGAAATATTTAGTTTGATTTCACTGTATACTGCATCAGCTAAATTTGGTTGAAATGACAATAAAGGCGTTTTGACTTGAATTAAATTGCGTACCAATTATGAGGTAAGTCTTTGTATAAAGATTTTAAATACCCACATCAATTATTTACTTATTTTATATAATTATTGACCTATTCTTGGTTTATTACATGTTAATAACCAAATGCAAATTAAATAAAGAAAAGGCAGAGGCTATTATTCAATCTGAGTTCCTTTAAGCTGAGTCACAATGGGTCTAATAGGGGCACCTTTCTTGCATTTCTTTTGTGTTTTATTTCTCTAAACTTTACTTCTGGTTGAGACATTTACAAAAGAGAAGCATGTTTCAGTTCAGCAAAGTCATTTTTCAGAACTTCATATAATAGAAAATGTCAAATATTTTACCATGTGAAAGGAAAATGAAACCTGAATGAGTACAGAGCTTTCTTCAAGTGATGTTTTTCATAATAAGAAAAAAAAACTTGTGAAATAACGGCCCCCACATTTGGAACGGCCCTCTTAACCATGCCAGAGACATATATTGTTAAAAATGTAATAGTAAATATATGTTATACTCATATTATGTATGTATTTAATTATAAAGTTTGGCTTTCAAACTCAAAATTCCCTTAGTTGTTAATAGATCTTGGCAGAGATAGTTAGATAGAGCATAGCCCAAAAATAGAATGCAGCAATATATGTTACGCTAAGGGCTAAGGTTAGGAACAGGTAACAGTTTAACAGATTGCATAGAAATAAATGAAAATAGACCGAAATGCACATCAGCCCGTAATTGTTAGTCGAGGTACAGTGTCGAGAACGTACACCATGACTAAACCTGTTACACGGTAACACCCCTGCTTCCATCTAAGAAGAAACTTATGCACATAAATATCCACCTGAATGTAAGTTTTCAATACGTGTGGGATCTATAACATGAAAGTGTCCAAGTGGTTCTCGGGGTGAAGGAGACGATGAGCACCTCTGTGTAGGACTGGCTGACTCAGCACAAACAGCAAAGCCTCGGAGCGATCGCAGGAACGAAAGGAGAGACCCGGCGGAGTGCGTGGTCGGCGTTTGTCCTGGAAACGGAAGGAGGCTTTTACGCAACTGGGCCGTGTAGTTCTGAGAACGACTTTGTGTTTCTTGCCCTTTTTTTGCACCAACCTTAATGTAAAAAAAAAGCAAACAAAATCGGATAAGATGTTCTTCTGGTGGTAGAGGAGACAGAAAGGTGTACGCTGTCAAAAAAAAAATGGTACTTCTTGTTGGAGATGTTCGAGACAGACGCACTATTGTGCTCCTCAGTCTGGGTTGAAGTCACAGGGGTTAAAAAAACGTTGTTGGAAAGCAAAAGTTTGTGAGTAAACTTTGGAGAAGAGCTGAAAAGAGCATCGTGATGACTGAGAGATTTAAAACAGCGACACGAGCGAGCCACGACGCATCGGCGTGTGTGTGTGTGTGTGTGTGTGTGTGTGTGTGTGTGTGTGTGTGTGTGTGTGTGTGTGTGCTGTATATGTGGATCATGAAAAGTGACTTTGAGCCAAGTTTGCTGCTCTTATTTGCAGTGGGTGTGTTAGAACTCAAAAGAGTAAGAAACACACAGACACACACACACACACACACACACACACACACACACACACACACACACACACACACACACACACACACACACAGATAGATATTGCGGATGCTGTGGAGAGATTTGTATATTCTCTCAGGTATTTCAGGGATGGAGTGAAGGAGAAAGGTTGAGGCTGAATAGTAAATTGTTTTCTGTTATAGTTCACAGGGGAGAGTGCAGGAAGTGTAGGAGGTGCTCAGGCTATTCACGCTGTTCTCCTGTTTTTATTTATTCAGTGCATTTCACTCCACGCCTTCCTGTCCTGCTAAACCACCCGACCACCAAACAACCCCCTCTCCAATACACACCCCCACCATCTCCCCACCGACTCCTCTCCATCCTTTTCCCTTACTTTCCCCTCCTTTTCATTAATCTGTATTTTCCGACCTAATAAATTATTTTTTAAATAACGCCGCAGTTCCCAAGTCGGTCACGTCATGCGTTTTTATTCATCTTTCAGCTAATACCTGCCAGATTTCTGTCATCTATCTGATCTCATGATGAAAACAAAAAACGGAATCAAATTCTCGAAATAAGCGCATCTTTAAATTGAAGACAGGAGAATAAATTCCTTTTTATTTTGTTTGTTTGTTTTAATTTATTTTTTATTTTGTTTTTTATTTTTTACAATTATCCCGTGATAATGAAGTGGTCTTCCAGCAGACTTATTTACTAACTGACCGAAATTGGATTTTGTTGCACTAAAAGAGAGAAAGAAAAAAAGCCAATTAAGAGGACACATCCAGTGTCGGCTCCCAAAGGAGAAAATCTTCCATTTCATCTACCCTCTCTGTCTTTTTTCTCTCTGTCTTTTATTTCTTCACCCCCCCCCCCCCCTTTCTCTCGCTATCTCTCTCTCTCTCTCTCTCTCTCTCTCTCTCTCTCTCTGTTTTCCCTATACCTCCCTTCATTAGGTGCTAAAGGGCTTTTGTGGTTCCTCTGCTTCTGCCACATGAGTACTTTACTGAAGTTTAACAGCTCATATCTTCTTGCCTTCTTCATTCCTTTGATTCTCTCTCTCTCTCTCTCTCTCTCTCTCTCTCTCTCTCTCTCTCTCTCTCTCTCTCTCTCTCTCTCTCTGCCCATCTGTCTTTACTTTATTCCTTGCCTGCCTATCTATCTTTCCTTGACTGTCTCCCTCTCTCTTCTTTTTGTGTATCTGTCTCACTCTCGCCCTTTTTCCCTCTGTCAGTCTCTCCTTTTCCCTGCCTTTCTTTTATTCTCTCTCTCTGTCTGCTTGTCTGTCCATCTGTCTATAACTTATTCCTTGTCTGTCTATCTCTCCTTCACTTTTTCTCTCTTTATTTCTCTCTCCTTTTTGCATATCTGTATCTCTGTCTCTCGTTCTTTTTTCTCTATGTCTGTCTCTCTTCTCCTCTGTCTGTCCATCACACTCTCTCTCGCTCTCTCTCGCTCTGTCTATCTGCCTTTACTTCATTCCTTGTCTGTCAATCTTTCCTTCACTGTGTCTCACTGTCAGTCTCTTTTTCTCTCGCTTTCTCCTCTCTCTCTCGGTCTCTCTCTCTGTTTCTGTCTATCTGTCTTGCTTTCTCTGTTTGTCTCCTTGTCTCTTGTTCCTTTTTCTGTTTTTTCATTTGTCTCTCTGTGTCTTCTCTTCCTCTCTCTCCTATCCATCTGTCTGTCTATCTTTCCTGTTTGTCCGTCTACTTATCATCAACATCATCTCTTTCTTCATCTGTCTCTCTCACATATTTCAGTCTATCTAACTCACTCACTGCCCCTCTCTCTCTCTCTCTCTCTCTCTCTCTCTCTCTCTCTCTCTCTCTCTCTCTCCCCCTATATATATATATATGTCTATCTCTCACACTGTCTCATCCTCCTCCTAGACGTTCTTTCTTTCACACTATTTTCTTTAACCTTGTGTCTGGTGGCCTGACCTTGACTGCATACTCTGACGTTTGTTCTGTGAGAGAAAGTGCAGGTTTAGTCAGTGTTCTCTCTCTCTCTCTCTCTCTCTCTCTCTCTCTCTCTCACTCTCTCTCTCTCTCTCTCTCTCTCTCTCTCTCTCTCTGACCAGCCCCCTCTGTTTTTTTTTCTCTCTTCTTCTCTTTCTCTGTCCTTCTCCTCCACTCTTCATCTCCTTCTGTGTTGACCTGTTTTCTTCTTTCCTTTATTGCTCACACACACACACACACACACACACACACACACACCAAACGTGTCAGAGCTATGAAATTCCGATTTCAATACAGGAGAAAAATTTATTTTATGGCATAGCAATAAATCTTCATGAGTTCGGATGATGACCATTGAATTGTCAGCTTTGGTTCATTAATATACTGGGAAGATCCATTACATTTCCATAGGGTCTGTTTTTTTTTTTGGTTTTTTTTAATAAATAAAATAAATATTTTATACATGCGATAAAAATGTTTATTTTCACCAGTGATTTGTTTCTCTGTGACAGTTCATTTGCATTTTTTTTTTATTTTTTTGCTAAACTGTATCAAACATTTGGAGTTTTTTTCTCTCCCTGGACAGAATCTAATAGAATTTACACACAAATTAGTGATAATTACCATCAGATTAACATCCAGTATTCGCTTTCAACCTCACAAAGACGAGTTATTCGTTATTCCACAAAAAAACCTAAACAAAGCAACAATCAGCATCTTTTCCCTAATTTCTGTGCAAGACAATGTCTTATAGAAACTAGTCGTCATTCAGACGAGACAATTACAGTACATCCGTAAAAAATAGTGGCGTCATTGAAGCGGATTATTTGCATATATGTAAATACGCATAATGTCGTTAATGAGGATGTCGTTAAGAAGCGTGCGCCGGTTTGAACTTGCCGGAATTTGTTAATGGCGCTGTTAATGATGTACAGTGCAGGCCAAGCCTCGAACGCCTTACTGATATATATATATCAGTAAGGCGTATATATATATATATATATATATATATATATATATATATATATATATATATATATATATACACATTATATGGACAAAAGTATTGGGACACCTGACTTTTTCCTGCCATATGTGGTTCTTTTCCAAACTGCAACCACAAAGCTGGAAACACACGATTGTATTTGGATGCAGTAAAATTACATTTTGCATGCACTTGAACTTGGGAGACCAAAACCTGTTCCAGCATGGCAACACCCCCGTTCATAAAGTGAGCTCCATGATCTTCTTTTTTGCAGATTTTCTACAGAGCTCTGATCTCAACCATATTGAACACCTTTGGGATGAATGTGAACACTGACTGCACCCCAGGTCTCCTCAACCTACAACATGACCTGACTTTAGTACCACCCTTGTGGCTGATGTGTCAGAGTGGAGGGAATTAGAAGGGCAATAATAATTTAGACTGTACGTGGAATGCGATGCTCAAATGCGATGCTCAAAAAGCACATACCATACTTATGACCAGGTGTCCACAATGTTTATTTGTAAATATAGTGTGTGTGTGTGTATGTGGTGCATGTTTAAATCTATTTGATGGAAATACACACACACAGATGTTTCTATCTTCTTCATGTCTTTTCCTACTGACTCTCTCACCACTTTGCGCTAGTGTTAATGAACTCAGCTGAGAGACTAATACAGCAGGCAGCAGTGTAGCCCCTGGCAAGGGTAAAGCCATAGCTCACCCTATAGAGAGCAGACATTACAGTACATCACTGACAATGATTTGCTTTTATTTTCTGTTTGCTTTCCCAAGTACAGCGCACTTTGGGGTGGGCCGGGGTATATTTCTTTCTCTTCCTCTGCCTCTGGAGGGTAGGAAAGAAGGAGAAAGAGAGAGAGAGAGAGAGAGTGAGAGAGAGAGAGAGAGAGAGAGCACAAGGTGGGGGTTAAAAGAGAATAAGTCAGACGAGAGCAAGCCTTATTTAGACATGCCCTGCAGAGCGCCAGCACGCTCGCAGAGATTCATGCGCACCATAACACAATTAATATTACACGCCGCTTAATCAAAAATGCATACCCGTCTCGAGACACGCCGTGAGGGCCGAGGCTGACCCGAACGGAGGAAGAAACCGCGATTAAGTGGAGCGTTAGAATACAAAAACATACAGAGCATATGGTTTAGAGCTAGATCACCTAAACAAACCTGCATTTTCCACCTAAAACAGAGAAGACGCAGAGCAAAATCACGCAGGACGTGAACGAAGAAATCGACTGTTTTCTAGTAGCCCTCACTTCCCTAAACCTTGAAACCAATACAAAGCAATTTGCACTGTAAACTAAATGCTGTTTGCATATTTCTTAATTATGATGCACACATATTTGCTATTTCTTTACCCTCTTTTCCGAGCAAAATAAATAAAAAAAAAAAAACCCGATGATTAGTTAGTCTGAAAAATGACGTTTGGAAAAAATGTAGCTTTTTTCTGAATTTGTGCATCAACAGGCAGGTTTAATGGCATCCGCATGAGGTTAGTTTGAGTTTTTTTTCCATTAGCAATGCATCCTTAGATTTAAATGACCTTAATAAAGATTGCAGTGGAGGTTACTGTGTTCTCCACCACCTGGTACCTTATTTTAGCTCAAAGCGCTGATTAACACTGTGACATGCGTAACGGCAAATTGCTACAGTTCTCCTTCTGATTCGCTGGAAAAAAGTGCACTCGGGATTTAGGATCATCTTTTATTCCTGCGTAAGGGTTTGGGGGTATTAATCATTTAAACGTCTCTGTTCTTGTGCTGTGTTTCTTTTATCTGTAGTTACAGATCGCTGGATGTGAGGATGTGCTGATATGACATTTTTACGCCCATGATCACCTACGTTTTATTATCCTGGTACTTTAGCACTAAAAACAGTAGTAATGTGAACAACGGTACACGAATCATAACATTATGACATTATAACATTAAGAGCGGTGAAGTGAAGAACACTGATTATCTCTTCATCATGACACCTGTTAGTGTGTGGATTTATTTATTAGGCAGCAAGTGAACATTTTGTCCTCAAAGTTGATGTTAGAAGAAGGAAAAATGGGCGAGCGTAAGGATTTGAGTGAGTTTGAAAATCGTGACGTCTAAACGTCTGGGTCAGATCGTCTCACTGTACATTGGTATATAAGCAATCAAAACCTACGCATTAATCTTTTTCACGGCCGCGTAATTCACACAGAACGTCACAGCACCTGGGTTTGACAAGCTTATAGGACACATCAAAATATATACACAATTCCATTCTTTTATAGACGTGAAAAAATGACACTTGAGGGACACGTCCACTATTTTTCCCCTACATTCTTCAATCAAGGCAAAAAAGCAAAATGAGAGAGAGAGAGAGAGAGAGAGAGAGAGAGAGAGAGAGAGAGAGAGAGAGAGAGAGAGAGAGAGAGAGAAACAGCCTAGCCAGAGTGCATCTGTGTTCAGGAAAAAGCTGCCTCGCGTTTTGGCTCTTCTTCAGAAGGAAGGCGTGGCGGCCAATCAAGAGCTAACAAGCAGTAGCTTTGCTCATCAGCTGTCTCCGGTCGAACTAACCGCCCCCCGGTGCCTGTGTTTGCTTTGGTCCTGCTGCTCGTGTACTCGCAGCTGAAGCAGCCACACAAGCCGCCTGATTATAAGTAGCCTTACCAGGACCCCCACAGCCACTCGTCATGAATCCCAAACTGGCGGAAGGGAAACGCAATACGCAAATGACTTTGGAGTGTTTTGGATGGTCACTGGCTGTTCTGCATCACAGCCTTCACTTAGGCTTGCGTTTGGCTTTGAAACGGTCATTGAACTGCCTTATACTCAATCAGGAACCTTCACTGGCACATCCCTATTTTCAATTGCATGGGAGCTGTAGATGGAATTACATAATTTGTTAATCTCAGTAAAGGAATAACAAGAAAGAAAGCACCATGCGGTTATACAAAATGGTCCAAATACCTGTAAAATGAGCTGTTACTCTGGAAACAATGACGCATTAGACCAGGTGAAGCCGGATCCACTTTCCAAACCTTGCACTTATACGGAAAAGTTTTCCCACCTCCTGAATAATCAGATCTGAGATATTTAGAACAGTGAGGTATCAACAAAGGCTTCTTTTTTGTTGGGGTTGTGTTCATAGTTGAACAAAATCAAAACCTACTGAGTTTCTTCGAAAACAAAGGATTTCATTTTAAACTTAATTCTAAACACGGTGCACTACAATGCTCAAAAACGCCTGCTGCTCCACATTCATCGGCCGAGGTACAAGATTTTAGAACGTTCCCTAATCTGAAACTGTCATGTTTTCTTTTTAAAATATATTTATATATAATGTATGAGGTCGAGAAGAATCATCGTATTAGGTTTCAGAAGACCGACGCTGGAACCGTTACTGTGCTCATTGTGACTTTCGGTTAAATAGGAAAGTTAAATGCATATTTTTCCTTTTCTCCCTCACCGCAGCTCCACAAGGCACTTGAGTAATAACGTTGCAGCGCGGAGTAAACCTTGCAACAAATTGGAGCAAAAGCTGAGGGTTTCTCCTGAGAGCACTGAGAGAGCAGGTTATGAGAGGAAATTTAATGCATGTTTACTGGGTTCTTAAAATTCAGCTGAACTTTATCAGACTCCGACTTCAAAACTCCCTCTGCTTGTTCATATAAATCGGAGGGAAGGAGCGAGAAAGAGCGAGAGAAAGAGGTTGGCTGGCAATCCAGCAAAAAAAAAAAAAAAAAAGGCGAAGAGTTCAAGAGCATTTGAAAATCGTTCGCTCGTTTTTCCTGCGTGAAAAATAAAAATAAAAGGCGGTTGTTTTGGGATTTGCTAATACCGTATTCGAGCCATTATTGGTTCTGTTTTCTGACCCTGTAGGATTCAGTCCATTATCATGTTTGCTTCTTCGCTTTTTTTTCACTCATCCCATCGTTTACTTCAACAAGAAACATGCGAATATTCATTGTCTCTCTGATCGATAAACTAAAAATGGATCAAAAATTGAGACACTCCCAACACGAGGCCTCATCCTTGATGGAGCGATGTTCCGCCACTACAACGTGTTGACCGGGTTGTGAAGTCAAAAACGTTTGTTACGACAAAGATTTCCTCCGGAGGAAGAGAACAGGAGGAGGCAATAGGAGAAGGCATTTTTTGCACTGCTCTACTGCATGCGAATGGGAAAAAGAAACAGAGCATGGGAAACATGAGGATGAGGACAGATAGCTTGCGTATCCCTCCATCGCTCTCTCTCTCTCTCTCTCTCTCTCTCTCTCTCTCTCTCTCTCTCTCTCTCTCTCTCTCTCTTACTGAGAATCAGCTGCATGCAGACAGCAGGGGTCTCCGAACAATAGGACTCATTTCCTGAAATAGTGCCATGACACATCGCCTTAAAGGAATACTCCATTGGGTTTTTTTTAAAGCTGATCTCAAATCCGGTGCAGTTGTGTGCAGAGACCCCGGACTTTTTCAGGGTGCTGAAGAAATGTTTATCACAACCGAAGCTTTTACAGATTACAATTAAAGGTCGTTTTACATAACGATTTTCTGCCCATCTTTTCACAGGGTGCCAATAATTATAGAGTTGTCTGTATAATGCTGATTTAAAGTATTAAGATTAGACAGAGCAATTAGAAAATGATCTAACACCATGATTGGTGTGTTTAGTATGGAAGTGAGGTGAAGGTGTCATCAAACATACCAAAGTCTTTCTGATTCTTGATCAGGCATTTTCTCAATTGGCTGTAAAATTGGCTGTAATGTCATGTAAAAAAAAAAAAACCGAGTACTAGTTCAAGTTTAAGTTTATTTCTATAGCGCTTTTCACAATGGACATTGTCTCAAAGCAGCTTTACGAATCGTAAGAATTAAGATGTGTGTTTGTCCCTGATGAGCCGCCTGGGGGGCGACTGGGGCGACTCCCTTAGATTGTATGAGAAGGAAACCTTAAGAAGAACCAGACTCAAAAGTGAACCTCATCTTCATTTGGGTGATATCAAGAGTGTGATTATAAAATCTTAAACACAACACAAAACAGAGTGAGAGAGAGTGAGAACCATGAGCTACTGAGCAACTCATAAAATAGCACCTGAGATCATCATAGATCCAACACCATCTCTTCCATTCCAGAACCTTTAGCACTAGCTGTGAGTAGATCCCAGGAATGAATACAGCACTGTTCCTCCTAAACTCCATGTATGGTCATGCTCTTGTGATGATGAGGATCCATTAGGGTTGCAAAGGGGCAGAACATTTCAGAAATATTCCTGGAAACTTTCCACAGGTAATACATCTGGGAAATTTGGAAAAAAATTCCAGGTTGGAAACTTACAAGGATTTTATGGAAATGTAGGCAAATATATATATAAACTGTATTATATACAAACATAAATATAAACATTTTGCTTGGTCATAAGCTGACGCATGCAAACTAATACATATTTCCAGAAAATGACATTTTTGACTTAATTGTAAGTAGAACAATTATAGATATTTCTTAATATATCTTTTTACGATTTTTTGTATTTTTGATTAAATAAATGCAGGCTTGATGAGCATAATAATGTAAACAGTAGTGTTTCCAAAACTTTGACCAGTACTGTACTTCTGTACTTCAGATAACAAGCTAGCAGAAGGTTGAGCATCACAGCTTGAGCTTTCTGGCCTCATAAATTGTCAGTAAAATAGCGCTTACATTTAGCATATCTGATTTACTGTCTGGCTACGGTATAAATACATTATGTTACTTGCTAGTTAAACTTTAATAGCATGGATAAAATATACTTTACCTGAATAACATTAAAACTAACTTGAATAGATGTATTTAGATGTAACTTTAATTGACTCAAATGCAGAACTGTGGCTTCAATATTCCTGTGGAAGTCAGAGCCTGGGTTCCTCCAGGTATCTAAGAGGGATTGATGGTCTTTTTTATTATTTTTTATTATTATTATTATCTCACCTAAATGTCTGTTCAGTCAGTGTATTTGTTTTTACAATGACAAGATTTTTTTTTTACATTTACATTTAAGTTTTCTTGTTAAACGCCTACCTGCAAGTTTGTAAATTCCCAGTTTATTTCCATTTATTCCTGTTAACTCCCATATTTTCCAACTTTTTGGATTTTGCAACCGTAGCTGCCATGCAGAAAAAGATAAATAAATGCTGAGACAAAAGTCAGCTAGTGATCGATCACAGCAGCATCCATAAATACACAAATAATTCAAGCAAACGCTTGTACTTTCCTGAGCTTTTTCTCCTTTTTCCCCAGATGTGCTTGTGAGAAAGAAGTGGCTTTGTGCTGTTTACCAGAACAACCACTGGCTTTAACTATTTACATTAACTCTAAAGATCTAATGTTTTTAACACTGTTGTTAGCATAACTGTTAGCATAACTGTCTTCCCAGGCTAATGTGAAGCAAGCAGAAGCAAAGCAGCCACAATCTGAGTTGTAAGAAATTCCGCTTCCATGAAACCTCCTGTAACTGTTATTCAGGTGTCCCGTGTTCGTGTAGAACCCAAAGAGAGAACCCTATTAAATTCTTAATGATACACAGAACTTCAGGTTCAGGTGTAGAAATGTGTTGCGCTGTTTCACTCTTTCTATTATTCTTCTATTATTGTCAATTGCAAGATAAAATAATTGAAAATATCCTAGAAAACCAGTAATATCGTAGTGTTACAGTAATATTGTATACACATTCTACACGTCATCCCCCCCCCCCTCTCTCTCTCTCTGACCAGCCAGGGTCCCCTCTTTCTCCTGCTCTTCTTCAGGGGTGTGATAGATCTTTTCTCCAGCCAACAAAAAAATCTTGAATTCTTGAATTGCAAATGGCTTGATGTAGGTAATAAATCTTTTTAAGCGCGTGAGCAATAATAACTGTGTGTGTGTGTGAGAGAGAGAAAGAGAGAGAGAGAGAGATTGTTAGTGTGTGTGAGTTCCTGTAGAGGCTGTAGATGGGACGATCTTTCCGGATTTTCAGTCAGGACCCCGAGGCTGACTTCAGCCTTATGTTAATTCATTCATTTATTCACCAGGCCTGCTGCCTGACTCGGTATTCACAAAAAGAATAAGAGAGAAAAAGAGCGAACCGGGCGCTTGTGCTATCTCAAGTGGTTTCTTTTCCTTTTTTCCCCCCTTCTTCTTTGGCCTGCATGCGATTTGTTAGAAGTCCAATAACCTGGCTTACCCCCTCCTGCGATTCTCATTCCTTCAAACAAAAGAGAAAAAAAACAGGGGTAGAATAAGAAACATAAACCTGGGAAAACAAAGCGAGGCGAAGCTCAAAGGTGTGCGAGGCGGGTCATGTCTGCGTCGCCGTATTAGCCGTGCAGCGTTTTTTAATGAAGACGGAGGGGTGAAGAGTTGCCACGGAGCCGAGGCACGGCCCCAAACAAACAACACGAGAGGAAAGGTCCTAGAGGTAAACCTCATGGCTGGAGCTTAGGGAGGGAAAGGAGATTAAATTTAGACGTTGGTTTTTAAAAAAAGCACCTCTACATTTTCCACACGATTGAGTTTATTACACGAAAGCAATGCTAGACCTTTTTGAGTGTCTTTCAGGCAGTACATGGGTGACCGGTATAAAACAATCCGCTTCAGTCAAAACCTGCCACAGAGCATGCGAATTAAAGTGTTGCAGTCGGGGACATAAGAGTCGGGCTATTTTCAGAGCGTGGGCACGGTAGCACGCTGCAGAACCCTCGAGGGGGGGAAAAAAACCTGCCCTACATGTTACATTCATAGAAAGTCACAGAGAGTGAGGCGGAACCGGGTTCCTTTATATAGCACACGGATCCACTTGATACACAACACGTATATAAATACATTCCAAATCACAGCCCTCGCTTTTGAAGTTTTCCGCTCACCTCGTGTATTTTTCGAGCCGTCCTGTTTTCTTTTATTAACGCATACACGAAGGAACTTCATTCCGTCCTTTAAAGGCCCAGAACAAGGTTGTCGGCCGAATCGGCCTCATTTGCATGCGTAATCAGACAACCCCGAGGCACGGACACTGATTAGTTCCTCTCTGTTCTCTCACATTTTACGTATTTGTTGTCATTAACTAATTGGGCTCTTTTTCTCTCTCTCTCTTTCTCTCTCTCCCCCCTTGCCATGCTGTTCCTTCGGATGTTCCTTGATGACCTTTTCTGTTCGTGACTCCAGGTAAGACCCAAAGCTTTCGCTCTGAGCATCTCAGGTTTTTCAGACTATAGATAATGATGTTGTTTCACCTGTGACAGACTGACATCAGGCGACTTTGTGATAAGGCTCAAAGACATAGCACACACACACACACACACACACACACACACACACACACACACACACACAAACACAGTAGTAAGTAACAGCCAGACCGTATGGCTCCTGACTAGGCTTTCTAATTTTGAGATAATATTACAGCATAAAATATTCGGGTTAACAGTTTTTACGTCGCCTGTTATGCCGTAAGCCCACTTTTTACTCACGTGACCCTGTTCTAATGCCTCTACAAACATTCATAGCAAATGTCATCCTGGGAAGGTCTTCTAACCAAACACACCAAAACACATGAACAAGAATGATTTTTGTTAGCAGAGGTGTAAAGTAAAGAATTATATTTACTCACTTTACAGTGTTTGAGTAGTTTATTAAAGTTAAAAAAAAATCTGTACATCTGTATCTTTAATCTTTTTATTGTTTCTTTGTTATTGCACTTTCATTTGTAAAAGTGTTCCTTCAGTTAAAAACAACTAGGGTGAGATTTATATCTCAGTCCTTTTTTGAACTACACAACTACACACACACACACACACACACAGAGTACTTTTATTTGAGTAGAATGTTTTATTACTTTCTTCACCTCTGCTTGTTAGTATATACACTATATTTCCAAAAGTATTGGGACACCTGACCTTTCCTGCTATATGTGGTTCTTTTCCAAACTGTTACCACAAAGCTGAAGACTTTCAATCGTACAGGACGTCTTTAGATGGCGCTATAATAAAAATTGGCATTAACTTGAACTTGGAAACCCAAAACCTGCTCCAGCATGCACAAAGTAACCTCCCTGAAGATCTGCTTTACATGTTTTTTAAAGAAAAATCTTGAGTGACCTGCTATAAAGCTCTGATCTCATCCCTACTCAACACTTTAGGGATGAATATGAACGCTGACTGCACAGACCCAGGTCTCCTCACCTACATCAGTACCTGCCTTTCGTGGCTGATATACACAAATATCCATAAGCTCACTCCAAAATCTAGTGGAACATCTTCCCAGAGGAGTTGAGGGAATTAGAGGAGCACATTTGGGACTAAATGTGGAATGCGATGCTCAAAATACAAATAGCGTACTTCTGACCAGGTGACCCAATACTTTTAAACGCTCAAACCTCAAGTCTATATAAAGAAGTATATAAAAAACGCATGTGCAAAAACAACAGCAGAAACTTAGTGAAAACTTAAAAAGCAAAGTGGCACTGATACATTTCTTGTCATTTATTTTATAATTAATGTTTTGTCTCCATAGATCAGGGGTCTGCAAACTTTTTTCTTTGAGGGCCACATAATTATATACTCTTTAACGGGGGTCGGTCCGTAACAGAAAATGACACGGGCCGGTGTGACTATAAGTATTATTGTGAAGATTTTATTATGATTATAAATGGAGGTTTCTGCATCCTAATGCTAAATTAGTTTATTATTCCATACAGACAAATGAGCTACTTTTTAGGAGAGATATATCGCCTATTAAAAGAGCATTACTATCATAATGACATTTTCATTGCTATTGAAATTAAAACATTTACTTACTTATACATATGCATGAGTTGGTGGGTTAATCAAACGATAATTAGGCTTCGTTAATAACCAGAGGTCGCCGATAGTGGATTTTAGCGATATCAATAGCCATGTTGAATCACCAATAACCGATCAATCAACCAGTGTTTTTTAAAAATGGGTACTGGATAAAAACAAACGAACGTAACACTCCATGTAAAATAGTACTAAACATTATTTATTTATATATAAAAAAAAAAAAAAAGACTGTACTGAATAACGAAAATGTGCTAAAGGAAGTAAATATGTATTATATATGTGTGTATTTGTATTTGTAAATTAATGTATTTTCATTAATTTATATAATTATATAATTATTAATATATATATATATATATATATATATATATATATATATATATATATATATATATATATATATATATATATTATCTAAAATAAATAATAAATATAATAAATCGCTCTCCGTGCTGTGGTGCTCTTCCTCGGCATGAAACCATACTACTGCTCACAGATGGTCACCTCTTCTCTTCTCTCAGCCTGGCTTCCACTACTCTTTCCCACAACTTCATGATGTGACTGATCATCTTAATTCCCCTGTAGTTACTGCAGATCTGCACATCTCTCTTATTCTTAAAGATCAGTACCAGCACACTCCTTCTCCATTCCTCAGGCATCCTCTCACCTTCCAAAATCTTGTTAAAGACTTTATTATTAAATACAGACATGATATGATAACGCTATATTTTATTACTTTTATGTTAACTCTAATTTTATTACTATCATTTGCACATTGCATTTTGCACTTTGTTCAGCAGCCACTTTCTACCTGGTAGGTGTTTTATAAATTTAGTTTAAATTGAATTGGATTGAAATTGAGAAAAACATTAAAATTACATTTTTAAAAATATGTCTCTAGCATTGTAGAGACATCATACACTTACAATTGTAAATAAATAAATAAATAACGATGGCTTTTAAGCTGGATGATTTAAACGTTTGTTATAAAAAATAAAAAAATTACAGTATGTATCCTATATGAAGGATACATACTGTAATTTTTTTTATTTTTTATAACAAACGTTTAAATCATCCAGCTTAAAAGCCATCGTAATTGATCAGCAATATCTGATATTATATTTCTATACTGATACAGTTGTGCCTTGTGTTTTTACATTAGTTTTAAAAGGACTGATGATATTATCAGAGATCACCGATAGTTTGTATGTGGCGACTATACAAATTAAATATTACATATATAAATTATTATGTCGATTGCTGTGTTATAAGTAAGTGTGTCTGTGAAAGTGTTGTAGCTGTAGGTTGAGCAAGTTCCCCATCCCTAGATCATTACTTGGCAGAGTGGAGTGTCCTTGCCTTCACATTCAACTCTACTGTACCGGACGTCCCACGGGACCCGAAACGCCTTCTGATTGGCTTCTCATCGCTTCGCCTACTGTGCCATATCGCTCTCTCTCTCTCTCTCTCTCTCTCTCTCTCTCTCTCTCTCTCTCTCTCTCTCTCTCTCTCTCTTGTTCCTTTTCCTTTTCATCTTTCCCCTGTCCCCATCTCTTTTTCCTTCCTGGTCCGTCTCGTTGTGTTTCCGACACAGTAAAGGCAACAACAAGACAAATAAAAAACTAAACCGAGACAAAAAAGTCGCACACATTATACATCAGCAGTGCTAAAGCTACAGAGGAAATCTAATCAAAACAGATGTGTTTACTTAAAACAAGTGCCTCGTGCCTTCTGTTTTTTTTTTTTTTTTTTTTTTTTTTTTTTTTTTTTTTCCACCTCACATCCCTTTTTTTCCCGGAGTGATCCGGTCGTTTTGGCTTTAATCAGCGTAGACTAGAGCGTCGTTAAAAAACGCTGAAAAAGCTATTGCCGGAGTCAGAGGCAGAGCAGCGAGAGCGCTATCTTAGATTAGAGGATTCCTGAGTAAGCAACTAAATCACGGCTAGGTGCAAACATCACAGCAAAACAAGGCGGATTCAAGGGGGGGGGTTGAGGAAATCTAATTTGAGGGAAAATATATATATATTGGGTTAACCGCAGCTGCAGTGTCTGAAGTTTCCACAGCCATAGAGGGAATAAAAAGAGGGAAAGTGCTTGTGCTGTGATGTCCTGCGCATTTTATTTCTTCATTGGTGAGAAATGGAGCTGAATCTCCATGATCCACAGTGTTCTCGATCTTCGGTAAAACTCCAATCTCTTGAACTGAAGTATGTTTCAGCCACAAGGAAAAGTTCTAACGTTCCAAAATAGTACCTTTTCTAACAAAGACATCTCGCTTGTGGTTGTGAGTCAAACGCAATCGAGCCTGACTCATCGAGGAGCAAATAAACTCTGTCTCGGACACATCAACCCGCCAAATATTCACCGGAATCTGTGTTGTTGTATTTTTTTTTATCTTTTTATCATCCCTCCTGAGAAGTGAAGCAGTAGTCGTAATTAAGCCAGAAGAAGAAGAGTAGTGCATCCTGACTTATTGGAATAAGGAATCCTCATTGCCAGGCCAGACTTCTCACACCACGAGCAAAGGCGTGAATGTGTACATTACTGGAAAAGGGTTGTGTTGTTCTTTTTTCCCCAGCTCACGTTGCTCTTAGTGCGAGTCTAATAGCTCTGTACAAGCTGTTAAAGCTTCCACAAACGTGACATTTTAAAAACTCCCGAGACCCGAGCGGCTTTTTCCTGTGCACTTTTTTTTTTATTAACAATGATATGTTACTATGTTTAGGACTTCACAAACAGCCAAGTAATCAAAATCTGGAGCAGTGACAGGCAGTGAGAACAGACCTAAGGGTTTAATATCAATAAACTAAAATAAAATGAAAAAATAAAATATTAATTTATTGTAATTCCCTCACACGATATTCGCTCTTCGTTCCTCGACAGGCAAAACAACCCCATGTGACATTAAGGTCATAAAACCTTCCGTTATTTACAGTATATTTACGGCGTTTGCCAGACGCTGTTATCTCTGTTTTACAAGAAAGTAATTTATTTATCTACGTTTCCACACTATCACCTTCATAATAGGCAGCTTGCACAGCAATACAGCGCCCCCAGTGTCTAACCCTGGAAGTCTTCTTTTCGAAGTGTGTCGATGTGTACGTGCATGTTTATGTTAATATACATTAGTAATTTTATGCCTTCAATTAGACTCTGTTCCAGCAAATCTTTGAAGCTTTCCTTCCTTCCCAGTGTTTCTGGGATCGACTCTGGAATCCCCATGACCTTGAAAAGGACAAAATGAATGAAGATGAACGAATGAATTTGAGCGTAAAATCAACCATAATGTCAATCCCTGTGCCATCGTGTCAGCGTTTTCCTTCCTTTAAATCCAATTCAGTCCATTTCAGTCCCGTTAATGACCCTATGAGTCGAGTCATATCGGAGTCAAGGGGCCACCAAAATGTGCCGGAACAGGACTGAGAAACAATGAGTCACATTTCGGTGAATCATCTCTGAATCACTTCTCTTATGACCTTTCCAACTCTGCCGTGACTTGGCTAAGAATATATTTTCAAATTCATGGGGAATTGTTCATGATGTGCCACTATTTCTGTACTTTCATCCAGCTATTGGACTCGATCTGTACTTCTCTGCTGATCGAGTACCCAATGAAATACTGCATGCAATCAAACACTCGTTCAGCTGATCAAATCTCCCTGCCGGATTTCGATGATAGTTATTGGGTAACGACACATTAATCAATTATTATGCAGAGACGGCTCGGGTTCGGTTGTTGTTGTATTGTTTTTGTTGTTATTTTCCACAAGTCCATTAGCGCTTGAGGAAAAACTCTCAGCCCACCCCCCCACAACCACCACAAAAGAGGATTCTCAAATGAGGTGCACTGAATGTCACAGATAATAAGATGCGTTTGACCCCATTGAAGGAGCACCACCAAGGGAGGACCGCGGCGTGTATTTAGCAACTGCTATCGCATCTGCTATTATTGCTAAGAAGCCATTTCCAGCTTTGCTCCTTATTGCGTGCGCACTTGATTTCACCTCAGACGCCACAAAACCTGATTTCGATTTATCTCTCCCTTCGTTCATTTAACTCCCTGACCCTCTTTTTTTTTATTAAAATTCACCCCAGACAAAAAAGGCGAACAAGACATTCGGGTCGGATGAGGCACCCTTGGGTCGTCCCCAAGCCCCGTACGGTGGTGCGGAGAAGAAAACCCTGGCACTGCGCGGTAGAACAGCCAAATCATTTCACGCTGCAAAAAACAACGGGTTTCGCCGAATGCGAAAAGGAGCACGCATTTCCTCTCACAGTCGTAGCACATCTGGAGAAGGAAAACTCATTAGCGCATGAGGGAGCGGAAAAAATGTGCCTGTCACAAACAAAAACAACAACAACAACAACAACAACAAAGGACAAGCCGAGTGTCTGAAAAGCAAATACAAAGTGTGGCTGAATTTCTGTCTCGGTGCTAGCAATCAGCCGTCGAGGGGTTCGCGTATGAACGTTAGCGACTTTTAAAACGAGGAAGCACAAAGGCAACAAATCAGCGCACTGTAGAAAGAAGGCTTCCTTTGGATTTTTGTTTGTTTGTTTGTTGTAAACAGTTCAAAACAAGCAGAACGGTTATTCATGTCTACATACTTAGCATAGTTAAACTAATATTTCTGTGTGTGTGTGTGTGTGTGTGTGCTAAAACCACAGGACAGCTTTGAGTTATCTCAGCACTGTACACAATGCGGTCGTGAATTAGTCGTAGAAAACGCTCCTGCCTCGTACCCACATGCGCGTGTGGTTAGCCATGGCAGAAATGGATAAGAATAAGAAGGAATTGTTCAGCTCCTGCCTTTTTAAATATGCTAAACCCTTCTCAGCTTTCAAAACAGCAAAGGAGAAAAAAAGTAAAAAGTCTCGGTTTGGAGCGATTTTTTTTCCCAAGGTAATACATAAATGAGCTGTATTTTTGAATAACATAATATGAGCGTGTTTATTTTTGGCTGAGGCATGAGGACGGTGAGCCTGGGGCAGGGAGTAACGAGCGTGCGGAAAGGCAGGATTGTGGACGCTAAAAGTTTTCAGGAATTGCAACGTTAATTGTCACTAGGCTGCGTCGACACTGATATCCCGGGTAAATTTGAAAACGATGCTCCGCCTCCACACTTTTCATATTTATTTATAAATGTTTCCCAAAGTTGCTCATCCACATTGAAACGTCTGAAAAACGCTTTACATCCCTGTACGGCACGTGAGCAAAACGCAAGACGCTTCCACCTGCGTCATTTCCACCTGCCAAATATTTACTTACAAATAAAAAAAATGGCTCTTTGAAATGTCACGGCAACGGCTAAAAGAACATTCTCGAATTTATCCACTTTAGAGAGCGTTTTATAAAAGATAAATTTTCATTGGCTGTAAACGGCAATTCAGTGTGAAAGAAGTGAAAAATATGCATTTTCAAACTAAAACACATTAGTGCGGACACGGCCTGTGTTCACCCTTTTCGTCATAAGTCCTAAATTCGGACACGAATGGTGGCTCCAGGTTTTCTGTCTTTAGTTATGTTTATGATTATGGATTCTATGGATGTTCTATTCTGTCTGCTTGTGAGCTAAACCCCACCTCAGAGAGAGGGGAAGACTAAAGCAGGTTGAACTAGGTAGAGAAAATCAAGAAATCGATACACTATAACTGTTTTTGTAGGTTGTAGCTGTACAGTTTCCCTTCAGTGGAACTAAGTGGTCCAAACACGGTTTCAGCATGACACTGTCCTTTTGCACAAAGCAAGCTCCATGAAGACATGGCATGGTGGAAGACTCTGTGGAGGGTCCTGTCCACAAAGCCCTGACCTCCGCAACCCCACTAAACATCTTTTGGATGAAGTGAAACAACAACTGCACTCCAGGCCTCATGCTCTTGTAGATGAATGATCACAAATTCCAACATCCAGAATCTAGTGAAGAACCTTCCCAGAAGAGTGGAGTCACATGGTCACCAGTTAGCACTATTAGTCTCGAAACCACCTCATACCCTTGGACGAGAGAAAACTACCAGTACATAAAAAGTCTAGAATGAAGGTAAAGTCTATATCCCTCTGAGGAAAAACCCAAGAGACCAAATAAGGCCTTTCAAAGTTTTCCTAGAGAAACCCACACATCCTTGAGATTGCGGTTTTACTTTTCAGTTCATGCTCTGACTGATGTCACTCATTATGCACTTCTTCTTCATATTCTGTTTAATAACCCTGGAATCTGCCGTGCTGGAACAGAATATCAACCAACCAATCAATACCTCTAGAAGATACGTGTACGATATAAGATACAAAAAAACAACATGAGTCTAAACTATAAGCCTAAATATCACGTGTCTCAGAATTTTAGTGCCGATTTCTATTAGACTTGTAGTGCACACTAATATATTATAATGCTATGTAATTCGTTGATGTGTAGCGTCCCCCATGCAAGTCCTTGTGAACGAGCTGTTACTATAGAAACCGTAACATGCCAGAACGAGCGTGTTAATGTAAATCTGTTTCCACAAGATATATCCATTAATCAGAACTCAGAATGATCTCACTCTGTATTTTGAGTGATATGTCACACTTTTTACCACCTCCAAGTTCCTCACGCAACGGTGTTTCTGTGTTCAGAGTTATTTCCCCAATGTCTTCCGATATGGCACTGATGGTGAGAAATTCTGAGTTAGAAACAGTGTGTGTGTGTGTGTGTGTGTGTGTGTGTGTGTGTGTGTGTGTGTGTGTTTTCCCCACTGCCTATGAATCCAGTTGAGAGCTAATCTAAGGTGGAGATCAAAGCGAAATCGTGTAAAGAACATGAAAGCCGGAAAATATAAAAAGAGAAGCACAATTTCAGTGGGTTCGGAATTTCACGCTTCCGAAATACGAGGCAGTGACGTATACAGAGGTCATAAAAACCCAGACTGGATGCTTCTTCTTCTAACAAGTACGTGTAGGTTATATAACCAGAAGATGTAGATGAAGTGTTAAAAATCATCATCAAAAGGCTTTGATGGCTGAAACGCTTCTCAGTTATGTTTTAAGTGATGCGAGGAACGCAAGTTTGCTCCTGAAACCTTCTTTCGGGAATCTAGCACAGGACCGACTCGAGCGATTAGATCTATTATTAGTGTGACAGTGGCAGAGGATTGATGCTCCACAATAGGGCGTGCGTAAGCAGAAAAGCTGAGGACGTGCGTGAAATGTGAATGGCGAGCATCTCCCGGATTATAACTACCCTTATTAACATTTTTACACACGGCTAGCGAACAAATGAGCGCAAGCCCGAGCTCTCGTGGCAGATTTATGATCCTCGTATAGGGCGTCTGCACACGGAGCAACTTACGGCGATTAGATCTGAGAAAAGGGGATTGCGCCATTTTGCAGAGCCGCCTTCCGAATATTGCCGGTTCAAATCCCACGACGGACCCTCTCTTGTCTGCTTATCGCTAATTAATTATCGATTATGATTATGACATTTAGGAATTGTCCGCCGGACAATACTGTAGCAGCAACGAAGCATTCTGCCGACGCAGCATTCCCTTTATAAGCATTTTTCACGCTCTCAGGGGGGCTTCGAAATACGTCCTCATGTCTTTGTCACGTCAGGATCTCAGGTGTCCTAGCTAAAGAGATCATCGCTACAGCAACAATCCACACCGTGGTGCTCACGAAAAACATCAGCGTCTCGCAAAATTAGCAAAGAAGAGAAAAAGAGAGGAGAGGAAAAAAATAGTAAGAGGCTGTAGAGTGAAAAGAGAAGAAATGCCGATCAGGTGCGTTCAGAGGGAATTAAACATGATCCAGCTTTCATCTCAGAAAGTTTTCCTGCGAGTCAATCATTTCACACAACGTTCCACACCAGCCCTAATCGAGGATTTGTTTCTGGTGGGGGTGGTGGGGGATTTAGGGGAAAGCTCTGGTGCAGATTTCTCACGATGTTTTACCGTGATTATTCATCACTTCAATTTCCGTTTTTCGGATGAGGAACATACCTGTACTCCAAGATAAATTATATGCATGGATATGTAAATTAGACACACCCCCTATTTTCCCAAGGTACATCAACCCTAGATCTTTTTCTATTATAGACACTTTGATTTTATTCATGGAGATAGTTTTAATATGATCTATTTTACTCACATTTCACCCAAAACAATATAATAAGAACCAGCAATTAAACATCCACACATCATCATTCACTGATCAGTCATAACATTATGACATTCTAAATGGTGAAGTGAAGAACACTGATGATCTCTTCATCATTTTGTCTGCAAAGTTGATGTAAAAAGGCAGAAGAAATGTGCAAGCATAAGGATTTGAGCGAGTTTGATGAGAGCCAAATTGTGACGTCTAGACGACCTGGGTCAGAGCATCTCCAAAACTGCAGCTCTTGTGGGTCAGTGTCTATCAAAAGTGCTCCAAGGAAGGAACAGCGGTGTGTACCGGGGGGAGGGTCGTGGGCGGCCGAGGATCAGTGGTTCACGTGGGGAGCGAAGGCTGGTGGTCATAATGTTATGTTATCGTGTTATTCGAGCGTTTATCTTCCTGACATGTCTTATCATGCATGATACTGCACCTTCTGTACATTAATCACTCTCACCCCTGTACATATAAACCCATACCCTCATTTAACATACTGCTACTAGGTGCTATACAAAAATTTGAAGACTAGCTTTGTATCACACCAACAGATGGCAGGACAACGCTGCACGCACAGTCACAGGGAGCACCGAACTTCATATGTCAGTGTGCCAAAAGTCATGGTATTTTTTTTGTCACCCTGCTCTTCTCACAAGTGAGTTTCTCACAACACAATCTCTTTTCCGCACCCTCCTGCAGACTTCTGTTTTGAGTCTCTAAACTTTTTACCACCTCTTATATATAGTGTAAATATCTCACTAATGCTCTTCTGGTTAGATGCTAACTGCATTTCATTGAATCTGTACATGTAGTTTGCAATGACACAAAGTTTAATTTAATCTAATCTCATCTAATCTTATGAGAAAAAGAATGTTAAATTGAAGCTCTATTTACAGGTCGTCAAACAATTCAAAGCATTTTGAAACTTTGTGAGTAATTTTTTAAGAGACCTTTGTTTCCCTTGTGTGATTTATATCCAAAAAGGATCGAGATCGTATTTTCTAGCAAACTGTACCGACTTTTAGAAAGCAGCAGAAGATTCTGGTGGTGGATAATTCATTATGGTAAGGCCTTAATAAAGAAAGTGTAGAAATCAGATGTGTCAATCTGCAGAGAAACGCTCAAACTCCTCATCGCATGCTCAATTTTTGAGTTCTAGTGAGAATCTCTCTCTCTCGCTCTCATATCCCGTCCTGTCTTTTCCCGTCCTTAGTGTGATCCTGGCATGTTGCCACCCCAGCCGTTATTAATGGTTCTTTCACAGAGGAGCCTGGAGATGCTGTTCACTTTTTAATGTTCTTAAGACAAAGCGAGGATATTCCTGCTGAGGTGGGGGCCGCAAATCCAATTTCCCATCCTCTCTTTTAATTTGGGCAGCGATGGGCCAGAGAGATTATGACACGCCGCGTTCGCACACGTGCCCCCTCGCTGGCAAGAGCGCATCATCTTCCTCGCCCCAACGCTGCAAAACCCGAAGGCCGCGGCTTCACCCCGAAGGGATCCGCAGATACCGATCAGGCATCCCAAGCACCTCGACCGAAGGACTAATGTAATAACGGTCTGATAAGTAATGAAAAGGGGAAGCTCTTTAAATGTTTGCCGTGCTCCCCGCTGCGACGGCGGTTCCCTGCGGTTCGGGAAAGTGCTCCGCGTTCACTCAGAGGTCGGAAACGAGCACTAGAAGAATGATTAGTGTTTTAAGGAAGACAAAATAAACCCTCCACGTTATTAGCGCCGGCTAGCCTGTCGAGCGGAATTCGCCATTTTTTTCAATACATATTTATTCATTAATTTACTAAACATCCTAAATCTATTTTTATCGATTACATGCCAGACTTTTTAATTCCACGCTCACTGCATTTTTACCGAGCGCACATCGTTTGCTTCGGACCCCAGTCTTAGAGCCCTCGGTTTTACGCGCTGTTATTCCACTAGCGTACACACAGGCACTGGGATCTATAATTGAAGCACCTATGTCTTCATAAAAAAGAATAAATAAATAAATAAATAAATAAATAAATAAATAAATAAATAAATAAATAAATAAATAAATGAAAGCTAATTAAAACATTGTGTCAACGGTGCGTTTCTTTGCCACGTTTACAGAGAACGCATCGTCGTTTTCCGTGTACACACAGACAACGTGATCAAACAACGCTAAATAGTTTCATGTATGTTGTTACGTGGCTACGATTTGATGACCAGAATACTTAGATGAATAGCAGTTCAGCCCCAGGGAAGTAATTTCCTTTTTAGAAGGCAATTTGCATGCAGCAGAGAGAGGAGAGACCACTTCTCTTTTTTTTCTATTCCTGCAGCTTTTTTGTGGTGTCAGCTAAAACTATTGGCATTTAAAACAACTTCCCAAGGTTAATGATCCCCTCCATTAAACTTCTCCACCAAGACAGCAGAGTAGCATCCTGGGAAATGTAGTTATGGATTGTCAAAATGCAGTATACCGAATTTTAACCTAAACCCGCCTTGGTCAGAAGCTGTTGATTATTCTTCTATCTATAGCAGCAGCTCTGAGACTCACTAGGTCTTACCCACATCATCGTTTCTATAGTAACGCCTCACCTAGTGTAATGCAGAAGGATTGCTTTGACCTTTATAATACACGTGATCATTTAGAAATCACATGAGCGTAAAAAAAAACATTTCAAGTAATCCCTTATTTATTTAATTGATCTTCAAATAAATATTTGTGTTTAGGAATCTGATGAAGAGGTTGAGCGATAACGAACACAACACTTTATTTGTTTATATATAACTTTATTTCAAAACTACGAAATAAAAAAAAAAACAGTACTGAATCATTAAAATGTAGTGAAATGAATTGAAGATCTGCTCCATGAAGATCTGCCTTACATGGGTTGGATTTGGTGGAAGATCTTCTGCTATAAAACCTGTTAAACACCTTTTTGATGAATGTGAACGCTGACTGCACCCCAGGCCTCCTCACCTCCTCACCTACATCAGTGTCTGACTTTACTACCACCATTGTGGCTGAATGAATCTCTACAAATCTTCACAAAATCTAGTGGAACATCTTCTCAGAAGACTGGAGATTATTATAACAGCAAATGGGGACTAAATGTGGAATGGGATCTTCAAAAAGCACATAATCATATAGTCAGGTGCCCACAAGTTAAATTATTTTTAGTAGAATTGTAATAAAGACAATTTATGGCAACACGATTAATACGTGCCTGGCTGTAGATTGTGCCCTCAACTAATAAATCCAGGAACTAATCTGCCCCATGACGGATCCTACCATACGTACCTGAGCCTTTAGCACTTATCAATATATTTGATATGAATAGATTTCCACAGATGCCATCTGAAGTCATTCCTGGCAACACCACGTGATGTCACGAAAGCTCTTTCGCTCAGGACGTAACAGATTGTTTTACTAACATGTCTGTTCAAATGGGATTTATATCACCTACGGAAATTTTTTTCTACAAGTCCTTTTAGAGTTCCACATATTCAGCCTTGAAATCACACCAGTAATTGAACCGCGCACTGCAAAATATAAGACGAAGATAAGCACGTTTTCTTTCCCCCAATTTTCTCAGAGGAGAGGAAAAAAAAAACAATGAGAAAAAACATTTAAAGAAAGAGACTGGCTAGACTGGACGATGCAGTCTAGCGTAAGCGTGTGAGCTATCAGAAGTTCCTCCTGCTAATCTGGACACACATTAGCGCTTTTCAAAGATGAGTTTCTGATGCTGTTTACTTCTGGTATAACAACCTCATTTCAAATGAATTCAATTGCCTAGAAATCATTTCACATATTCCATTTGCTCTGAAGGATGAACAAAGTTCTGCTGGAGGGGAAAAAAAACAAAAGCTTTGATACAAAAACAAAGAGCTGTATCCAAGCTACAGATTAGCTTCATTCGTCTGTTAGGATACTAACGCTGACATGGATAAACCAGAGCTCTTAGTTCATCTCTTAGTGGTCAGGACATAAAGGACTAGAAATATGTAAGAAAGGGGAGGAGAAAAAAAAAAGAGTATGGACGGAGAGAAGAAGGTGGCTGAGTTTCCAGGGTTTAAAATGAGCGGTACACTGATGCATAACCACCGGTTCATCAGCGAAGGCCAGACTGGAGTTTGAAGATTTTAATTCTGGTTTCTTTGAAAAATAATTACAGGGGAAACATCAAATTAAAGAAACAGCGCTAATAAAAGCTCAAGCTGTTATTAAGGCTGGGAGACATAGCCGGGAATTTCAACCCGTCAGAGTTTTGATACCCGTCAGTCGGTAAGACAGCTCCATTCTAATGCTAACCGTGTTTTGGAACCTGGTGTCACATGCAATAAAAGTGTGAAGAAAAGAAAACTAAGAACGCTTAGTCTCTTTGCATTTCTCTCTTCCCCCTACCCCCCCTGATACGTAGGATATAAAGGAGGCACTCAGCCGTCACGCTTCACAGAGTGACTATGAGCATATTTAAATTCGGTGCGACGGGATTTCTCAGGCTGATGATGAGCTTCGTGACTTCTTTTTATTGCCGGTTTGTGATACGGATCTGAGGAAGCAGCCGCGGCTCGGCAGGGTTCTCGGCTCACGTGCCCGTTGCACGGTTTGGGTTCGATTCCTCCTTCTTTTCCGTTCGTTTTTACACGGTCGAGTCCAGTGATAAAAAGTCTGAGTCATTTTATTGACTTGGTTCTTTGAATCTCGTTCCACAAAATGAACAAATCTTTTTTTGTGTGTCATTTGGGTCAATTCGTTCCTTTAATCACAGCACCTACGAGAGTCACGTGATAAAAAAATAAATAAAAAAAAAAACGACTCGGACTAGAAGTGTCGAGAGGCGAACCACTCAATTCTGTTTCTTGTATATGACCTGTGGAGTTTTTGTGATGCTTTGAAGTAGAACATTTTAACGAATCACTCTTTATAACGACTCGTTCTTCTGAATCATATTAAAGAGTCAATCACAATGAACAAAGCGTCGAGTCTGAATCACCAGCTTTCATCTGAAGACATAGACGGATCACCACCCGGCATGTTTATAATCATGTGCCTGTTGGCCGAGTGATCAGAGGCCATTAAGAAGGGATAAATGAAGCCAGTAAATTAAATTTGATTTTGTAATGTCGGCAAATTGGAATCAATGGCAGCATTTTACTGTGACTTCACGTGTCACTCTTTTCATCACTGTGAATTAAACAGGCGATTTAAAAATATAGATATTTTTTGCTTTTTTCTATATATTCATGTTTGTATTTTTTTTTTTTATGATTTAAAATCACACACTGGGTATCAAATTCAGAATGGGGATGGGTTTTACTTTGAGTCTGGTTCCTGTTAAGGTTTCTCCCTCGTATCATCCGAGAGAGTTTTTCCTTGCCGCAGGTTTGCTCATTGGGGATAAATACACAATTCACTTATTCAAATTTTTGTTTTACATCTCGTACATTCTATAAAGCTGTATTTCCGACAATGTCCATTGTAATGAAACTGAATTGATTTGAATTTGCACGCGAGGGTCGGAGGTGAAAATGGCATGAACGTTCGTCCCCGTGGGATTCGTTTTACACGCCGGCTTTACAGTGGAAAAGCTGAGCAAAATCTCAGCTCTCAATCTGCCCACCTGTCAGCCAGGGTCCCTACTTGTCAACCTGCTTCCTTTGCACCTCTCACGCCGCTGATAAAACGGGTCTGTTTGAGATAAAACCCCAGAAGGTCTCAGATCCTCACACCCAGCCCACCATCACGGAGACCTAGAGGAGCTGAACGGTGTCCCGTGAGGAGGAGAAGAAGCGTAAAAGAGTGTGGCCTCGGATACGATTCAAGACTCCTTCCTGTAAAAAAAAAAAGAACGGATACTTTTGCTCATTAAACAAATGTCACTCCAAGAGCAATCAAACAACGTCCCGGAGGGAGCGAGCCTGCTCGGCGCTTTCCAGTTCCTCTTTCAAGGACATTAAACAAATTCAAGGCTCTGATTAGGAAATAACACTCGTTCACACGAGGGAAACGGATACGCCGTTTGTTTTCTAATGCCCATTAAACACCACTGCGCACCTTCATGCTTCGGTTCGGACTGCGGAAAAGAAGCCATTTTGTTCCGAATGGCCTCGCACATTACAAATCCGGCCTTGGCACTTTCCTCCAGACATCTCTCTCTCTCTCTCTCTCTCTCTCTCTCTCTCTCTCTCTCTCTCTCTCTTTCACTCTCTCTCTCTCTCTCTCTCTCTCTCTCTCTCTCTCTTTCACTCTCTCTCTCTCTCTCTCTCTCTCTCTCTCTCTCTTTTATTTCTTTTCGTTGCTTTTCTTCACACACACCTTTTGTATGGTCGCTTTCCTGCTCTTGATTACAAAAGGGTCACTTTACAGTTGATTAGATTCATGCGCTTTATGTACTGAAGGCCACTTTGACGCTGCTAAAAACCTCCGTCTTCGCTTTAAGCTCCGGAGCGAACCGTATTGTTTCTTTTTTTTTTTTTTTTTACTGCACAACCCATTTCACTGTGTTTTCACATCACAGTGCTACAGCCTGAATATAAGGAACACTTCCTTCACGCCAATGCTGCTCCTTTCAGAGCCCCTATAAAATGACTTTAAATCACACACACACACACACACACACGCTTGATCTGCCTCAGTCTTATTTTTATTAGTGACTTGACAGCACGGCTAATGTAGGGATTACAACGCCGCCATTTCTTTTGTCGGACCGCTCAATCCTAACCATCATTTTTAAAATTTTAGTCACGTTCTCTTTACCCACCCACGCAGACCTTAATGCATTTTACATTTGATTTCTCTCTATCTCTCTCTTTCTCTCTCTCTTTTTTCTCCCTTTCTCTCATGCAAAAAAAAAACAAGGAAGTAAAGGAAAAGCTATTTTAATCTCGCTGACCAGAAATTACAAAAAACTGGCTGAACACCGCTATCCTCCCTCGCTAACATTATTTTTATTGCACACTTTAATCAAGAGATTTATTGATCTCGCATTCAGATTCAAAGCCTCAGACGTGTCAAAGTATTTTCGGGAGGTACAGATACTGTATCACAAACGAATGAAGAAAAAAATACTTTTCTTTATCATTGACTGACCTTGAACTTTGTGCCTTCACCATCGTTTTAAATTCTGATTGGTCAGAAAGAGTTTTATTTGCTACAATGTCATCTATCAATTTATCAATTTATCAATTTATCAATTTATCTATCTATCTATCTATCTATCTATCTGTCTGTCTGTCTGTCTGTCTGTCTGTCTGTCTGTCTGTCTGTCTGTCTGTCTGTCTGTCTGTCTGTCTGTCTATCTATCTATCTATCTATCTATCTATCTATCTATCTATCTATCTATCTATCTATCTATCTATCTATCCTGACAGTAGTGCAGGTTTACGCTGCATTAACGCACTAATTCCAATACATTACTGTTTCTATAGTAACAGTACAATCACAGGCACCTGTACAACAGATGCTTCACTAATAATAAACAGATTTTTTTTTTTTAGTGTGTAATTGTTGTTATGGCAACACTTTCTGTAAGGAGATAAAGTTGGAAGTAAAGCTGTAGCTTGAAGCAAACTTTCTGCAGTCAAAATTAGGTCTGTAAACATTCCATGGGAATTAACAAGAATTAATGGGAATAAACTGGAAATTTACAAAATCGTAAGTGAGCCAATAACAGGAAACTTAAATGCAGTCTTGCAGGATAATTTTGGTTGAAACAATCAGATTGAGTACATTCAATTTCAGCTGAAATTCTACCTGCACGTTCATCAGTTACATGCACACAGCACACTTACTGCAGGACCACTGAGGCCATGCCCCCTACATGCACTGCACATTATGTTTGAAGATAATAGTTTATATACATTTCCCCAAATTTCCAATTAATTCCCAATTATTCCTGGTAAGTTTCTAACTTAGAATTTTTCCAGAATTCCCCAGATGAATTTCCAATTGATCAATCAAATTCCTTTGCAACCCGAGCTACAACACAGTAAGTGAGAACAGGAAGCTGCATTGTTGCACAGTTTGAATTGTAGCTATAAGATGCATAAATCTGTCAAATTGTTGTCATAAAATAATGTGATGATTCTGAACTTCACAACAAGATAGAGCCCCCTCCCTCCCCCTCCACCACCAATAATACCACCTCATTAAATTTTCAGTTCTCATGACTTTATCACAGCGTTAAACAGTCATGATGTAGCTTTACCGTACGGATCTACGCATCGATCTACTAACCGATCTTTTGAGATCCGGACGCCCCAGAAGAGTCTGTTTGGAGTGATTATCGAGGTGTTACCCGTGTTTACAGTAGACCGATCATATAGAGTAGTTTGCGAGGATCGGCGCCGTTTGTCATCCCCTGACAGATCGGCATTTACACGTCGAGAGCGTGAAGCCGTGGTAACGCAGCAGTTCGGACGGGATTACAAGAAGCTTGCTGGCATTAGCATATCGGCGGCTCCCATCGATCGGAGCGGGCTTTGAACGATTCATGAATATACATGTAACGCATATAGCTTTATTAATCATCCACAACGTGCACTTTAAATCATTCAGCGTGAAATAAAGCGTCTGATACAAATAACGAGATTTGTATACGAATTAAACAAAACTTTTTGTTTCTGTGAGATATTTATAGTCGCCAATGTATTTTTAGGAGATTTCAGCTTTGGAATGTGTGAGTACATATTCTTGAGTAGGCATAGTGTGTGTGTGTGTGTGTGTGTGTGTGTGTGTGTGTGTGTGTGTGTGTGTGTGTATATGTGTGTGCGTACTCTCAGTGTGTTAGCGCTGCTGTCAGGCGTTCCAGCTGATGAATGGCGGCGCTGCTTGCGGCTGACATAGATGGATGCGACGTGCCCTCGTCCACGCGAGGCGGGCGAGTGGGCGGGCCCCTACTGGCCACATTGAAGGTCATGTGGTACAGGCCCCCGCATCCAGTCGCAGCACAGAACGCATGTTACAGCAGAACGAGCGGGTGGGAGGGTGCGGTCTCTCAAGAATATCGATTGGTTCGCTTTCACCCTCTTCCCATTTCCTCCTTAGCGCTGAGGCGGAACTGCACGATTTCATTTCCTTCACCGAACAAATCGCGCAAACAGGCAGCCTGTGACGATTCCGAATTTGACCTTGTTCGTGCGAGGAGCTCCAGGGTCTGCAAGAACTTCTCCGGATCAGCTGGACTTGCTGGTTAACAGTCTCCAGCAGTCAAACACACATCCTCAGCATCATAAACCTTGCCTCCTTTTTTTTTGGGTTTAGCAGCCCAGCTCATCTCAACACGTTCTGTAAGCTCTGGCTGCAAGGGCCATACTGCAGGTCTGTGCCAAAAACAGGGAGTTGTAGGAGACCCAGAAAGAAAGCAGCTAGAAGGCTTTGCAACAGTTGGCGTGTGGAAGGCATCATTTTGCATTTGCATTTCAAAGCCAGTTGGACTTGGGATAATGTTTTTTTTGTTTGTTTGTTTTTGTTTTTTTTTCCTGTGAGTGCTCTGGGCATGCCGAGCATACGCTCCATAGATCCCCACGCCTTTAGAAATGACAAATAGATGATGCATTCACGATGCAATCATGATGAGCTTTCTGTTATGCGATCCAAAATTCTCTTCTTTTTTTAATCGTTTGCACTTCCAGTTCTTATATTCTAGCGATTTCCGCCTGTTTTGCCCTTAATGCCGCATTAATGAATTGAGAAAAAAGAAAAACACGCAGATGTAGTCATTGCTGTGACTTTCTCAGTGTTTGTGATGTGGAAGACACACTTTTCCACAACTCAACTAAATCTGATGGTGACCAAATCCTTGGATTGAACAGTGTAATCAGGGGGTTTATTGCAGATTTTTTTTTTTCGACTATAAAAAATGAGGAAAATGTTCATGTTTATAACACGATGACATCAAATACTTTATGGTGTCTATAGTTACAGCTAACTATCAGTGTCCCGCGTTACATAAACTAATAAAAAAAGAAACACGTACAATTATTTACCATTTAATTATTCAGGGATTCTGCAGGTTCTTAAATCTAAAAGTCGAAATTGTAGGTGTTAAAAAGTCTTAAATTCGCTATTATAAGTATTAAATCATTTTAAACAGGTCTTAATTTGTCCATGTCTATGTAATGCTTTTTTGTTTGCTAGTTCCCATGGTGTTGTAGTTCTTTCTTTCACTTTTCCAAATATGCAACAGGCAGTCAGCTCTCGGTCATTGGAGCAAATCTCTCAGATTGTACCACAGACGTGAAACTGATTTTATTTTTTAGCTACGGGGAAGTGCAAGTTTAGCGATACCTGGCTTAAAAAAATAAATATTAGTGCTCAGCTAAGGCCAGTCGCTAACAACGCATTAGTGTGTTTTTGATGTAGATTTTAAATTTTATTCTTAATGGGCTTAAAAAGGTCTAAAAATTTATAATTTTCACTTGCATTTTCACCCTGATTACTTTTGGAAGAAGTCTCCAACATAAAAAAAAAAAAGTCTTGAGGACATGACAAGGGGAATTCGTTGCAGAAAAATTTTCAGACACAAGAAATAGAGAGGCTGGTGAAGGAACAATTGTTTATAGCTGCTCGAATGTGGAATAAAACACTTTCTAAACATGCTGAAGGATTCGCATATGGTACACCCATGTGTTCCTGAGTGCGCAAGAAAACAGAAAGCATTAGCTCCCTGAGCTCGGCTAAAGCATCCACCTTAAGCAGCAAGGTCCCAGAAACACGATCCGTGCCGCCGACTTGTCATTCCGTTCAAGAGCCAGAGGGTGACATGGCGCGTGGAACAGTGCCACGTGTACACGCTACAGCCTTCTGGCTGAATTCTCGCTCCCGCTGCCGTCACCACTGTCCAACATCACCGCGTCTTAGTGTGACAGAAAGAAATCCTCTTACCGAAATGTCCTTTCAGGTCTGGACTACACCGAAGCACATGGCAGCATCTGTTATGTCATAATTTTGGAGTTGTAATCCTGTTAACTGTTGGGTTCTCACAGGGGGTAGGAGGAAACGCTTCTCTGTCTTCACGTCTACGCTGGGTGTGAGGTACTTCACTTTGACAGCAGGACAAAAGTTAGGAATAATAGCAAGTTATATATTTATGGAGTTATTAAGCAAGCGAATAATAGTAATATAATATTACAAGTATAAATATAAAAATAAATAATAATAGAGTACAATGAAAAATAAAAACATGAACATATGCATAAATTAAAAGATTTTTTTTTTTCAACATTAAGTGGTGGAGGCATTGTGTTATTGCGTCAGGTGTCTCAAGAATGATTAGGTTTCAGAATGAATCCAAACAGGTTCAAGGTTGAAGCAAATCAAGTAAAATATCCGAAATATTTTTTCAATAGCTTAGTGTAGAATTATACGTTACATAAAATGAATGAAGTAAGTCACAGACAGACAGACAGACAGACAGACAGACAGACAGACAGACAGACAGACAGACAGGCAGACAGACAGACAGACAGACAGACAGGCAGGCAGACAGACAGACAGATAGATAGATAGATAGATAGATAGATAGATAGCTTTACCCCTTCTCAGCACCCGGACAGTTCATTTCTCCAAACATTCAGCTGAAATACTTTGCCGTGACCAAAGTTGTTCTTCACTAGAAGGACATTTCTTTTTGATTTAGTTCATCCCAGAGCAGTGCAACAGGATTTAGGTGATTCCATGATATATATCACTCCAGATGACTGTTTGCTCTCTAAATAACACTTACAGAACTCAGACGTACGCTCGTTTTCTTGTTGTACGGTGAAGTCGTTTCTGATGAGCCACAGTCCAGAGGGAACTGCATGGTGCGTTAGGACGGAATGGAAGCCATGTTGGTTCAGGTTCCTTTCACTTTCCGGAATAAATCTCTAACCTTCCCTGCTCCCAAACAACCCCAAACCATTACGCTTCCACCTCCATGTGGGGGTGAGGGAGTCTGATCACATCTTCTCTCCTGTTCACTCACTGACTCATATATATGATATTGGTGAAAATCAGCGACCAGTTGAAAGGTGTTAATGAGAGCATGGACACACCATGCTACAGATTGATTCTACTTGTACTTCTTCTGTTTGATAGTCGACACAAAGGTTAAGTCTGCCCTTCGGAAAAAGGAGAAGGAGCGTTAATGTGCTCCGAATGGCTAAATTGCTCCCTGTGCGAGTGGTGAAGGCTGAACCCTCACTCGCCCCAGGCTATGCCTCGGACTCCAGTTGACTGCTCGCCTATCACCTAATGCAACAACTCACTTCCCCACTGAAACTACACACACCCACAGGAACCGTTCGCCTTGTTCAGTATCGATCAGGCCACGTCTAACTGATTGACATTTGGACGAAGGAAACAAGAGGAAATTGTGTTTTGCTACAGAAAAGGGTGTTTTACAAAGATTAATGTATCTTGATTTAAACAGGGTTTGAGTCTCAAATTAGTCACCATTGATCACATTGACATGTTTTTACTCCAACCATATGGCCGAGCTTATACTCCATAACTGTAGCTTGTTTTACTGGTACATTTTTCAATTATTTAAGAAATGAAATACTTTGGCATGTGCTGTTATTGAGAAATTATTAAATATCAAAGATTGTTGTATATGACTTACTATTAGACCTTTTTTTTATTAAATACTGTCCCATACTGATAAAAATTATTATAAATAATATAATAATTATAAATATTAATATCCCATCCTTTTTATTCATTTATAGATGCTTTTGAGAAACCTGTACTTTGTTTTCTCTGTTTTTTGTAGTTAAACGAAAAAAAAAAAAACAGAAGTTTGTCATGTTAATAGGGTTGCAAATGGGTGGAAAACTTCCAGTTAATTTCTGGAAACTTTCCATTGGAACTTCATCTGGTGATTTTGGAAGTATTAACAGTTGCAAACTTACCAGGAATGTATGGGAATTTATGTACATTTATGGGAATTGATTAGAAATTTGGGGAAATTTAAATAAACAGTATCATATACATGCATAAATATAAAATTTTGTTTGGTCATAAGCTGACATGCATGCAAACTAATACAGATTAAAAAAATCTATTATAATTATTTTTCATTTAATTGTAAGTAGAACAATTGTAAATATTTCTTAATATGTTTTACAATATTACTGTTTTGTTCTGTATTTTTGATAAAGTAAATGAAGACTTGATAAGCATAAGAGACTTCTTTCAGAATATATATATATATATATATATACTAAAAAAAATAGTAACATGTCCGAACTTTTGTCCTCAGTCATCCTGCAGTAAGATTGCATGTGATTGATGAATGTGCAGATAGAATCTAAAATTAAATTGCGTTGAATTTTAAACTAAATGTTTACATTTATGTTCACTGTTATAGGCCAACCTGCAATTTTGTAAATTTCCAGTTTATACCCATTAATTCCCATGAAAAATCTCCAGTCTTTAAAATTCCTGGAATTTTGCAACCCGTTACTGATAAAAAAAAATAAAAATACAAGCACTTCCTGATGATGTCGGAAGGTTATGGACCACTGACATCCGAAACTCTTTTCTTAAACGTTTATTAAAAAAATAACCTCGCCAGCATTAAATTCATGAATTCATGAATAAGTTGTTGCCATAGAAATGAAAACATGTAACAACGTGCGCATTAGTATACAGTAAACCTGCGCCTAATCTCAGAGCTGCTGAAAGAGAAGTCACCATCATCAGACCGATCAGAGTCCAACTTTGAACAACGCAGGACGAAGCTGGATAGGAGATAACTTGAAATCGATACCATCGAACCCTGAGAGAAATTTAATCGTGACACCTTGACGAACACAAAAACGTTAATGAGCTTGCTGTGAGGTTTATCGGCAGACCGGGTTGAATTTGTTTCGTTCACTGATCTAATATCTCCAAGATGTCCGCTCTCGCTCGAATTTCCTCTAATGAACTACAGGAACGAGAGCGGTTTCTTCATTTCCGCGTCTTCCTCTGCCCTTTCAGCTCAGAGTTATTCGTCTCTGGGTGACCCTAGATTTCACACTACATTGGCTCCATCCCATTTAAAAAAAAAAAAAAAAGAAAAGAAAAAGCTCCCTTTCTGCTGACAGAAGGAGGGATGTTATCTGTTAAATAAGCCATTCGCAAGCACGCGCCGAATTTTCGCCACCGGCAAAAACGTCGGAATTGCTGAAAAGACACACAGCTGAGGAGACACCAGGGGAAAGTCAAATGACTCTTTCTCCCTCTGCGATCGGAACGCTTTAACCTGACAAAACAGAATAATGCCATTTCAGAGGCAAAGTGCCTTTCCATTGTATGCACTGTTTATATATATCGTTTTTTTTTTTACTTTTTGTCCAATGAATGATTGGACATGTGAAGTGTTTTCCTGCATACCTGATTACCAGTTCATCGACTCTAAAGGAAACTTGGATATATATTATTTACAATGCATCATTTTAGTGAAACATTGACCCTAGGGTGTATACAGAAAATTTCCCTGGGAGCTTTATCTGGGAAATTGTGGAAATATTCCAAGTTGTAAACTTAGCAGGAATTTATGGGAATTTATTCAAATGTATATAAACTGTATGATATACAGTATATGTAATATTTTGTTTCGTATGCATGCAAACAAAATTTTTAAAAAACTTTTCTTATGACATTTTTGACATTTGTTAGTATCATTTTGTTGCACGAGGAAGTTGTGATATTTGTCATTTACACGAATACTCGCCAAGATGGATGTTGTTGTTTTTTTTACATGCAGGATTTAGGAAATGATGTGTTATACCTGTATGTTATAGAGGAATGCAAAGTGCATGTAGGAGGCGGGGCATGTGATTAATGAATTCGCAGGTAGAAATTCAATGTTTTAACCCAAAATATCCTGCAATTTCTTTCATTTTACAGCCACGTTTAAGTTCCCTGTTATCCCTCACTTGCAATTTTGCAAATTCCCAGTTTATTCCCATATAATCCCGTACATTTTTATGGAAAGTTCCAGTTTTGATAATTCTTGTAATTTTGCAACTCTACTATAGAGTGATTTTCACAGATACATCCGTGTTGAATGTTTACGTTAGAGCCAGAAGACTGCACATAAGGGCAGTGTTTCCTCATGAAAAACCACTTGTTAATGCTTTTTTTTGTTCATTGTTGAAGTATAGTTTATGATGACCAGACGACCATAACATACAGTTCTCCACACAGATAAAGTGTGCCTTGGCTCCTGTTTTTCCTCTTCCTACCCAATTTATAAAAGAGCTAAAGAGCATTGTGTGTGTGTGTGTGTGTGTGTGTTGTGAACAGAGTGTGTGCTGTACTCTAGATTGATGTCCTGCTTCTCTGCACTCTTTTGTATGTGTGTGTGTGTGTGTGAGTGTGTGTGTGTGTTTTCTTGTTCGAGTGTAACTGCTGCACCGGCTAACTGTGATACATGGCTACTTCTCTGTCGCTTCTCACTTCGAAAAATATTTAATTATTTTTCAAACTTTTTCGCCACCATTTGTCAGCAGGATTTTCTAGGACTGAAAGCAAAAATGGCACATGGCCTATTTTTTTTTGTTTGTTGGTTTTGTACCAAAAAGTTTAGCCCGGGGTCATAGGGGTAGTTTATCTTATTAAAACAAGCAAAGAACAGGGATTTATTTTATTTTATTGAGTAATTATCAGTGTTGGGTCATGCATTTCACCCCCAGGCCGTCAGTGGTGTCCTACCTGAATAAATCCACCTCTTAATCCCATCATTATACCGCCACGTCTATAGAAACCGTCAGAATTATAAAGAAACGCAGAGCGCTGCATCACACACAGGATTCTAGTGATAATGAAAGTCACCATTAAAGCAAGAAGCACAATAAACACAATAAGAACTCATCTCTTTTCACTGTAGCCACAGCTGCTCTTCCACATACTTCTTCTTTTGCAGAAGCATCGATATTCACCTCATCACATGACAAAAATACAGTCCCAACGTGGGTTTTTCCGTGCATTTTTTGTGCATTTTTTACACGTTTGTGTTTCTGTGCAAATTCTACAGGAAAGAAAACGCAAAAGTATAAACGGTTCATGAAAAAGCTTAACTTGTTTGGACGAACATTTCCTTACCATGTCCAGCGTTTCTTGAACAGTCCACCTTCTAAATCTGCGGCCAAATCCATTTCTTCTCTTCTCTCAGCCATTGTAGAATAAAAAAAACAACAACTATTAAATCCGGATTAATATTTTCGAAATGTTGCAGTTTGACCCCAATGAAGGTGCAATTGAGAAACTTGCAATATTTAACCCAGATGTGTTTTTTTAATAAATAATAGAATGAAATAAATTACTGATGTACTGCAAAAGTACACAGAACCACGTGTCACCGTCCATCCACCCCTTCCCTTCCCTCTCCTTCTCAGCAGCACACACATTGACCTTCACGGCTACGCTGCATCATTTATTGCCACCTCAGCAACTACTAGTCAAGATCCAGTCGTGCCAAATAACTCACCGGGCAGGAAGCTGGCCAAACACTAGCGCTCCTGACAGCACAAACACACCTTCATTAAGGCTCGTCACGCACCCCCGATCGAACAAAAGATGAATCTGTGTCAACGACGGCTGGAAATTTCCCACCGCAAACAAAGCGTTTCGGCTGAAATGGAGTGAGAGAAAAATCTGAATAAGGTCATTAAATAATAATCGGCGGGAACATTTTTCACCCAGGATCCATTTTTTTTTTTTTTGGTTTGTTTTGTTTCTTAGAGTAGTTTCTTTTTAAAATCCACATCTCTACCTATCATCCTTTTCACGTCAAATAATAAAGACCTCAACCTCTCAAAGTGGCATCAGCTCTGCTCAACTGCCTCTCAGACATTGATTCCGATGTTGTTCTTTCTCCTCTCTCGACTCGTTGCTGGGTTGGGTGGATGGCATCTGTTGCTTTTTTGCCTTTTTTTTTTTTTGGGTCTTCACCCTTGGATGCAGGTCCCCAGACAGGACAATTCACCTCAAACAGTTGGAGTCTGAACTTGTGACCTGATATAAGGCAGCAGGAGATGTTGACGTGCCACAAATCCTTAAATATATAAACTGTGTGTGTGTGTGTGTTAGATTCAGGGTCGGTAAGAACAGTATTCGGAACGCATGGGCGTCGCTCCCGTAGCTATTAGCTCAAGCTCCTGCTCAGAAAAGCTGAACAACTCTAATTGCTACGTCGTCCTCATGCATGAGCTCAGTCACGATTAGTTCATATCGTTCTGAAGAGAGAGAGAGAGAGAGAGAGAGAGAGAGAGAGAGCGATGCCATGGGACACACCAGGTTTTGTTTTTAGACTCTTGTGTCATGTAAAGGAGTGCTTGAATGATCTTTATGATCATAGCAGTGACGATTAGTTTATAGGTTTGCATTCATCGGTTGGATTTTGTTTGCTAATAAAAAAAAGAAAAAAGAAAATCCACACATTTTTCAAAGATAAAACGTTTTTTCTGCATCCATCAATCAGCATAAGCAGGAGAAAACATTTAATATTACACTTGTTCAATCTGGCGATTGTCCTTGCAGCTGAACAGTTGAAGGTTAAGGGCCTTGCTCAAGGGCCCAACTTGGCGTGCTGGGATTTGAACTCATGACCTTCCGATCTACTGAGCTACTACATCCCCAAGGCCATTACTAATATCCCTCCAGGGGTTAAGCACATACAGCATGTACAATCAAACTTGTTCGGATGCCTCTTACCCATTCACTGTTCTTCTTCACCGCCTTTCGTACAGATGTTCTCTTTATCAAAGCCGACTCTTGCTAACAGCACACTGAGCTCCGATGATGACTCCCCAAACACACACACACACACACACACACACACACACATATTTTTATCCCTATCTCTCTTTTCAGTGTTTCTTTATCCCGAGCTGTATGTGTTGTGTTTTTGCTTTGGCAGCTATTAATTGCAGTCACTATCAATCCGCTTCACTCGCTGCAAAGTAAAGGAGCTATTTACCGCATGAGTGTGCATGTGCGAGAACACAAGCTATTGGCTCGCGTAACAAGTGGAAAAGTTGGAAACAAATTAAAAACTCGGGAGTTTATGTGATTACGTGCAAATTGCAAGAACAACAAAATGTAATTCCAGGAAGACGAGTTTCACCATTTAAAGGGGGATTTCCATTTTAATCAGCACTATAGGTCTGATTTAAGCATGTCTGCTTTATTTAAATAGATTATTAGTAATAACAACTATTATTATTATCATTATACAATATTTTTATATTGTGTAGTGTAGGTTTCTATAATTCCTTGTTCTTTTTTTATAATAATAATTAGTTAATTAAAAATACAATAATTTTTATTATTGATTTTATCATTGTTTATCTGTTAGTTATTCTTTATATTTAAACATCACAAGTTTTAGGAAATATGGCAGGAAAAAAATTGTTAGATGGAGTAAATAAAAATCAGTATTATTCAGTGTTGATCATTTATTATAATTTAAGTACGTTTTTTCATGACCACTCGACGGTCTACGTTTTTTTTCCCCAGCCTTTTTCTCTCTCTTCTTTTTTCTCCCTGTCCTCTCTGCTTAAAATGCTAACTGCTAACTGAGAGGACACCATCAAACAGTTTGTTTCATTTTATTTTTATCCACAGAGGCACCAGGCTTGGCACAGGGACAACAGAACAACAGTCTTGCTAAGTGTCAACTTTTCCCTCAGCCTCGTTTTTTTTTTTTACCCCTCGCTTTCCTCCACAATTTCACATTCTCCTTATCATTGCCAGACAAATAAACAAGCAGAATGACAGCACAGTGCTACATGAGAAAAAGAAGCAGGAAAGAAAAGCGAATTTATAAAAAACTAACCAAAAAAAATCCCAACAGATTCAAGACTAGCTGTTTACTACCAGCTCTCAAGGTGCTCAGAGGAGGCGGGGCCAAGGCACCATGGCAGGAGTCCAGTTGTACGCCGAAAGCTCCGATCTCCTTCAGGATACTTCATTGATTGCCGATCGATTCCTGCATGATATATCACCCAGCCCTGCACCCGACAGATTTGGCCCTGAGAACCCGAACTACCGCCATCAATGTCAGAGAAGTAGCAGGTGTTTGCCAGAGAAACCGAGTCGATCCTCGCATTTAAAGCAGGCGGTGCTTTATGGAACGAGCACCGACCTCATCCCTCATTCATAATTCATTCCCTTTAAACCCTGTCTCTCGTTAATATTGATAACCCAAAAGAAGTGGCGTCATGTGCTTGGCTGTGCATTACACACGACTTTCACAAAGCCAGTTGAGCCCAGAATAGAGGGCGTTTCAAAAGATTTTCCAGGAGATTTTCGCTCTGTTTACAACAAAGAACTTTATTTATTTACGTACGTTTCCACACTTTCACCTTCAAAATAATCCCCATGCACAGCAACACAACGCTTTCAGCGATCTTCCCGAGCACGTCCTGAAGTCTTATTTTCGTAGCGTGGTCGAGCACCTTCTGCCTGATCTCCGCAGCAGTGTCAAAACCGCGACCTTTGAGCTGGATCTTGCCGACATGTTTTTCCGCTCTTGAAACGCTTGTGTCACTTAAAACACCTTTAGCGAACATGTTGCAGCGGCACTGAAAAAACTGGACAAATCACGTCAAACGTATCACTGGAGGATTTGCACTCTGTTTGCCTTGTTCTTACTTGATGAAATCACTGAAGTGGTAACGCAGGTGGTCAGAACAGCACCAGTCTCGCAGCAGATGTATGCAGAATGTGGTCTTTCGGTGCACTGACGTATGAAATCCGGTGCTTCCTGTGATTGTGTGTGCAGCCTTGTGCAGCATCTGTTGGCATGTCTCGCAAATTGAGTTGAGCAATTCGGAGTTGTGTTGCATTCCTCATTCTTTATGATTTTCATGGTGACATAAGATATACACAAATGCACCAGGGTTCGAAAGAATCCAGTCCAAAACTTGGACCAATGCAAACGCGTGTAAACGATACAGCAGATGAGATATCTAGCGGAATATTTGAGCAAATAGGATTCATTAATCAGAGCTGTTATATTAATTACTCACATTGTATTGCATTTTTCCTTTAAACCGCAGTAGGCTCAAAACTAAATCAAATATAAAACGCTTATTTAGATATCTCAAAATTTCTTTATATCATAATGTAAATAAAAACACATCATGTAAGTGGAAAAGAACCGAATATCTTTAACGTCTGCTGATGTAGCTTTTTTTTTTTTGGGTCGTTTTCAGGTTGTGTGTCCATCCATCTGTGCATCCGTGTGTTGTTCCCGTTAGATCCATGAGCCATGAGAGAGTGTCATAACCAGCAGATGAACCCATTAGATTCTGGAAATAATCCATTCAAGAATCAAGGTCGCAACAAGGTCAATTGTTTTTAAATATATTTTCTTATCTGTATAAATTAGTAATAGGAAGGACTAGAATTGCTGATGGCAGCGGCTTGCCCAGTGTCGAATTCTGCTGTGTGTGTGTGTGTGTGTGTGTGTGTGTGTGTGTGTGTGTGTGTGTGTGTGTGTGTGTGTGTTGGGTGGGTGTGTTTTAAAGAGCTACCTGATTGAGTATTCCCCAGTGGCAGCATGACTGAACATCAAGGATACAATGTTGTCCTTCTCTATCTCAGTCTCGTACGTTCTCTTGAAAACCCTCAACGGACAACAAACAATCAAACAGTGAGAGTGAGACCAACAGTGGAGCGGCGTCTCTACACTCAGACCATTGACGAGGGGGAGTATTTATCTCTTGTGCTGTGCCTAACAAGCTCAGGCCACCCCATTTCAGAAATGAAGTGTGTGTGAGAGTGAGTGTGTGTGTGAACAGGACTGGGACTGAATCTGGGGGTGTGAGAGTTATGATTAATGACTCAATTTCCTCTCCCACTTTTTAAAGTGAAGTGTCAGTTTACTTCCTGAACTTCTTTGATTTCTCCTTGACTGAGTGGGCGGAGAGAGGGAATATAAAAGAACGAGATGGCGCATTCGGTTCTGATTATGAAAATGAAGGCGCGAGGGCTAACGTTACGCTTTATTCCTCCTCTAATGCTGCTGTATACCTGTCTCTCATGAACTTCTCGCAGGATTCTCGGTTTAATCAGGACAAACGCCAGAACCACATATCCAGGGAAAAAAGACCAAACAAAGAAAAAAACAGATCAAGCGATTCACAGGTTGATTGTAGTTTTGTTTTATACAAAAACAGAATCAGGCATTTGTAAGGAATTTGTTTGAAATTGTCAGTGCCTTCTTTCCTTCCTTCCTTCCTTCCTTCCTTCCTTCCTTCCTTCCTTCCTTCCTTCCTTCCTTCCTTTCTTCCTTCCTTCCTCTCTCAGTTTTCCCCGAGTGCCAGATCAGTTCACTGGATCTCTTGGATCAGTCCGATTAAAAGTGATGCGGTTGGGGTTTAGGGAGCAAAACCGAGTATGATTCATTTCACACTTACTCTAAATTTAAACAATTACAGTTGGGTTCACTGGAGACATAAGAGTGAGACTAAAATGTATTTCTTACTTCACCAGTCAGTTTTTCTACTTTAATTTTTAATTTTTGGAGAGCATGAGGGAACTGTAGAAGGTGGAGATCTGATAGATATTTAAATTAAGGGGAAGATAATAAATCACAGCTTCATATCAATATTTTATCATAAGAAAGTTCTTTATTTATCTTATTTTACACAAACCTTCAAAAAAAGTACGTTTGCACAGCAATACAGATCCCAGCGTTTCCTGCCACTTCTGGAACGTGTTCTGAAAGTCTTCTTTTTGAAGCGCCTTAAGCACCTTTTATGATTCACGGTGGAAGTTTTTTGGCACACTAGTTAATGAAGGTCGGTGCTGCCTGTGACTGTGCATGCAGCCTTGCTAAAGTATATATATATATATATATATATATATATATATATATATATATATATATATATATATATAAATATAAAATATCTTTAAATTATGATCTGACAGCTGTTAGTTAAAATGATGCATCATGATAAATATCATGTATTGTAGAAATGTCCTGAGGTATATTGCGATATGACGTTTTTGTCATATCGCCCGTCCCCAGCGCAGCCTTTTATCTGTGATATCATTGTAGCTGCGACTCGTTTTGACACCACACGACGTTCGGAGGAGTATCACCTCCACTGAAACAACTCCTTGATCACTACAACAAAAAGCTGCTTCAAAGACACTCAGCAGCTTTCAATTATTTATTATTTACTGTCGTAATTAATTGTGACGGTCCGAATGTAGTGCCATCACCCCATTGGCCGAGAGCAAAACTAGTTTGAGCAGCATCGTATAGCAGATTCTGAAGTCTCCCTGTCGCAGTCAGAGTAGATTTAGTTTTTTGAATAAGACTTGTGAAATTGTGAAAACACGTTCAAACAGCCCCAAAGTCACAAGCTAAAGGAGACGGGACGAGAACGAGCGCTGAGATCTTCCAGTTTGAAGAGAAAAGTTTTTGTCTCCAGGCGTGCGACTCTTTGTTTCCTCGACTATAGCTTAAACACTTTGAGGAGTTTTTCACACCCGATGGCTTGTGAGCACAGAAATTCAGCGTAAGACCCAGGGTGTCACGCTACAGGTTAACACAAGGTGAGAGAAGTGATTGCCTGGAGCAGGCTCGCTAGAAGCCGAATGACTGGCCTCCAGGGTGGTGAGGAACTCAGGAAGACGAGGAGGTTCTCTTTCTTAAAAGCCTGCAGACCTTCAACTCTTCATTTTCAGAGCATTTGTACATAGAAACACTACAGATAATGAAGATGTGGAGGGTAAAGAGCATGAGAAGAACATCAGAACCAAAAGAATAGTATAACAAGTCCTGGAGAATTGCTTTCTAAATAAACTGATTTTGACATAAAGCCCAAAGATCACTTTAGTTGTTTTTTTTTTCTGTTTGCCAAATTATAACAGGTCATCATTTGTCTTTCACTTTTCCCAAGGACGTACCAGGGGACTTTGGGGGCTTGACTTGACGAGCAGTGAGACAGCACTAATAAAAACTTAGCCGAGCAGTAAACAGGAAGACAAAAGAGAGTGCAGTGTGGTCAGAGAAGGATGATGAAAAACAGTGATGCTGAAAAAAAAAATTGCTGAAACAATGGAGCTGAGCTGGCAGAGATGCAGTAGCCTCTGAGTTTCTCTGTTGCCTTTTATAGCAGATAAAACTTCAGGAGTTCTAATCAAACCCTCTGAAACACCAAATCTGCGACACTTTGGTCACCAGCAGCTCTTACTACAACTTTAACAGGAGTGCATTACAATTTCGTGATAATACATTATTATCCCTATAAAAACTGCACGTGGTGTTTCCAGACCAATGGTGCTAACTGGTGACTACGCCCGTTACATCGTCTGCGATTTCATCCTGGACAGCAAGTCAGAACAAAGAGCGAACTGGAAATTCTGCGTGAATCTGTACAGATCTGCCTCAAAGGAGTCTGACATGACGTACGTTTGACATACTGCGATGCTGCAACAAGGTGTTTCGAGCGGCATGGCGCAAACTTTACTGAACGACATCCAGAGATCAGGAAGAGCGTGATGATGGTCTGAGAACTCGTGCATGATGAATCTTCTGAGAACACACGACTCGCTGGATTTGCCTCCTGCGAACTTAACCCTCTTCCCAAAGATAAAGATCCGGCTGAAAGAACTTCCAGGACACGTTACAGAAGTGGCAGGAACGCAGTTAGCGCTGTATTGCTGTGCAAGGGGACTATTTTGAAGGTGGTAGTGTGAAAACGTAAATAAATATTTTGACTTTATTTAGATTTTTGTTATAGTTTTAGTCCTGTTACCTTCAAGAGATAGAAAAAGAGAGCCTGGTAAAGGAAGGATGCTTTATAGCTGCTATTGTGAGGGTGAGATTTCAGATTTCCAAAACTACACATTCTTAATGAGGAAGATAATCAACTTCACTGTGGTAATGTTAACATCCGCTGTTGCTTCTTTTTCCTATAACCGCATGCACCCTGGTGTTTTCTTTTCGTACGTCAATTCCTTTCCCCTGGAAAAGAGTCGTGAGGGTGCAAGAAAATGAAAAAACCCTGTCTCATTTCTCCTCTCCTTTGAGATTCCCATCTTTCCCTGTCCTTAACATGGCTCTCCTTTGCATAAGCCCTCATAAGGCACCTGTAACATTCTGCGATGAAGCTGTTAACCTTTCCGCGACTCTGTTCGGACACGGATTCCGCTCACGGCTCGTGCGAATTGAGACTGCCAGCGCATAAAATGAGCTCCAAGACTCTTTACAGCGTTCGCAGAAATCGAGGGACGAGCAACTGCCGTGCATGAGAATGACATCCTGTAGCTGTCTGCACATCTTTTTTTTTTTTGGTCCTCATCAAGTCATCTGGAAACATCCGGAGCCCTTTTGTGTCTGTTCTGGCATGAACGAGTTGCTCTCCTGGGAGCCCTTTTGACTTGCTGAGAGAATTTGATTTACAACAGATAGAAAATATCTATACACTGTCCTCAAAATGGCAGGTTCTTGTAGGTGATGAAACCAAGATTTCTGAACTTCTTACCCTGAATTTGAAAAGCCAACATATGGGTTAATGAAGAGGTAAAAACGCAATCAGTATTATTTTAGAGGAGAAAATGGGAATCAAATTCCTTTCTGATTAGCCTCAAATAAAGATCATCAGTTTCTGTCTAGTTTCCACATCATCCTGGTTTCATTCGTCTCCTGAAGCCATGATCCACAAAGAGCTAACAAAGTATGCATGTAATTTTTGTTGAAATCTGTCAGTCAAGAGTGGGGTACAAAAGAATTTCCATTACATGTATCATTACCTTTAATGAGAACTTTAGAAGTGTCATAGGAAAGCGTAGAAAGGTCATCATCGTCCCTCCAACATTTAGAAAAAGGACAAGATACAGTAAAAACTTAGCAGAAAGGCTGCCAGGAGGAGCTGCAGAAACATCTGAGAAGTACTGATTACTCTCTGCATGCGACAGCTTTGCACGTCTGGGCCATGGTGCATAAATCTCAGTGAAATCACCCCGGCCCATGTGGCAAATGTGTTTAGGTCTGATTCCATTCCAAAAGGTGATCATGAAAAGCACATTGAAGCATGGTGGTGGCAGCATCATGCTGTAGGGCTTTTATTCGCCCAGAACTCTTTATCAGAATCACGAATAGATGGAAAAAGCAGTGGATTTTTAGGAGGATGCTAGGACGGCGAACATGGAAAAAAAAAATTCACCTTTCAGCACGACAACAGCACAAAGCACACATCCAAACCCACAGAAGGAATAACTTATAATAGACCTGAAACAGACTGTGCACAGGAGACGCCCTGACCATCGGATACATCTAGAAGAAAGAGCTCTAGCAAGAAAGAGTGAGAACATATCGCCAAGTCATGATGGGGCAGAGTTTTTCTTAAAAAGACTTGAGTGATGTAATAACATTTCAGTAGAGTTTCACCCTACAGGATGTGCACATTTATGCGACTACAGTAGGTTATTGGGTGTTTTTTTGTTTGTTTTACACAGTTTACACAATTTTAACAGTCAAATCGAACAATTATTTATTTTTTGGTGACACACTTTCAGAGTTCGACATGCAGTGAGGCGCTTATCATGACTGTCCAACATAAAAATCTAATAAATAAATGAATTAAAACAAATAAAATTTGAAGTATAAAAAATTATAATCAAAGTATAATCCCATGCTTTACCGCGGTTTGAATCTCGCATCCCCGGGTTTATCGCGGGAATTGCGTTTGCCACATAGCTAACTTGTTTGGCTGATTTTCCCGGTCTCTAGCAGATAGCAAGATAGACCAAAAACTTATAGGGAATTGTTTTTATGGAGTAATTATTACCTAATAAAATGAAGTAAAATGTTAATACAGTAAAGTACTGTATACAGAAAATAGCATTTTTGGGGTGGCGTCCGTTTGACGGGGATTACTGTAATAATAATAATAATAATATATATATATATATATATATATATATATATATATATATATATATATATATATATATATATATATATATATATATAAGAAAAGGACAGAATATATATATATATATATATATATTTTACTTTTTTTGTCAAAGACAATTGCCAATTCAGCAGGGTCGATCAATATCTGTGGGCAGTAGGCAGTCAAGAATGAAAGAATGAATGTATGAATGAATAAATAAATGAATTGCTAAATAATGTGGATGCATTTTCTCTAGATTTAACCATCTGTGCCGTTTTATGTATTTTTATTAACGTTGGTTATCACTAGGTAACAATCTAAATCAAATTATTTGTCTTCTTTTCCAGGAAATCGCTGCTTACTTGATATCATTCGAAAAGCATGAAGAGTGGCTAACAACATCCCCCAAAACCAGGTACGTGCGTTTATTCGGTTTTGTTTTTGTTGTTTTTGTGTTTTTAGCTGTGCAGTGTATTAACACCTCACCTGAAGGGGTGAGAGAGCGATTTCCTTTTACAGCTGGGCAATTTCGGAGCTTTTTTTGTAGGATGTCCAGACAGATAATGGAATATTAATGGCCACTTCTAATGTGAAATGTGCCCAGGCTTATTAAGCGTAATACTCTCTCTCTCTCTCTCTCTCTCTCTCTCTCTCTCTCTCTCTCTCTCTCTCGCTCTCGCTCTCTCTCTCTCTCGCTCTCGCTCTCTCTCTCTCTCTCTCTCTCTCTCTCTCTCTCTCTCTCTCTCTCTTTCACGAGTGCCATTAATGTAGGTGTTAATGTGCTGGGCTTGCACAGCATATCATTCTATCAGGCCTCGACACAAAGATTAAAAAGTTTTTACTTGATCTGTGGCGATAATAAATGATAATGGAAATGATTTTTTTGCCCTTCTAATGTTAATTATATGCTTATCCTGAAATATTATAACATTACTGCCACAGGCAGAGAGAGTAGACTGACAGGAGGGCATGTTTTATGTCTACATGTATGCAGAACGGCTTTTAGACAGATAAATATCAAACACGCAGTACTCATGTAAGAAAAGATGAACTTTAGAGTCACATACTTTAGGCAGGAATATGTGATATATCTGGAAAATGCTGTGGGGTCTCTGGGGGGGAGTTGGAACTTCTACAGTTCCTCTTAAGCAGGTTCCGTCTAAAACCCAGCTCATTCTGTTTCAGGCTGAATAGTTGTGTTAGATCTATTGGATGAGATTTTGTTTTACCCATGGACAAGGTACTGTAGAACTGCTTTTCAGCCTTATAGAAGGAATGTGATCAGATCTAGCTCCACCCCTGGACTGGGTGGGATTTAAGATCAGGTTTATAAGTGGAATGTGATCAGATCTAGCTCCACCCCCCTGCACTGAGTAGGTCAGCCATATAGAAGGTCTAGCTCCGCTTCCTGGACTGGTTCGGATATAGGGGTCAGCCTTATAGGAGGAATTGGATAAGATCAAGCTCCACCCCCTGGACTGGGTAGGGTTTATGGTCAGGTTTATAAGTGGAATTGGAGAAGATCTAACTCCACCCTCTGGACTAAGTAAGGCTTAGGGGAAGATTGAATTTATGCAAGGGCTGTTAATCGATGAAAATATTTAATAGCAATTAATCGCATGATTGTTAATTAACTAATGAATAATCGCATATTTTTATGTTCTAAATGTACCTTAAATGAATAATTTCAAGTTTTTTCAATATTGTAATCGACATGCACATGGACAAATATGTTTATTATTAGTGAAACCAAACACAACATGGAGCTTGAAACTTTTCTTGTAAATGTTTTGAAGCAATAATGGTGTTTTAAATTACGTAAATCATCAGGACGACAAATGGAACCTTTGCTATGTTTCCACACGGACGGTTTTAATTGCCAGATGTGCGCATCATGGCTGATTTTGGTGCTGATTTGAGACTTCAGTATAACAAAAGAGCGAACCAAAATGCACATCTGTAAAACAAATGTTTAGTGATAAAAAAATACTTATTCAATGTAGTTTATAATTTGTTTTATCTGAGTAAAGATAAAAACAAGAATGTTGCGAATAAATGTGTGTTGCGTAGAATTTTTTAATTTCACATCTTTTGTATTAATTGATTTACATTTTAATTAAATTAGTGCTGTTAAAATGAATTTACATTTTATATATATATATATATATATATATATATATATATATATATATATATATGTATATATATATATATATGTATATATATATATATATATATATATATATATATATATATATATATATATATATATATATATATATATATATTTCCCTTATAAGGGAAATTGGATTAGATCTAGCTCCTCCCCCTGGACTATATTAAAAGTGACCCAAAGTGCTACAGGCCTTGTCTTGGCTCAAAGAATCGTTTTCCATGAGT